>NW_026943823.1:3970052-4320052 GCF_035594765.1 Anolis carolinensis
GATTCTGCTTTTCCACCAGGCCAGCTTTAGAATACATCCTCACTTACTGAATCGTAATTTCATCTAGTAAGGTATGTTTCTAAACTACCGTATATACTCGAGTATAAGCCGACCCAAATATAAGCCGAGACACCTGGGAAAACATTGACTCCAGTATAAGCCGAGGGCGGTCAATTTCAGAAATAAAAATAGATACCAATTACATTACATTAATTGAAGCATCAGTAGGTTAAATGTTTTTGAATATTTACATAAAGCTCAAATTTAAGATAAGACTGTCCAGGTCTGATCAAATCATGATTCTCATCTTCTTCAATGTAAATGTGCTTATGCATCCTTTTAATAATAATAGAGTAAAATAATACATGTAGTAATCATAAATACAGGGAAATAATACATGTAATAATAAATAGAGTAAAATAATAAATTCAATAATAATAATAACAATATCAGAGTGAAATAATAAATGTATTAATAATAATAATAAAAATAGAGTGAAATAAATGTAATAGTAGCAACAATCATAGAGAAGAAGAATAAAAGTAATAATACCAATAATAATAGAGAAAAATGATAAATGTAATAATACCAATAATAATAGAGAAAAATAATAAATGTATCATATATTCTCAAGTATAAGCTGACCAAATATAAGCCAATCAGGAGTATAAGCTGAGGGAGGCTTTTTCAGTCTTAAAAAAAGGGCTGAAAAACTAGGCTTATACTCGAGTATATACAGTATATAGTTATATATATATATAATGTTTATTTATTTTCATTCATTCAAATATACATACATTGCAAGTGTTCGTTGCATACAGTGTAATACTTTCATCTATTAGTCTTTCATTAGTCTCATTAGTCTCAGACAATATATTTTCAATAAGGGGTCACAGGCTTCTATTTGTATGGTACATATAAAAATATTATAAGTTCCAAATTTATATCTATTTCCTCCTTGCCTTCAGTCTATTAGCTTCCTCTATGTACATTTTAGATTAATTTAGATTAATACAGTATATAGTTTTTAAAGCTTGTAAGTCTCTTTGGGTCCATGTCCTTAGAGACAGGGACCATTACTACTACTACTACTACTACTACTACTTCATGTTTTTATTAAATCCATGTTTTACTGATTTGTTATTGATATGTTTTTACTTGATGTATTTTACTATGTCTGTTATGTTCAGGCTTGGCTCCATGTAAGCTGCCCCGAGTCCCTTTGGGGAGATGATAGCGGAGTATAAAAATAAAGTTATTATTATTATTATTATTATTATTATTATTATTATTATTATTATTATCCATAAATAGTTATTTATTTTATTTTTTGGAAAACCATGGTTCTTTCAAAGTTCGGAGACAAGTTCTATCTTTATCTGTCTCCTAACAGTACTGAAATAGGGAGTCTGTTTCCATCCTTTGGCTCCAAACATCGTTGTTTTGATATGTCACAGTCAGTTATATCACTCAGGTGTTGTTAACGTTAATTTGTTTTGATGAGTCCCAGCAATGCCGTACCAGGCCAAGGAAATTCATTGAGCTACACAGGGAATGACAGAATTAATGGATAGCAAAACAAAGCCAGCTCTCCCAATGTTTGGCTTGATCTTGTTACGAATTACGAACTTTCAAACAACAACAACAAAGCCGGTTGAGGTGGAGAGGGTCATTTAATGGATAGTTAATTGTCGCATCCTAGAGCATTGCACCATCGACAAAACCCATGCCCAGATCATCCTGCGTGTATCCTGGCCGCAAACCAATGAGCAGGTGCAACCAGAGGGAGTCTGCAAAACCAGAATGCTCCTGATGACTCACTTCACATATAGCCAAGTTTACATAGTGCAATGGAAGTTTCTCCAAATAAGAATGGATCTGGCTCACAATATCTTATTTACTCCAGTATTGTGTTGAATCTTAAAGAGAAGCCCAATATTCATCTGAACGTTATTGAGAAGAGTCTGCTCACATTTTTACTTGGACCAATCTTAGAATGATCACAAGAGTCCTCATTACGACTAATGGTAGCCCAGTGTTTTAACATAGCCATCATAATTTTATCATGGGCGTAGACACAGTTTTAGCGTCAGTAAGGCCACATTTTTCAATCAATTGTTCTATCTTTGCTTTCTGACTTAGCATTATTTTGCCATTGTCTGGCCTATCCACTTCCAGGCCCAAATAATTTTTTAGATTATCTAAGTCAGGGGTCCCCAAACTTTTAAAACTGGGGGCCAGTTCACAATCCTCAGACCATTGGAGGGCCGGACTATAGTTGGCCAGGTGACCACTGAGCAATAATAATAATAATAATAATAATAATAATAATAATAATAATAATACCAACCCCTTTCTCCCTTTGTGTCATGATCTCCAATCCTTGACATCTCTGGTCGGCTGACAAGGAACAGATGCCAGCCATAAAGCGGGCCAACTATAAAACCTCAATGACCCTCTGGTATGTGAGAGCCCCTATATATGTGGGCCAAAGAGAAGGTTCTGGCATTCGGTACAAATTGTCGGGTTCTCTTCTTCCAGTTGTGCTGTGGGTCAGTCTTCCAAAGGAAAAAGCACCTAGACACGCTGGTAGATTCCAACAGATTTTATTGTACCGAATGCCAGAACCTTCTCTTTGGCCCACATATATAGGGGATCTCACATACCAGAGGGTTATTGAGGTTTTATGGCTGGCCCGTTTTATGGCTGGCATCTGTTCCTTGTCAGCTGACCAGAGATGTCAAGGATTGGAGATCATGACACTTTGTGGACCAAAAGCACAAGCAAAGCACCCGTGACAGATGGCCTCCCAGCCTCAATGTTAATAATAATAATTATTATTATTATTATTATTATTATTATTATTATTAGATTTTGTATTTGTTGAGCATCAGAGGTGGAGGATATTGCACATGTACTGTCCAGCTGTGAATTGTATAAGAAAGAGAGAGACCAATGCCTTGGGCCATACATTATTCACAAAACACACTGGGACCCACATATTAAAACTTCATTTTTGTTGGCCAGCCAGAATCCTAAAATAACACACAAAACAGCCCTTTTCCTATTCAAAGCAACACAGCTGAGAATTGCGTATTTGGAATCAATTGGGGTAAACTGTGGAGGTGATGCAGATATTTGACATGAACGGGATCTTGTTAACAGCTTGTTTATTTTAACTTCTTTTGTACCGCGGGTTGTATGTTGTATGTATGTCTATGTGTTAAATGTTTTGATACGGCCAATGGGCTAATCAATAAAATGTGATTTATAATAATAATAATAATAATAATAATAATAATAATAATAATAAGGTTGGAAGAGACTCCTTGGGGCATTTAGCCCAACCCCCTTCAGCCTTTGTGCCATGGGGGCCGGATAAATGGCTTCAATGGGGCGCATGTGGCCCCTGGGCCGTAGTTTGGGGACCCCTGATCTAGGTCTTTTACTTTAAATTTTCTTTCCAGTTCTTTTTGTACTTTTACAACTCTATCCAAACCTTTTGTTACAACACAGATGTCAACATAAATCAAAAGACTAATCCAATCTTCACCAACACCTCGAGTATACACACACGCATCAGCCACACTTCTTTTGAAACAAAGACGACACAGCTCTTTGTGTACACAACGGTTCCAACAACGAGCTGATTGGCATAAGCCGTAAATTGCTTTACGAAGAAGGCAGACTTCATTTTTATACCCAGATCCAAAACCTGGTGCTTGTTCCATATAAATAATTTCTTCTAGATCCGCATTTAACTATGTAAGTTAAGTAATTTAAATATGTTTTCAATAATCTAATGCTTATTAGAAAGTAAAAAAAAGTTATTTCAGTTAAACTTAATATTACATACTCACTGAACCCCTCAGACTATGTAATCTGTATGTACAGTAGAGTCTCACTTATCCAAGACTTGCTTATCCAAGGTTCTGGATTGTCCAATGCAGTTTTGTAGTCAATGTTTTTAATATCTCGTGATATTTTGGTGCTAAATTCGTAAATACAGTAATTTCAACATAACATTCCTGCGTATTGAACTACTTTTTCTGTCAAATTTGTTGTATAACACGATGTTTTGGTGCTTAATTTGTAAAATCATAACCTAATTTGATGTTAAAAGGCTTTTCCTTAATCCCTCCTTATTATCCAAGATATTCGCTTATCCAAGGTTCTGCCGGCCCGTTTAGCTTGGATAAGTGAGACTTTACTGTAATACGAGGGTTGAATGAAAAGTAATGCCTCCACCTTCGTAACTTCTCAAGAGATGGCAGTTCTGGTCTGCGGCAGGGACTGGCTTGTTCAGTAGATTCTTCTCTACAGTTCCATTTGGTGGGAAGCCTTGGCATTGAACGGTTGTATTGTTAAGGTGTGAAGTATGGAACCCTGCGCAGATGGGGAAACCTTAGCATTGAATGGTTGTGTTGTTAAAGTGTGATTCTGCGGGTGGTGCTCATTTCCCATCTTTTGTGTCAGCTTGGGCTGCAACTAAAAACTTTAGTTACATTGCCAATGGAGCACTGTTACCGTATATACTCGTATATGCCAAGTTTTCAATCCCTTTTTAGGGCTGAAAAAAACCACCATCGGCTTATACTCGAGTGAGGATCCCGGCTGGCTTATATTTGGGTCGACTTATGCTCGAGTATATATGGTATTTTACTCTTTATTGTTGTTATTATTACATTTATTATTTTACTCTATTTGTTATTATTGTTATTACATTTATTATTTTACTCTATTTATTATTATTGTTATTACATTTATTATTTTACTCCATTTTTATTAGTACATTCATTATTTTATTTTATTTATTATTATTGGAAGGATACATAAGCACATTTACATTGAAGGAGGTTAGAATCATGATTTAACCAGAGTTGGACAACCTAATTAAAATTTCAGTTTTATGTAAATACTCAAAAACAAGTCTGAAATATTGGGTTTAAGCTCCTGGATCATTTATATTCTACTTTTTCCAGAACTCTAGAGATGTTGCAAGTAGCCCTAACCTTCGCCTCCATCAAAGTGCTGATAATTTAATTTCTTCTCCTGAAGAAGCTGGTAAGAGTAGAGGGCAGCTGTGTTACTTGAGACAGATTAACTCCTTGTCAAGGCACTCATTAAAAAGTAGGTACTAGGTGTCATTCACAATTAGAAAAAAATATAAAGCATTAAAATAATCCCCAAATGAAAATATAGAACTCAAGCACCCAATAAACGGAATGTGTTTATGCCCAAATGAACAGCTGTCAAAAAAATTTGGCTGCCTTTGTGAATGACACATGAATGTACTGACAACTGGTTCTGGGGTAAACTCAGGCAACCTTCAGGCAATATACACTCACAAGTATACATGCACATACAGACACACACATACAGACACATAAGAGAATATGAGGGTTGAATGAAAAGTAATGCCTCCACCTTCGTTACTTGGGTTTGGATGGGAATATTTTAATAAATCAAACGCAGAAATAATCCTTAGAACGTGCTATTTAACTACCACTATTCACTTTCCCACGTCACTTTTGGCAGGCCTTTGAGTTCTGTTGTTGATGTTTTAAAAAGGTGCTTTTTGGGATGTTTTAAAGATGTTTTTAAAGATGTTTTAAAGATGTTTTTTAAATTGTTGATTTTAGCCGGTTCTTGTAAGCCGCTCCGAGCCCTAGAGGAGTGGCGGCATATAAGTTTGAAAAATAAATAAATAAATAATCACCAGACAACTTGATACATTTCTGCCAACAATGAACAAGTTTTCTGAAGCCGTCACGAAAGAAGTCAACACTCTGTTTCCGCAACCAGCGTCTCACAGTTCTCGCAACATCTGATAGCTAAGCAAAGCAATCATGTGACCCACACTTTCTTGTGAAATGCCGATGATGCTTGAAATTTCTCTCTGAGTGATACTATGATCGTCCTGAATCAATCTGTCAACCCTTTGCTTGTGAAACTTGGTGGTTGCCGTCACAGGATGTCCAACTCTTTGTTTGTCACGCAAGTTAAATGTTCCCACCTCAACATCTTTAAACTTACTCGCCCAATGACAAACAGTACTCACATCAACACAAACATCATAAACATCTTGCATTCTCTCATGAATGTCCTTTGGGGTGACACCTTATGCTGTCAAGAATTCAATGACTGCACGTTGCTTAAGTCGCATTGACCAACCGTCTGCACAGGGTTCCATACTTCGCACTTTAACAACACAACCGTTCAAAGCTAAGGCTTCTCCGTCTGTGCAGGGTTCCATACTTCGCACTTTAACAACACAACCGCTCAATGCTAAGGCTTCTGTGTCTGTGCAGGGTTCCATACTTCACACTTTAACAACACAACCATTCAATGCTAAGGCTTCTGTGTCTGTGCAGGGTTCCATACTTTGCACTTTAACAACACAACCGTTCAATGCTAAGGCTTCCTGCCTTTGCACTGAACAAGCCAGTACCTGCTGCAGACCAGGACTGCCAACTGTTGAGGAGTTACGAAGGTGGAGGCATTACTTTTCATTCAACTCTCATATTTTAAAATTGTTGTGCTTTAAGTAGTTGGGGACAATCCTTATTGTGATGCTTGCTTGTTTATTTTTAGCATGGCCTTTGATGACACAAAGCCTGGAAGAGCCTGGCTATAACATAGCTATGGTTTCAACCTGGGATGCATGCAATGCGGACACTGGACATCACTTTTCTGTGGCCGTTCCAAAACCACCGACAGCGAGGAGAATACTTTTAAACAATTTTCTTCCTTGGAATAGTCTTTTTTTTTCAATCCACAGATTAAAAGTGGGTCATTTCCCCTCCCCTTTTTTCTCATTGCTTTAGAAACCTGCATTTTAAATCACCTGCACAAAAGGCGAAGCAAACTCTTGCTCTCTCCAAAGACTTCTCCTGGTACTTCACACACACATTATTCCACTTAGAAAAAGAGGGATTATAGAAAAGGGCAGCTGTGTTTGCCATTACTCTATAATGAATACCTTTGCAATGACTCAATAGGTTAACATGATCAGGAAAGCTGAGATGAGTCAATTTGGATTTAACACTTCTTTGAACCACAGATACTCTTTACAAGCTTTCATCCAGCCCAAGCTGACTGCTCTATGTATAGGAAGCTGCATATGGGGGTGGGTAGGGGGGACCTTCAGATACGACTGGAAACAGCGAGCTGCTTTCTCATAGGAGTGTTCCAAAATGAGGTGGAAAATGCCTCACCTTTTCTTAAAATGTACAGAGATGATGTTTCCAAGCAGACTAATAATAGAATGCCTTCTTTTCTTCCGTCTTCTCCCTAAGGGAAAACAGTGCCGAATTTGGATAAAATGGAGCAGAAGACGCAGTAGGGGAAATGGAGGATATAACACGTAAAGTGATAGTACAGTGAACCCTTAGTATCCATGGGAATTGGTTCCAAGAGCCTCTATAGACACTAGGGTTGTGCTTTTAAGGTAAACCTTGACCCATTTCGTGTCCTGGCTTTCAATGGGGGCCCCGATCTGTTTTTTGGGAATCTACTGAAATCAGGGAGGGTAGAGATTTGTTTTGGCTCTGGGATTCCACAAGATCAGTTTTCTATCGGCCCATTATGGGGGGAGAGCTTCCTAGGCTCCCCTTCTCACCATTTTAAGCATTTAGGCTGTTTTACTCTAGAGGAGCGGTGCTCAGCTGCAGGCAGGTGCATGCTTCAAGGAGGCTTCTTATCAGATTCTACTCTAAAGGAGAGGTGCTCAGCTGCAGGCTGGTGCACACTTTAAGGAAGCTTTTTACCTGTTTCTACTCTAAAGGAGAGGTGCTCAGCTGCAGGCAGGTTCACGCTTTAAGGAAGCTTTTTACCCGTTTCTACTCTAGAGGAGAATTGCTCAGCTGCAGGCAGTTGCGTGCTTTAAGGAGGCTTCTTACCTGTTTCTACTCTAAAGGAGAGGTGCTCAGCTGCAGGCAGTTGCACACTTTAAGGAGGCTTCTTACCTGTTTCTACTCTAAAGGAGAGGTGCTCAGCTGCAGGGAGGTGCATGCTTTAAGGAGGCTTCTTATGTGTTTCTACTCTAGAGGAGACATGCTCAGCTGCAGGCTGGTGCATGCTTTAAGGAGGCTTCTTACCTGTTTCTACTCTAAGGGAGAGGTGCTCAGCTGCAGGCAGGTGCACGCTTTAAGGAAGCTTCTTACCTGTTTCTTCTCTAAAGGAGAGGTGCTCAGCTGCAGGCAGTTGCACACTTTAAGGAGGCTTCTTACCTGTTTCTACTCTAAAGGAGAGGTGCTCAGCTGCAGGCAGGTGCACACTTTAAGGAGGCTTCTTACCTGTTTCTACTCTAGAGGAGACGTGCTCAGCTGCAGACTGGTGCATGCTTTAAGGAGGCTTCTTACCTGTTTCTACTCTAAGGGAGAGGTGCTCAGCTGCAGGCAGGTGCACACTTTAAGGAGGCTTCTTACCTGTTTCTACTCTAAAGGAGAGGTGCTCAGCTGCAGGCAGTTGCACACTTTAAGGAGGCTTCTTACCTGTTTCTACTCTAAGGGAGAGGTGCTCAGCTGCAGGCAGTTGCACACTTTAAGGAGGCTTCTTACCTGTTTCTACTCTAAAGGAGAGGTGCTCAGCTGCAGGCAGTTGCACACTTTAAGGAGGCTTCTTACCTGTTTCTACTCTAAGGGAGAGGTGCTCAGCTGCAGGCAGTTGCACACTTTAAGGAGGCTTCTTACCTGTTTCTACTCTAAAGGAGAGGTGCTCAGCTGCAGGCAGTTGCACACTTTAAGGAGGCTTCTTACCTGTTTCTACTCTAAGGGAGAGGTGCTCAGCTGCAGGCAGGTGCACACTTTAAGGAGGCTTCTTACCTGTTTCTACTCTAAAGGAGAGGTGCTCAGCTGCAGGCAGTTGCACACTTTAAGGAGGCTTCTTACCTGTTTCTACTCTAAGGGAGAGGTGCTCAGCTGCAGGCAGTTGCACACTTTAAGGAGGCTTCTTACCTGTTTCTACTCTAAAGGAGAGGTGCTCAGCTGCAGGCAGTTGCACACTTTAAGGAGGCTTCTTACCTGTTTCTACTCTAAGGGAGAGGTGCTCAGCTGCAGGCAGGTGCACACTTTAAGGAGGCTTCTTACCTGTTTCTACTCTAAAGGAGAGGTGCTCAGCTGCAGGCAGTTGCACACTTTAAGGAGGCTTCTTACCTGTTTCTACTCTAAGGGAGAGGTGCTCAGCTGCAGGCAGTTGCACACTTTAAGGAGGCTTCTTACCTGTTTCTACTCTAAGGGAGAGGTGCTCAGCTGCAGGCTGGTGTATGCTTCAAGGAGGCTTTTTACGTGTTTCTACTCTAGAGGAGAGGTGCTCGGCTGCAGGCAGGGATGCACAATGGGTTTGCACGCCACACACACATTCTCTCAAGGCAAGGCAACAACTTCTGCCTTTCTTACTCTAGAGGAGGCGCTCGGCTGCAGGCAGGGGCACACACTTGGACTGCATGCCACACACACACACACACACACACACACTTTCTTTTTTTTGGTGTAAAGTGGGATGAAGTAATTATAGCTTGGTTATGTAGGCTTATTCATCTGTCTGTTTTAAAAGAATGGAACTCTGCAGAGGCTGATGAATTTCACCCAAGCATAGTAAAAAAAAAAAAGAACTGGCAGAAGTAATTCTCATGATGACTGGCAATAATCTTTGACAGGTTCTGTAAAATAAGAGAAGCCACATCAGTCTGAAGGAACACAAATGGTGTCCCCATCTTCAAAAAAGGGAAAAAGACAACCTAAAAAATTACCACCCAGTCAGCGTGGCATCAGAACCATGAAAGATTCTATAGTTGACCATTAAACAGAAAGTAAATATTTGTGATGGTGGTTGGTGGTTGCTCTAGTCTTGCAAAGAAAACTAATTTTGGAATGACACCTACCTGCAGTATTTGGCTTTAGCTCTCCATATATAGCACCATACTGTATGTGCTGAACAGTACAATTGTAGATACAGTAGAGTCTCACTTATCCAAGCTAAATGGGCCGGCAGAACATTGGATAAGCGACTATGTTGGATAATAAGGAGGGATTAAGGAGAAGCCTATTAAACATCAAATTAGGTTATGATTTCACAAATTAAGCACCAAAACATCATGTTATACAACAAATTTGACAGAAAAAGTAGTTCAGTACTCAGTAATGTTATGTTGTAATTACTGTATTTACAAATTAAGTACCAAAATATCATGATATATTGAAAACATTGACTACAAAAATGGCTTGGATAATCCAGAAGCTTGGATAAGCGAGGCTTGGATAAGTGAGACTCTACTGTATGAGAACGATGGAACCTGTCTTCTTTGCGTTGAGTTTTTCTCTTATACTTCTGGTAATAGTTTCAATTTCTCCTCTTGACTTACTTAATTTGTTTTATGTTTAATTGTACATAATAGGCTACGAGTTAAGGAGCACTTTATTTCTTACTCTTGAAAAATAGCATTTTCAATGGGGATACTGAAGAAATAGTAAATAATAATAATAATTTCAACTTATTCTTTGATTATAGTACAGCTGTTTATTAAGCATCTCTTTATTTTGAAAGCTTAACAAAGCTCTGTTATATTAAAAGGTACAGTGTTAGTCATGTAATTATACACCAGAGTATAATTGCATAGACTGACTGAAATCACGATGAAACTTTCAAAAAGGCTAAACACAGATTTTTGAGGTTCCACTGACTGTTATGCGAGACAATGCATTAGCAAGATGACTGGCTGGGTGAGATGCGGTGAACTGCAAGCGAGTCTCAAATAGAAAAGGGCATCATGATATTTTTACCTCTAAGTTAACATTAACATGTCTCATACACATAGGCTCATTCTGCTAGTTTGTACTTATGACTAATCGGATCTATGTAGACATCTGGAATAGAGCTTGTTTAATCAGGGGAAGAACTAGAGAAATATTTTATTAGAAATAATATCTGAAGTAGACTTTGTCTGTGAAAGCTTATGCTATCAACTTTGTTCTCTGGGGCCCTTTCATACTGATATTTCACACGAACATGGCTGTCTTGGAATGATATGTCTGCAAAGACACATTAAAATGTCACCCTTCCTGTGTTCATTAGACTTGTGCATGGATTTGTTTTCATCCATTTTCTTCGGTACCTTAAAAAGTACACAACGGTAAGGGCCCTCCCAGTAAGCAAATGGGAGCCTATCTTGGCTCCTCCTCCCCTATTTGGCATCACAGTTTAATCTTTTTTTAAAAAAATTAATCCCAGAAAACAACAAGAAAACCCTCATTCCCCGAAAACTACTACCAACTAGTTACCTCTACTAGAAAGTTGAAACAGCTCTAAGAAAGGATTAAAACCAAAGCAGAAAGGAGATTGAAGCGTACCAAGAAAGAGAGGGGATTTTTAAGGAAGCCCAGGGAGGATAGCTCTAGGAGGTCATTGCTTTTCCTTACCTGAAAGTGAGAGGCCTCCTTAAAATGGCCTGGAAAGAGTGTGTGCCATCTTCCACCAGTCAAGAGGTGAAAAAAAGTAGAACTGACTGGATCTACTTTATGATGGGAGCTATAGCGGCTAGCATTCTGCCCCTTGTTCTTCATTCTTCAAGAAGACATCGACCCAACCACCTGCTCACTAACAGTATAATTTTTGGTCACCTTTGGGGACCGGGTACGAATCCCACCCCATGTTCTGTTTCAAAGGCAAATTGGGAGGTGTGGTTACTTAAATAGGCTACAGCTAAAAACAGTAAGGGATTAACACCCAGCCCCATCCAAAGGAGCCAAAGAAGACCTTAAGATCATGACTGGAGGGGGGGGGCTAGTAGGGTGTATCTAGATGCTGTTTTATGTTTTAATATCTTAATGGTTTGAAATTGTATTTATATGGTGATTGTTTCTATTGATTTTATGTTATGTTTTATTTGCTTTGTATAATGAGGCATTTAATTTTTGCCTAAATGTATGTTGTAAGCCGCTCTGAGTCCCCTGTGGTGTGAGAAGAGCGGGATAGAAATGAAGTTAATAATAATAATAATCTTTGGTGTACACCCAAGACACCTCCTTTGTGTATAGGCCAGGAATGGAAACCCTTATCTAGGGTTCAAATAACTCAGGTGAGGGGGCATGGAAATGGCCTAGGAACGTGTCCTGTTTTGTCTTTCAAGAACAGCCTTAAAACACTGTGGTAAGTAAATGAAAACTGCTTTACTAAAGCAAAATAAAGTATAGCACACTCAGTGGAATAATGCAAAGGAAGCAAGGAAGTCATAGGGCAAACACAGTCTCTGATAAACTCCCAAATCCAATAGCAGTCTTACTTCAGACAAAGAAACAGCAATAAATCCAGATGCAGACTCGGAGCAGGCACAAGGAGAGCAAAGGCATTAGAGTCAGTTTGTTACCAGCAAGAGCTGGCTGCACCTGCTTCTGCTTTATAGCCCTGAGTTCCCGCACAGCTGCTAGGGTAGTTCCCAATTACTCAGCTGCATTTCTGGCAGCTATTCTAGCTGAACAACGTCTCTATTCTGTTTCCTTTCGCCTCTCCTGAAATGTGGGTACTTGCAAAGTCTCCTCAGATTCCAACTCACCCTCAGATTCATGAACACTTTCCTGCTCCCCTTCCTCTTCTTCAGAAGAGGAATCCCTAACAGAATGAGAGATTATGACCTCAATTAATCTTTAGGGCAGAATTCTCTATCACTTTTCCCTTAAAGGTTATCCAGGATTAGTTCAGTTGGGGACCTGGTGTTTCTCCCAAATTCAGCTGAGGAGTCGGTCGGGAAGGACCACTACCTCAACTTCATTCCACACCAAATTCATACCACACTTTAGAACCAGCGGCAAGTTACAAATTACAAAGTTTAATTAGGTGACATTTAACATATATCTATTTGTGTAAGGAACTTTTTTTCTTAGAAATACTTACCAAATGTTTATCTGGAAAGAGGAGAAGAAGAGACTGATTATTGCAAGAGGCAATATTAGCTCAAGGAATATCTCTTTGTGGACATGCAGTGCGATTTGTATGGATCCCCTAAAAATTTGAGAAAGGATAAAATTAGAAACATGTCGATATTCACCTTTTTTAACACATTAGGGTTATTTCTTTATATATATATATATTATATTACATATATAATTGATGAACACAGAGCCATCTTATTTTTTATTTACTTATTTAATACATTTATATCCTGCCCTTCTCACCCCGAAGGGGATTCAGAGCAGGTTACAAATTAAATTTACATACAATATTTATATTATTAGCATAGCACAATACTGGCAATAAATTACCATATTGTACTATATCTATATATTGTAATATTATTATTAATATTATATGTAATATATAATATATAATTAATATTATTATATTCTATTATTAGTATTATTATTGTATTATATCTTAGTACAGTAGAGTCCCGCTTATCCGACTTCCGCTTATCCGACACATCGTATTATCCGACGCCCGCCCGTCCTCGCTCACTCAGGGTTATTTCTTATTATTTTTTCAAAATCAAAAGAGTTAAAAATCAGAACAGACACAGCTCTTTGTTCACAATATGGAAGCTCCTTCAGCAGACCAGCGGGAACGTTGTTTTACTCGGCTTATCTGATTCTATCGCAAAAATGATTCATTTTAAACATTGTCACAAGGAAGTAATATATTACATTGACAGCTGCATTAAACCACTGCGGCTCCTTGTATGATGCTCTTGGCTTTACACAACAGCGTTAAGATGTTTTCAAACCAATTTTTAAGAAGAAAATTCCATGGTGTCAAAATACTTCCCTCCTCCCCTTTCCATAGCAATCAACACGATTGAAGTCATCGTGAGCTTGGAGTTGCCATGACAACTGATCTCAGATGCTGAAAGATTGATCAAAAAAATCTCCAACAGGGTTATAATATAGAGAATTATAATTAAAATAACTAAACAGTGTGTAACTACCTCAGTGGGCAATCACAATATTGAGTTAGGGATGCTTCTCTATTACGCCTCCAATGTAATTTGGAGGGACATTTCGAAGAATGCCATTGCTTTGGAGGGAGATCCAGTTGATACCAGCATTGGTCTCTTTTAGGTGCCAAGTTAAAACATGGCTTGTCGAAGGCTTTCATGGCTGGGATCACAGGGTTGTTGTATGTTTTCTGGGCTGTATGGCCATGTTCCAGAAGTATTCTCTCCTGATGTTTCGCCCACATATATGGCAGGCATCCTCAGAGGTTGTGAGATCTTTAGAAACTAAGCAAGGAAGGTTTATATATCTGTGGAAGTGTCGCACCTCAGGCTAAGTTCACCTTGCTATAGATACCCAGTCAGACACACAGGTAGTCTTTTGAGGTTTTTATTAAGCAAAGCAGAATATAAATCAAGCAAGCAATCAAAGGGTAATTCAAAGTTGTAGAAAGAGTCAATAGGTCCAAGAGATTCACAAAGTACATAAATGTCTAATAATCCAAAAGTCTAGGTCGATAAGTTCAAAGAGCATGGCAAGAACAATAATCCATAAGGCAAAGAATCCATAGAGTCCAAAGAACAAGGCCCAAGGATCCAAGAACGCCGGCAAGGTAAAACATCCACACAGATGAAGTGATGAATTGCACTGACAAAGAATAGTCTGTGAAAGCATACTTTAATAACAACTCAGGAATGCATTTCTCTTCCCACAGCTAGACTCCCGTTTGCGCGCTAAACGCTCACTTCTACGGACCTGGGAACCCATTCAAGACAAACGGTCCTCTCTGGATAACTCATCATTATCTTGCACCTGGTCAGGAGCTAAACCGTCACCCTCATTATTTTCCAAGGCTTAAGTCTCTTCCTCATTATTTCTCAAGGGAAGAAGGTCAGCTTGACCGTTATCTGTTTCTCCTGGAATCAGCAGTTCATCCTGCTCAAACAGAAACTGCATGTCTGAGCTGACTTCAGCCTCAGACTGCTGATCTTGAATCCCAAACCCAGAATCCCCTTCATCTTCATCTAAAATCTGGCCAGCCTGTGGCTGGGATACAGCAGGAAGTTTCTGGGTGGGGGGAAGAACTCTTTTCTGTTGGAGGCTGTAAAGAGTTTATGAACGTCTAAGGCTCCTTCAGGCAGGGAGAATCTTTTTTATCCCACCACTGCCACCAATTTGTAAAGAAGCTAATAACGACTGCCACCACTTTGTAAAGATGCAACCACCAAAGACTCAAGGAGGAGACCTTTTACTTTTCTTTCTTTCTTCTTCTTATTCACTTTAGATGGTAGCGTAACTTTGTTTATAATATATGTGACAGAGGCTTAGATGTTGTAAGAACAAAACAAGTTTATTCAGGCACAGAGCTTAGTGGTTACAATGATGTTTCTCACTTGGAGGTATTTTTATTAACAATTACAATATTAGAATGAGATGAGTCAAACTCCCTAAACTCACTTCTTTTACTTAAAGTAGTTAGAACATCTTTCTCTGCTACTTTTAAACCGCAGTCACCCCTGTGATATACGATCACAGATTCTCTGTTCCTTACCAGGACACAGACTACATTAAATAAGTCACCAAACTTATTTTAAACCGACTCAAAATGACCAATTGAGTCCCTTTGATCCCCTCAACCTAGGATCAATCTTCCCTGTGCCTCATCAGAGCACAGACTGACTCTCTTTTTTAAACTCTGCACTTCTTCAACAAAAATGGCAGTTGGCTCCGCCTACTTCTCCATGGCAACCAGTCTCTGAGTGCTGAGATGCAATAACTGTAATACTTACCCTTTTAAAACATAAACACTACAATTAAACATAACATCTGTATACCAAAAATTCGTACTTCATTACAGAGGCCAGTGTAAATGTTGTAGTTAATCATTTTTGTTAGCATTAAATGGTCTTTCCAGCCTCACATCCTGGACTGGGGGAATCCTTTGTTCAGAGTCGTTAGCTGCCCCTGGTTGATACCTAAACGCACAGATGTCTATTATACACAGCAAAAAAGGAAAAGTATGATATATAATATAGTACAAGGTAAGTTATGTTATTGTTATACACTTCTATTGTAATGTAGTCCCTTGTATGTTACGATTATACATCAATTTATATATAAAATACTGTATAGGTGAGTAACTGCTGTTTTAAACCATCTCGGGTCTGGATTGGGTTTAAATTAACCCAGTGATTGGCCATAACCCCGTTCCTGACGTTTATCCAAATAATAATCTTAAACTTAGTTATGGTACCAATTCAAACAAAGTACAATACAGTATAGGTACCCTGTATATATAATATCCAGATGGGTTTATTCAACCCTCAATCTGTATGTATACAATATAGTAATGAAGAATAGTTATAACATCACACTGGGTTTGAATTCGTTTAAAGCTAATTCCGTCTCGGATGGTGACAAGTTCAAGAATTTCTGACCTCCAAAAACTTGAAAATAACAGATTTTAGTAAAAAAAAATGTTAGCCACGAATTTCTGAATGCATTTGATTCTGAAATGTTTATTAATATGTGGCATTTGGCTTTGAGCTGATGCTTGCATCGCAAAATCCAGGGAAGTGTAAAAAGTTGAAAGACAAATGCGTTCTCTTTTGCATATTGTTCTGGAAGGTCAGTAAATAGAGAACTTTTCCAATAACAAATCTGTTGTTGAAGGCTTTGATGGCCGGAATCATAAGGTTGTTGTGTGTTTTCCGGGCTGTCTGGCCATTTTTCAGAAGTATTTTCTCCTGACATTTCACCCACATCTATGGCAGGCATCCTCAGCTGAAGAGCCAGCGTTGTCCGTAGACACCTCCAAGGTCATGTGGCCACTGGCATGACTGCATGGAGTGCCGTTACCTTCCCGCAGAAGCAGTACCTATTGATCTACTCACATACCTCACAACCTCTGAGGATGCCTGCCACAGATGTAGGAGAAACATCAGGAGAGAATACTTCTGGAACATGGCCATAAAGCCTAGGAAACATACAACAACCCAAAAACAAATCTCCCAAACAATACTTGTTAAAAACAACAACTGAACAAGAAGTCGTATTTCACTTTTGTCAATTCATACCGATGAGCAGAAAAGGCTATTCTGAAGAAAAGGTAAATGAGGACAGCGGAAGATTAAAACATTAATTTTACGATTTCGTGATAAATTAAGATGTTAGTGGCCACCAGCCTGATCATACCTATTTTTGTCACTTTGTTCTTGTACTTTGTTCTTATCCTTTGATCTTTTAATTTCTCTTTATCCTTTCATCCTCACTTCTATAGCAGCATTTCTCACTTATGCACATTAACTGGTACTATTATTTTTAAAAGACGGAATTGTTCCTTTTGGTTTGACACACAAGCAGTAAGCCAGTCCCCTTGCTACCTACCAGTATCTCTGTGATAATGTGTTGTCAAAGGCTTCCATGGCTGGGATCACTGGGTTGTTGTGAGGACTGAGATATCTATGGACAACGTCTGCTCTTTGGCTTAGAAATGGAGATGAGCACCAACCCCCAGAGTGTGAGTAGATCAATAGGTACTGCTCTGGCAGGAAGGTAGCAGCCTCCATGCAGTCATGCCAGTGGCCACATGACCTTGGAAGTGTCTATGGACAATGCCGGCTCTTCAGCTTAGAAATGGAGATGAGCACCAACCCCCGGACACAACTGGACTTAACGTCAGGGGAAACCTTTACCTTATATAACTATTTCAAAGGGCTACCAGTATTTTAAAAACTCCAAAATCAGAGCAGTAAATAAGGAGCAGCACTCTGAAAACAAAGAATTCCAGGCAGGTGTCAATCAGGGGGCAGCTAATGACTCTGAGCAAATGATTTCCCCAGGCCAGGATGTGAGGCTGGGAAGGCCATTTAATGCTAACAAAGGTGATTAATTACAACATTCACGCTGGCCTCCAACAGACAAGAGTTCTTCCCCCTAGTCATATGACTAGTCAAATAAATAATAATAATAATTATAATAATAATTATTATTATTGACACAACAACATAGTATGACACAGTTAACAGATATATAAACCTTCCTTGCTTAGTTTCTCCATACCTCACAACCTCTGAGGATGCCTGCCATAGATGTGGGTGAAACGTCAGGAGAGAATGCTTCTGGAACATGGCCAGACAGCCCGGAAAACATACAACATCTCTGTGATATTCTGACAGCGCAGTCAAGATGACCGGCCACCTAGTAGTATCTCAGTAGCCTTGGAGCGATTCCTAGGTGCCTGCTTCTAATGCATTTTGTTGTACCTGAAGAATTTGCTGGCGAACTTTCAGAGCACCCAGGAGGGCAAGTTAATAACCGACTGAGTTCACGGCGACATGGTTTGGCCTTTCTTGTATTCCCCGGCCCCTGCCTCGTAAACACAAGATATGCCCTCCAGTCTTTGTATCCTAAAGAGAGCAAAACTAACTCTCCAATTTAAAGGGAGAACGAAGCTTGAATGCCGTTGCCTTGCAAAAATCACAGAAATTCAGAACACACATTACTTCCATCCACGGACTATAAACATGGGCACATTCGCAGCCTCGTGTATATCTCCATCCCAGACAGATTATTTGTGTTTACTTCAATACATTATTCATGGAAGAATGTTTTTTGTCTCCAGAAGAGTTTTTTTGTGACTGAGATAGTACTCTTTAAAATACACTTTGTAAAATAAAATGGCCCAAATCTAAGATCTAACAATTCTAAAGTACCAAGTTTTTATTGTTCCAACAGATTTATTCTACTTGAATGTAGAGGTAAGATTGCAGGTCCATAAATTGGGACAATTATTATATAATGCAACTAGCTGTGCCCGGCCACGCGTTGCTGTGGCAAAGTGGGGGTGGTATTGGTTAAAAATTGTTGTGTAATTTTTATTTGACGTTATTTGTATTTTTTAATTAATTTTATTGTAAATTATCTTTTTGTTTATTATATTTTATTATTTTCTTGTATTATTTTTAGTTATTTTCTATTATTATAGTATTTTATTGAATTAATTTTTTTGGTGTTTTTATTTATTTTTTAGTGTTTTTATTATTTTTGATTGGGTTGCTAGGAGACCAAGTTGGAGGAGCTTAGCCTTCTAACTGGCAGCAATTGGATAAAAGCAATTATTCCTCTCTCTCTCTCTAATTAGGACTTTATTTTTCTTTTCTTTTTGTTGTATCAACCTAGAGCCGTGGATGAGGGGTTGTGTCGTCAAATTTTGAGGTTGGGGGGCCTGTAGTTTTGTTGTTTTGTGGGTCGCCGTGAATTATTTATTTCGTGTCAAAAGCATTGTACAACAAATACATTTCAAATAATGGAAATTTTTTTTAAAAAAAGAAATCACAAGCAACTAAATAGTTTTGGACCAAAAGCGGGCAACAGCAACCGCATTGTCTGTAGCTTTAAACAACTCCTCCTCCGTACATGAGGCAGGACATTGTGGGCAAGCATACATGTGCTGAGTTGTTTATTCAGCTCCACAGTCACACAAGGTGGAGGATTCCTCCAGGTAGTGCCACCTTGCCAAGTTGTCTTTTGATCTGCCCACTCCGCTTCTGAGTCTGTTCAGGGACTTCCAAGTTGCCCATTCCTGGTTTGCCCCGGGAGGAAGGAAGACCCTCATGGGGGGCCATCCAGTTGGGATTGCCTGGTTTAGCTGCCCAGAGAGACACCCTTGCTGCTGCTGGAGGAACATCAAGAGGAGTGGTGGTTCTCATGAAGCCCTTCCTTTTTTTTTTTTTTTTGCATTATAATTTTTATTGAGTTTACCAGTGTCACATTAACAAAAACAACACAAACAACACCAAAAATTAAAGAAAGGAGAGAGAGAAAATAATAATGATAATAATAATAATAATAATAATAAAAGAGAGAAGGGTGAGAAATTTAAAATATACATATATATATATATATATATATATATATATATATATATATATATAAAAGGCTTTTGGCATCACGGCGACTCACAAAACAACAAAACCCCAAACCCCCCAAACTCAAAAATTGCCAACACAATCAATCATCCCCGCCCCAAGTAAGATACAACACAATTACACTAAAAACACAATCACAACAGCAACAACCACAACAGGCGACCAGGTACTCTTCACCCACCCTTGAGCCTTCTCTCCAGCTGTTTTCAACTTCAACTCTCAACATTCATAACACCTTAAGCTTCTGAGAGAAAAAACAAAAGGGACTCAGGCTGTTATGAATGCTGGGAGTTGAAGTCCAAACCACCTGCAGCAAAGGCCCAAGTTGGCCCACGCCTGTATCCCAGGGCACAGACAAACTGCATTTAGACCTCATCCATACTACTGTCCCTAGAAAATACAGATTATCTGATTTCAACTCCATTATGTGGCAGTCTACACTCAAACCCCTGCCACACAACAATATTACCCAGAATACCAAGGCACATCTGCCAATATCTCCTTTAAACTGGATTATCTACCTTGGCATTCTAAATAATATTGCTCTATGACATTGCCTTCACTCTACACTGCCACCTAATCCAGTTCAGTCTACATTTTATACAACTATGTACAACTGACCTCATATAATCCAATTCTAACCACCTAATATAACATTATAAATATAATATATAAGACTTACTATGGTATGATAATAGAAAACAATATGATCTCTAAAACCAGGAGACGAAATAAAGATCAACACTCAGAAAGCAGGGAAATTGGGAATTCTACAAACGAAACAATCAGGGCCAGCTAACACTTCCCAACAAAACATTCCTCCAGACAGTAAACAAACACCCTTTCAACCTGCAAGGCCATTAAAAACTAATCAAGGTGGCTAATTCCATCATTCAGACCTCCCACACCGACACTATTAATTCCTATTCAAACTGACCAACCAAGGATTCCGCAAGGTAAAAACCGACCAGGCTTACAACCATCAAGGCTATTCAATACTTTTCAACCAGGCCAACCAACATTTCCCCTACATACAAAACCCCCAAAATTTGAAACCACAACACTACTCTGTCCCATTCAACCTCGCCTAGCAACAATACCTTATGTGCAAACCGACCAGGCTTTTAACCTACAAACCTATTCAATACCATTCAATCTGGCCAAACAAGAATTCCCCTACTAAGGAAGTACCCACACTTCAAAGCGCCTCTTTGATTAATGCTACGACTCCAACCACTCCACAAAACGGCCAGACTTTCACGCTGCAAGGCTATTCACTCCTATTCCACCTGGCCAACAAATAATTCCCATAAGCCACAGCAACGCGTGGTCGGGCAAAGCTAGTATATATATATATGAGTGATGGCATCACGGCAGCGGACAAAACAACAAAAGTAAACACCCCACAACCTCGAAAATTGACAGCACAACCCCTCATCCATGCCTCTAGGTTGATACAACAAAAAGAAAAGAAAAATAAAGTCCTAATTAGAGGGAGAGGAATAATTGTTTTTATCCAATTGCTGCCAGTTAGAAGGCTAAACTCCGCTCACTTGGTCTCCTAGCAACCCGCTCAGCCCAGGGGACCCTTTACCTTAACTACCACCAATTCCTCAATACTTATTTCCCATACCACCGTACTTCGCCACAGCAACGCGTGGCCGGGCACAGCTAGTATATATATATATATATTACACGAAGAAAAAAAAAAACTAACGCACATGTAACATGTTTTGTACTTCCATTCGTCCCTTATGAGAATCTAATTAAATTATATTATATTATGTCTTGTCCTGGTAGAACCTATGTCTTCTAATCATTTTACCAGTTTCCAGTAAAAAAAGGCATTAAGTGATATTAGTTGCCATATCATCTCTAAATAAATTCCAGTCAGTCTTATTTGTTGATTGTACTCTATAGGATCTTAACAGAAATGTTAATTCGTCCATGTCTCTAATGTCATCAACTTTTCCTAGCCATTCATCTTTAGTTGGAACGTCTTGTAGTTTCCAATATTTCGCAAAGATAATCCTTGCTGCCGTGGAGATGTATGTAAAGATTTTGTCTTTTGCCCTTCCTTGACTTGAGTCTGGTGGGAGGAGGCTGGTAGTCATGCAGTGGGTGGCTTTCACAATGTTCAACCTTTTTTCTCTCACCGTTAGCAGCAACTTCCCGTCGCACGTCAGGAGGGGCAATGCCAGCTAACTTGTAGAGTTTATCAACAGGTGTAGGTTTAAGGCATCCCGTGATGATTCTGCATGTTTCCTTCAGTGCTATGTCCACCTGCTTTGCATGGGCAGACTTGTGCCAAACAGGACAGGCGTACTCAGCCGTTGAGAAAGACAAGGCCAGGGCTGATGTTCTTACTACTTGTGGGTCTGCTCCCCATGCGCTGCCAGTCAGTTTCCGCAGGATGTTATTGCGTGCAGCTACTTTGTGCTTGGTGTTCATGCAGTGTTTCCTATATGTTAGTGTTCGGTCTAAGGTGACACCAAGGTATTTAGGATGGAAACAGTTTTCGAGCTCTTGGCCTTCCCAAGTCACTTTCAGTTTCCTGTTGGCTTCGCGGTTACGTAGGTGGAAAGCACACACTTGTGTCTTGGCAGGGTTAGGCTTCAGGTGGTTCTCTTTGTAGTAGCTGGAGAGATCTTTCAAGGCATTAGTGAGTTGCTTTTCAACTGTTTCAAAATCCTTTGCTTGTGTTGTAAGGCCAAGGTCATCAGCATATATGAAGCTCTTTGTGAGTGGTGGTTGTGGCTGGTCGTTCGTGAAGATGTTAAATAAGGTTGGTGAAAGAACGCTGCCTTGGGGTAAACCATTCTTTTGCCTCCTCCATCTGCTTTTCTGGCCTTGAAACTCCACATAGAAGCTGCGGTTTTCTAAGAGGGTCTGGACAGTTTTTGTAAAGTCAAAGTCCCGGGTGATATGGTAGACTTTATGCAGCATTTTTCTATGTTGCACCGTGTCATAGGCTGCCGTAAGGTCCACAAAAACTGTTCCCGTAATGCAGCCTTTCTCATAGCCTTCCTCGATATGTTCAGTCAGATGAAGAATTTGACCTGTACAGTTTTTCCCTGGTCTGAAACCTGCTTGTTGTGCAATAAGCTTGGGTTCGATAACAGGTCCTAGTCGATTTAATAGCATCCTCTCAGAGACTTTATATAGATGACATAAGAGGGAGATTGGTCGGTAGTTCCTGGCATTGGAGGCATCTTTACCAGGTTTTAAGATGGCAATTATCTTAGTTTTCCTTCATGCTCTGGGAATCTGTTTGTGTGCCAGGCATTGATTGTAGAATTTCAAAAGCCAGTTTTCAGCTTTGGGGCTCAAGTGTTTGATTTGCTCCATCATCAGGTCATCTAGGCCAGGTGCTTTACCAGTCTTACATCGCTTGATGGCTTCTCTGAGTTCTTTCAGGTTTAGAGGAGAAGACAAATGGTGGGTTTCAAGTTCTGGCACCCTGTTGATTTTCATCTTTATTCTGCTGCAGTTGGTTTTCCCATTCTGAATTAGCTGGTGAGCTATCTGATCTGGTGTCATGTTCGCGTGTCCAGGGTTGACCAGAGGGTCACTATCCAGGCGTCTCAGCAATTGCCAGGCTTTTCGGCTACTCTTGGACATGTCCAGGTTCTCACGCAGCTCTATCCAGCGGTCTTTCTTAGCATTAGCTAAGGCTCGGTCGCCGTGATGCCATCACTCTTTTATATGTATAGATGTTGAAGATACTCAACCTGGAATATATCTGTTATCTGTAGTAGAATAGCAGGTTTATATGATTTTTTTGTCTTAATTAAATGAGCCATATAGTCTTTATTGCCATGTTGTGTGGCTTCAAGTTGTTTCTAACCTACGGAGACCTGAAGGTGAACCTATCACAGAGTTTTCTTCTCCAGATTTGTTTGTCACGGCCTTTTTCAGTCTCTGTTAACTCAGATATACATGGTTCTGCTTTTAAATATGGTGTAACTTTCAGAAAGGATTTCATCCTTCATTGAATTCTCAGAAAGTAGGTTCAACGGAGCTAATGAAATCTTTGCTAAGTATTTGTGCTGCCCAAATCATAAACAACACACCACTCTGGGAATGAAAAATTTCTCCAGTCCTGAAGAAATAAATAATGCGGTTTTTTTTGGACAGTGAACTATGAGAATCCATAATATTTTCTTTTACATGGTTGAAACCATAGTATGATGTTTATTTCTAAAACACACTACTGGTAGCAGAAAGCATAGTATAATTTATTTTTGCCATTTTGCTTTGCTTAGCAGTTGTGTTTAAATTCTCATTACAGTAGAGTCTCACTTATCCAAGCTAAACGGTCCGGCAGAAGCTTGGATAAGCGAATATCTTGGATAATAAGGAGGGATTAAGGAAAAGCTTGTTAAACATCAAATTAGGTTATGGTTTTACAAATTAAGCACCAAAACATCATGTTATGCAACAAATTTGACCGAAAAAGTAGTTCAATACGCAGTAATGTTATGTTGTAATTACTGTATTTACGACTTTAGCACCAAAATATCATGATATATTGAATACATTGACTACAGAAATGGCTTGGATAATCCAGAAGTTTGGATAAGTGAGACTCTACTGTATTTCCTGTGTATAAAACACTGGTTTCTGTACAAAAACAACACCATGTGCGATTTTGCACAGAATAAGTCCAAAACTAAGAAAATTCATCAAAAAGGCAGATTGTGATAAATTTCACACAATGGGAAGAAAATGGTTGAAATTATTTGTTCTGTTCAAAGATGAAACAACTAAAGAAATGCACTCCTTCACATTACCAAAATAATACCCAACTTATTTGCAATGACATTGTACTTAATACTGTATCTATGGGCCTTTGTTCTTTTCAATTTACTGATTCTTGTTTTGCCTATGGACTATTGGATTTCACTTACTCTTTTACAACTATTTTGGGAACTTTATATCTGCCTGCTTTGATATATATATATATTTGCTTTTGCTCAATAAAATTACAAAAGACTATCTTCTGTGTGTGACTTGGTGTCAATAGCAAGGTGAACTAGTCTGAGGTGCGACACATAGGCAAAAGTTTATGATTTTCTGGCTTATGGTCCCTTCAATTATTATTATTATTATATTATTATTGTACTAGCTGTGCCCGGCCACGCGTTGCTGTGGCGAAGTATGGTGGTATGGGAAATAAAGTATTGAGGAATTGTATATTGTATATTGATAATCTTATATTATCTGCTTAGAACTGGATTATATTAGGCCCTTCTTCACAGCTGTATAAAATGCACACTGAAGTGGATTATATGGTAGTGTGGAGTCAAGATAATCCAGTGCAAAGCAGATAATATAAGATTATAACTGGGTTATATAGCTGTGTGGAAGGGCCTTGAGTCTACACTGCCATATAATCCAGTGCAAATTAGATAATCTGTGGAAGAAGCCTAAGTGAGGCCTTAGTCTGCCTGTCCCCTGGGCTGAGTTGGTTGCTAGGAGACTAAGTGGGCAGAGATTAGCCCTCTAAATTGGCAGCAATTAGATAAAAACAATTATTGCTCTCCCTCTAATTAGGACTTTATTTTTCTTTTCTTTTTGTTGTATCAACCTAGAGGCGTGGATGATGGATTGTGTTGTCAAATTTTGAGGTTGGGGGGTCTGTAGTTTTGTTGTTTTGTGGGTCGCCGTGATGCCATCACTCTTTTATATATATAGATTGATCTACTCACATTTGTGGGGGCCCTGGTGGCGCAGAGCGTTAAAGCGCTGAGCTGCTGAACTTGCGAACCAAAAGGTCCCAGGTTCAAATCCCGAGAGCGAAATGAGCGCCCACTGTTAGCCCCAGCTCCTGCCAACCTAGCAGTTTGAAAACATGCAAATGTGAGTAGATCAATAGGTACCGCTCCAGAGGGAAGTTAACAGCGCTCCATGCAGTCATGCCTATGGCCACATGACCTTGGAGGTGTCTACGGACAACGCTGGCTTTTCGGCTTAGAAATGGAGATGAGCTCCAACCCCCAGAGTCGGTCACGACTGGACTTAACGTCAGGGGAAACATTTACCTTTACCTACTCACATTTGTATGTTTTCGAACTGCTCGGTTGGCAGAAGCTGGAGCTAACAGCAGGAGCTCACTCCACTCCCCAGATTTGAACTGCCGACCTTCAGTCAGGCAGTTCAGCAGCTCAGCAGTTTAACCCACTGTGCCACCAGGAGAACAGTTTTATCACAAAAGCCAGAGTTTTAAAAAGTAACATACATATGATATGTACATGTTTACAATAGCTCCAGTTAAACAATGTAAGAAGACAGGTCCAAATTCACGAAATCGTTGTTTATGAGAAATTTTTATGAGAAAAAAATCAGTAATTTTCTGGATCAAAAGACCTCTTAACTCTTGTTCCCTTAATGTATTTTATATAGTGCTACAAAGCTGTGGTTTACTTTCTCTTCCGTAAATTCATGAGCTACAGACTTCCTAAAACAGGAAGACGGAAGTTGCCGGTCCATCAGTTCTGACCAGATGACCTCTGGCTAAGTATCTGAAATCATTACTTACTTAATTCCTTCATGCAGGAAGGAATCTTTTTACTTTTGTTATGGGAAATTCATTTGCCCAGAGAGCAGGAGACAAAGAGTTTTGGGGGATCGCTTCTTTTAACAGAAAATTGGCATTGTGCAAAAAGCATGCCGGAAAACAATCCAAGGTAAGTGTGTGTATAAAATTGCAATATAGTTAGCTAGCTAACCCATAAAACCAACAACTTAGGAAAGCAGTATTGATTATTTCATCATAATTCCGAGACTATAATAAATACATCATTTACTCATCTCATGTTTTCTTTTTATAGTTTACTAGCTGTGCCCGGCCACGCGTTGCTGTGGCGAAGTATGGTGGTATGGGAAATAGTCAAGATAATCCAGTTCAAAGCAGATAAAATCTATATATATAAAAGGGTAATGAAATTTCGGCCTAGGACAAAACAACAAAACTACACACCCCAGAAACACTAAACTTGGCAGCACAACCCCTCATCCATGCCTCTACGTTCATACAACAAAAAGAAAAGAAAAATTAAGTCCTAATTAGAGGGAGAGGAATAATTGTTTTTATCCAATTGCTGCCAGTTAGAAGACTAAGCTCCGCCCACTTGGTCTCCTAGCAACCCACTCAGCCCAGGGGACAGGCAGAGTTAGGCCTCACTTAGGCCTCTTTCACACTGCCTATAAAATACAGATTATCAGATTTGAACTGGATTATATGGCAGTGTAGACTCAAGGCCCTTCCACACAGCTATATAACCCATTTATAATCTTATATTATCTGCTTTGAACTGGATTATCTGGACTCTACACTGCCATATAATCCACTTCAGTGTGCATTTTATCCAGCTGTGAAGAAGGGGCCTCAGTTCTAAGCAGATAATATAAGATTATAAATATAATATGTAATAATTACTGTCGTATAATAATACAGAACAATATAATCTCTAAAATCAGGACAGTAAATAAAGAGCAACACTCTGAAAGCATAAGCCACAGCAACGCGTGGCCGGGCAAAGCTAGTAAGATTATAAATGGGTTATATAGCTGTATGGAAGGGCCTTGAGTCTACATTGCCATATAATCCAGTTCAAATCAGATAATCTGTATCTTATAGGCAGTGTGAAAGAGGCCTAAGTGAGGCCTAACTCTGCCTGTCCCCTGGGCTGAGTGGGTTGCTAGGAGACCACTAGGCGGAGCTTAGCCTTCTAACTGGCAGCAATTGGATAAAAACATTTATTCCTCTCCCTCTAATTAGGACTTTATTTTTCTTTTCTTTTTGTTGTATGAATGTAGAAGCATGGATGAGGGGTTGTGCTGCCAAGTTTAGTGTTTCTGGGATGTGTAGTTTTGTTGTTTTGTCCTAGGCCAAAATTTCATTACCCTTTTATATATATAGAAGGTTGGATCATGTTTAATCAAATTTCCCTTTCGGAGCAAAGTAACGCAAAAGTAAAGCAAAACTTCCCCACGGCTCTTGTTTCCGACCCGAATTGACTTTGGACACCTCTGGACAAACTATAATCCCGCAACAAAGGGCATAATTCGGCTCAATGAGTTTTCAAGTATGAAATATCAAATGTTTCTGAGCATTGATTTCGGCACATCTTGCCACAATCTTTCCAAATTCCCTTGATTGATTGAACCTCGAAGCGCACATTTATCTGAATGAAGTACTCATGGCATCAAATCAATATGCTGTTATTTTCTTGCATTTAATACATCTCTTTCTATCAAATTGGAGCCCTTTAGAAAATGTACGTCTCATCTAGATAAACAGTGGAATTCTAAGCATAAAAATTGTGCGTTATTATATGGTTGACATCGGGAGATACTCGCAATTAGATAAGGTGTGATTTTCAAAGTGTAGCGTCGTAGAAGAATGAGGCACCATTTCACTCATTCAACTAGACATTGATTCTCTTTATTATAGACGGGAGATGGTTTCTATCTCTCCTAGAAAGCGTTTATGGCCTGGCAACACATTGGGTCTGCTATCTCAACAGGTGGTGGAGACAAGGTAAGAGGTGGAGATAAAAAACTAAAGCTATGGGAAGAAGAAGATGCCTAAAAGAGGGGCCGGACTGTGGCGCAGCTGGCTAGTAACCAGCTGCAATAAATCACTATTGACTGAGAGGTCATGAGTTCGAAGCCCGGGTCGGGTTAAGCCTCCGACCATTAATAGCCCCAGCTTGCTGTTGACCTATGCAGCCCCGAAAGACAGTTGCACCTATCAAGTAGGGAAATTTAGAGACGCTTTATGCGGGAGGCTAATTTACAACACCATAAAACTGCCAGCAAAACACAAGGAAAGGAATGAGGAAGTACAGCCACTTCTGGACGGTGAAGCAACAGCTCCCCCTGTGGCCGGAATCGTGAAGCTGGAAAAATGTTAAAAATGCCTCTGAATCTGTCTAATGTATGTTGTTTGTCTGTTGGCATTGAATGTTTGCCATATATGTGTTCATTGTAATCCGTCCTGAGTCCCCTTCGGGGTGAGAAAGAAGGGCGGAATATAAATACTGTAAATAAATAAACAAGAGGTGACAGCATTCTCTGATCTATTTCCACAACCTGGCCACCAAATGGGAAGCTGACAGAAGAGGATAAGACTGGAGTGAATGGGAGATAGCATCTGGATATTTATTTATTCATTCATTTATAGTATTTATATTCCACCCTTCTCACTCCGAAGGGGACTCAGGGCAGATTACAATGCACATATACATGGCAAATATTCAGTGCCATTAGACATACAACATATAGACAGACAACAGAGGCAATTTAACATTTTTCCAGCTTCTGGCTTCATGAGGGTATGCCCGACTCCGGCCACAGGGGGAGCTGCCACTTCATCGTCCACTTGTGGCACCGAGTCCTTGATGGTAGTACTTCCTCATTCCTTTCTGCATGCTGCTGGCAGTTTTATGGTGTCATAAATTACCATATATACCCGAGTATAAGCCAACCCGAATATAAGCCGAGGCACCTAACTTTACCACAAAAAATCCTAGGAAAACATTGACTCCAGTATAAGCTGAGGGTGGGAAATTTTGGAAATAAAAACAGATACCAATAAAATTACATTAAGTGAGGCATCAGTAGGATAAATGTTTTTGAATATTTACTGTATATACTCGAGTATAAGCCTAGATTTTCAGCCCTTTTTTTAAGACTGAAAAGGCCCCCCTCGGCTTATACACGGGTGAGGGTCGTGGTTGGCTTATATTTGGGTCAGCTTATACTCAAAAATATATGGTGCATTTATTATTTTTCTCTATTGTTATTGGTATTATTACATTTATTGTTTTTCTCTATTATTGTTGCTACTATTACATTTATTTTACTCTATTTATTATTATTATTAATACATTTATTATTTCACCCTGATCTTATTATTATTATTATTACATTTGTTATTTTACTCTATTTATTATTACATGTATTATTTTCCTGTATTTATTATTATTATTACATGTATTATTTTACTCTATTATTATTAATAGAATTGGCCGTCTGCAAGGACGTTGCCCAGAGGATGCCTGGATGTTTTGATGTTTTTACCATCCTTGTGGGAAGCTTCTATAGTGTCTCCGCATGGAGCTGGAGCTGACAGAGGGAGCTCATCCACACTCTCCCTAGGTGGGATTCGAACCTGGCAGACTTCAGGTCAGCAACCCAACCTTCAAGTCAGAAGGCTTTAATCCACTGCACCACCGGGGGCTCCTGCCAGAATCACTGGGTTGCTGTGAGTCTTTTGGGCTGTATGGCCATGTTGATTGAAGACACCTAATATTAGTATATCTAGTAAATAAAACTTTCCAGTGTTGATACTGATGCATGACTATGTCTCATTGTCCCATGCAGTCAAGAAGTTAAGAGATATGTTTCTAATGGCTACGAAAAATGGGCAAGGTTTGGGGCCTATTTGCAATATGTGTAGTTTTGTGTGCAGTGTATATTTTTGCAAATGATTTTCTCTAGCATTATACATAAATGTACATTAATATCCACAATAAATGGACATTTTTTTCTGCACCCTTTCCCCCTAGTAGGCCTACTTTTTATGCATTTTCTATCTGAAGAACTTGATCTAAAATTTTTGGAGAAGTTCAACAAGAGAAGTATAACAGTCTTCCCATTTGGGAATTGCAGACTAGAAAGGTTGGCATCAATTTTTTAGCAGAATTGATTTCTCCCTCTTTCCTCGTGCAGATATGGTATTTTTAACGCTCGTGCACTAGGACAGGACATTTTGAATCCCCAGGATTCTCATTTTTGCATCAGCAACCATGTAGAACCAGGCCTACAGTGCAGACATTTGATGACATTGTGATCTCCACAGTTGTAAACATTGTTTGGAGTCCTCTTGGTGACATAGGCATGCACAACTGGAGCTTGCATGGGTCTGTGCTTTCCTTTTAACGTGGCATATGGGCTACTCACAAGTCTCTTGTACTTGATGCAAGACTTCAGGCTTAAGTCAAGCCCAGCAGAGACCTCTTGTAGGCAGTCAATGGTCAGGATAGGGCAAAGGAGACAAACTTGACCCAGAGAATGATACTCAACCAAGTTGGTTTCCTTTGTTGCCATTCCATTTCACAGATATAGTAGCATCCCAGGATGGAGCATGGAGAGATGGGCAAGGATTCCTACATGGAGCATTAGTCTATCTATCTATCTATCTATCTATCTATCTATCTATCTATCTATCTATCTATCTATCTATCTATTGGGGTTGTTGTATGTTTTCCGGGCTGTATGGCCATGTTCTAGAAAGCCTTTGACAACACATATCTATCTATACATCTATCTATTCATCTGTCCATCTATCCATCTATCTATCTATCATCTATCATCTATCATTTATCTTTCTATCTATAATCCATCTATCATCTATTTTTCTATCTATTATCTTTCTATCTATTATCTATTATCATCTATCTTTCTATCTATCATCTATCTATCCATCTATCCATCTATCCATCTATCCATCCATCCATCCATCTATCCATCTATCCATCTATCCATCTATCCATCTATCCATCCATCCATCTATCTACCATCTATCTATCTATCTATCTATCTATCTATCTATCTATCTATCTATCTATCCATCCATCTATCCATCTATCTATCCATCTATCCATCCATCTATCCATCCATCTATCCATCTATCTATCCATCTATCCATCCATCTATCCATCTATCCATCCATCCATCTATCTATCCATCCATCTATCCATCTATCCATCTATCCATCTATCCATCTATCTATCCATCCATCTATCCATCCATCCATCCATCTATCTATCCATCTATCCATCTATCCATCTATCCATCTATCCATCCATCCATCTATCTATCCATCTATCCATCTATCCATCCATCTATCCATCCATCCATCCATCCATCTATCTATCCATCTATCCATCCATCTATCCATCCATCTATCTATCCATCTATCCATCCATCTATCCATCCATCTATCTATCCATCTATCTATCTATCCGTCTATCCATCTATCCATCTATCCATCCATCCATCCACCCATCCATCTATCCATCCATCTATCCATCCATCTATCCATCCATCCATCTATCCATCCACCTATCCATCTATCCATCCATCTATCCATCCATCTATCTCCATCTATCTATCCATCTATCTAGCCATCTATCCATCTATCCATCTATCCATCTATCCATCTATCCATCCATCTATCCATCCATCTATCCATCCACCTATCCATCTATCCATCCATCTATCCATCCATCTATCTATTCATCTCTCTATCCATCTATCCATCTATCCATCTATCTATCTATCATCTATCATCTATCATCTATCTTGTTTTCGCTGGTAGACGTCTTGTGCAAAATCTCACTAATACTAAAACACTCCAGGGAACATTTTGCCTAGCACATTTTTTAAATATTTTGGCAATCAGATAGATGGGAATTTATATTCGCCTTCTTTTCAGGTACAGAAAGATATTTTGCTTTCAGAATTCCAAGCAATGTTTTTCAATCCTTGGATGAAAGTGTAACAATAAGCGACGAGTCCTTGTCAGTGCAATCTACAATCTTTAAAATTTGAACCAAGTAAGACAGGGCAGCGAAAGTTTTGCAGAACTATTATGTTACCGTGATGCTAATTACAGCAATTACTTTTGATATTTGCTATATACGGAAGCCTTGATTAAAGGTGTCCAGTAATTGTTCGGTTTTCTATTTCTGACTCAGTGTTTTAGAAATCACCGTGATATGTTCTGAGATTGATTCCAGATGTTTTTCTTCCTTGTTCCAGCAAAATCTATAAGGATTTATGGAAAAATTGAGTCACGTTCTCAGATTATGTGGTTTTCTAACTTCCCATTTATCCCATTTCTCTTTTGAAAATTGATCCCTTAAAAATACTTCTAATATTCACAAACACATTTATGATGTTGGCATTGCTCTCCCCACAAGTTCGGGGTTTTTTTTGTCTTTTTTCCCATCAACACTATCATATAATGCAAATTAAAACTGTTATCTCTACTATTAACCTAGATCTGATTACCATATATACTCGAGTATAAGCTGACCTGGACCCTCACTTGAGTACAAGCCAAGGGGGCCTTTTCAGCTATAAAAAACTCAGCTTATACTCAAGTATATATGGTATTCCCCAGCCCAACTCACCTAGTCATCTCTCTCTCTCAACTTCCTCTCCTACAAATAATGTGCAATACCCTTTCCACACATTGTTGTCAGCTCTAATTTTAACCATCAGAAGCCTGGAATGTAAATCAGAGTTTTAAAAGACATTTCAAGCATATTAGAACCCAGAGCCAGGAATAATATTTTGACAGGCAATTACATTTAGCAAAGGTTTTTCTCCCATGATAGTTCACTATACTACTTTCAAATTACTTAATGTTCTATTTCAGGACTGTATCTGAGGCACATTCTTTGCTTAATATACCTGGTGTCTGTCTTAAGTGGCACGCATCACCAGCTGTAGAAGGCCGGAGAATAGAGTTCTGCTTGAATCAACTGTATCCATCTGATTCTTTCCTATTGTTACCTCTGAGAAAGCAAGATTTATTCATAGATTTATTCTAATCTTAATGATAATAGATAACTGTTCAGACTAGAAAAGCTTGGGAACTTTCACCTCTATGAATGTTATGACTCTGATGCTCAGAGTGACTCTGATGGGGATTATAGGATTCAGGTTCAAAATGACTCTGATGGGAATTATGGAATTCAGGTTCAGGTGGTATTTGAGGCATAAGTTCAAATTGATCATTTGGGCCACATAGTTGTGCCTCTGTTTGTAGTCTGTCTGTGCGATTTTCTTACAGCAGCTGAGGATATGATCAATGGTTTCGTCGGTTTCCTTGCACAGTCTGCATTTTGGGTCATCAGCTGATTTTTCGATCTTGGCCTTAATGGCCTTTGTTCTGATGGCTTGCTCCTGGGCTGCAAGGATCAGGCCTTCTGTCTCCTTCTTCAGCCATAGCCAGATCCTCTCCTTGTCAGCTTTTCCTGCAATCTTGTCAAGGAACTTTCCATGCAATGTTTTGTTGTGCCAGTTGTCAGCTCTAGTTTGTAGTGCGGCTTTCTTGTACTGATTTTTTGTCTGCTGTGCTTTGAGGAGTTTCTGATTTTTGACTTCAATTCAAGCAGGTTCTTTGCTTTACATATTCTGACAGGGCGTGTTCTTCTATTGTTGTTGTTGTTGTTATTATTATTATTATTATTATTATTATTATTATTATTATTATTATTATTACCATCGTCATTATTATTGCCACCGATGGACTGAAAAAAAATTTTTTTTTAGATGTGGAACAAAAATGCCCATTCAGCAATGCACCTGTTTTCGGGAGGTGTTGGAAAATGAATATGGGGGTTTCCGGTATCCGGCAAGCAGAAATGGATAGCGATTCACCTGTAATGCACAAGCCTACTTGTGACATCACATTGCATAATTTAATATGCTGTATAAAGACCTTTGCAGAAGGAAAGATCCTAATATATTTTTGCTATCATTTATGCAATGCTGATATCCTCCTCCTTCTCTTTTTCTTCCTCTTCTTTTTAAAATTTACTCTGTCCAAATCACAATGGCAGAGACCTTGCCAACAAAAATTGCCACATTCTTCCAAGTTTAAACTTCTAGAATTTGTATGACAGTACAGCAGCTTTGCAGTTTCTCAATCATTTCAAAGTATTTCGAGGAAAAATATATGTATATTCTAATCACTACCAAAGCATACATTTCTCTCCTTTCTAGACTGAAAGACTGGGAAACTGTAGGGAATGAATTCTTTTTCAAAAACTTAATTCCAAAGAGATTTTACAGCTGTGCAAAAAAGGAATTGAAAGCATTTGATAGTTATTTGTAAAGTATTACATCCAGACTCATGAAAGATTTTAATAACATGCTACAGTGTAGATAAACTATTTCTTTAGTACAGGTGTTTCAGAATAATCTCCCAAGGATTCTTCAACAATCTCAAAAGTAATTGAAAGGATTATGAAACTATTTCGAAACGACAATGGAAACCAGCTAAAAGCATGCATTTGTGAACAGATAAGGTTTTCTTTTTTTTCGGAAAACCTATTCCTTCAACAAAGTCTTCTCTTTTTTAAACTTCTCTGTTGCAAACTGTACCTTGATATGTGGTTATTTCTGAATCAGATATTTACTGGTTATTTGGAAAGTACACAAGACAGAATGGGAAGGGTTGCAAAGTTCAAAGTAAATGATTTCCTACATGCAGCTTGACTCAGATAAATAGGTGTGAGGAAAACAAATAAAAATATGATTTGAAGCACAAAAAAGTAATAGTTGTGGTATTATTAGTGAAAGTAATGGAACATCGCATTAACGAGACCTCTTTTTGCAACAATTCATTCTCTTTTCCCATGGAGCTTCAAAGGCCTGGTTTAGCCTTGAAATATGATTATTGATTGTAGCTCCAAGTGATGACTTTTCCATGTGGCTGAGCTAATCAGTGGCAAAATCAGTATCACAAACAAAGCTTCTATATGATCTAAAAAAGGTATTTTTCTACAGCTGGGTCTATTTGTATTGTTGATGCTCAACATCTCTCCTTTCCTAGACATTATTGTTGTGTGTTTCCCAATTCATTTTGGCTAGTGCAGACTTCAGCTAGTCTTGTCTAGGACAGGCAGTAATGTTTGTTCCTTGTGAATTTATGTACAATATGATCTGTGTATTCATGGGAGCCCCCGGTGGTGCAGCGGTTTAAACTGAAAGGTCTGCAGTTCAAATCCTGGGAGTGGGGTGAGCTCCTGCTGTTAGCCCCAGCTTGTGCCAATCTAGCAGCTCAAAAACATATAAATGTAAGTAGATCAATAGGTACCGCTCTGGTGGGAAGGTAACAGCCCTCCATGCAGTCACGCCAGTGGCCACATGACCTTGGAGGTGTCTATGTACAACACTGGCTCTTCGGCTTAGAAATGGAGATGACCACCAATCCCCAGAGTGTGAGTAGATCAATAGGTACTGCTCAGATAGGAAGGTAACAACACTCCATGCCATCCTGCCTAAGGCCACATGACCTTGGAGACGTCTATGGACAACGCTGGCTCTTTGGCTTAGAAATGGAGATGAGCACCAACCCCAAGAGTGTGAGTAGATCAATAGGTACTGCTCAGGCGAGAAGGTAACAACACTCCATACCATCATGCCTAAGGCCATGTGACCTTGGAGATGTCTATGGACAACACTGGCTCTTTGGCTTAGAAATGGAGATAAGCACCAACCCCCAGAGTGTGAGTAGATCAATAGGTACTGCTCAAGTGGGAAGGTAACAACACTCCATGCTATCATGCCAGTGGCCACATGACCTAGGAGATGTCTATGGACAATGCCATCTCTTCAGCTTAGAAATGGAGATGAGCACCAACCCTCAGAGTTGGACATGACTGGACTAAATATTAGGGTAAAAACTTCACCTATCCAAGACCCCCATGAATACCTCAAACATGGATGTTAATGAAAGTATGTTTTGATTATGCATGGAATAGGAGTATACCAGAGAAATCCATTTTAATACCAGACAAAAGAGACTGAAAGATGGGCTCAAAAACGATGGCATAGACACCGAGAACTGGGAAGCCCTTGAGCACTCTAACTGGAGGTCAGCTGTGACCAGCAGTGCTGTGGAATTTGAAGAGGCACGAATAGAGGGCGAAAGAGAGAAATGTGCCAAGAGGAAGGTGCCTCAAGCTGCGACCGCCTTCCATCTGGAAACTGATGTCCTCACTGTGGAAGAACATGTAGGTCAAGAATAGGACTCCATAGTCACTAGACATGTCCAAAAAATCGTTTTGAATCGTATATCGGAATTATTTCGGATTGTTCTCGCTTTTTGATACGCATTCCGAGACATTGTCTCACAGCACAACCAGCAATGTAATTCGAACCATTGTTGGCCCATTCTCTAATTGTCTCTTAATGTTTCATTAATTTTTCCTCCCCCCAAAATTTTTTAAAATATATTTTTAAAAATATTTTAAAAATTATTTTGTTTCTGCAACCTACCTTGAATGGGAGCTTATTTGCAAATTTGATGAGGATAGCTCAAGAAATGAGGGCGGGGGAGCCTGTAAAAGTCCCCCCCCCCGGGTTCCTTTTTTTTTTTGGCGATTGCGCATGCGCGTCCGCCATTTTAGAAACATTTAGAATCATTATGAATTTTTGGAAATATCCAAAATTTTGGGGTGTAAAAATCGGAAATACTTTCTATATCGAAGCGCCAGCGCCCCCTACTTTAGAAACGAGAATTGAAACACTTTTTCCATCGATTGGACAAGCCTAATAGTCACCTATGTATCCACTGCCAAGACACTGCACTTGAAAGACCATCATCCTCGAGCAACGAGGGATTGCCTAAGTAAGTAAGTGTAGTATTAATCAGTTTTGATAAAAATAGCTTGTAGAGCTTGCAATATATAAAATTAATCCATTTCAAAAATTAGGTCTTCAGCTAACATTTAGTCAATCAGTCATGAACATTTCAGAGAGAGAACACACTAGCCCACTAGCTTCTCACCATCCCTCATATTTCTGCATGCAGAGAATTATAGATTGAAGAGACAACATTGTTTATGTATGTAACCTCTTCCATGTGATTGGATATCCAGATTTTTTTTGACTGCTGGAATGTGTGGGTAGCCTCTAGGCATAGCATAGACTCTCCTTTTCAGGTTTTCACTGCAGAGAGAAGGAGAGAGCAATTTGTGAGAAAATAAACTATTCCTTTCCCTCCTGCATTCATTTCAGCTCCACCATGGAAGCCTGAACAGGGCTCTCTTCTCTCCTACTCGTGGTGTCACACTTTCCAAATGAATATTTCCGAGTAAGAATGGATACTACAACCCAACACAGCAGGTGATGAAAGGTGTGAATATTAGGATATGTCTGAAATTTCTCTCCGGGTTTTGTAGTTCTGTTTGCCAAGTGAAACCAGGACATCACGTTGTCATCATTGCTGCTGATTTTTCAGCATTCAAACATTTCTCAAATGAATCGGTGTAAAAGGTTAGGATGATTCCCACTCAGTTTGGGAAACTTTGGACAAGTTACATTCTCTGAGCCTTAGTAAAGACAATTTTTTCTCTCGCCAAGGAAAACGTATAATAGGGTTGCTGTAAGTTAGAGCATATTGGAACAACAGCAGGGGTGATTATGAAGCACAGATGTAGACACATGGGAATGGTAACAGTAGTGAAAAATGTAAACAATTTAAGTCTTTTTGCATTTCTTTTTACTACCCTGGTGGTGCAGTGGGTTAAACCACTGAGTTGCTGAACATGCTGACCAAAAGGAGTAGGGTGAGCTCCCACTGTTAGCCCCAGCTTCTGCCAACCTAGCAGTTCGACAACATGCAGATGTGAATACAGCGGGGAGGCAACTGCACTCAATGAAGTCATGCCAGCCACATGACCTTGGAGACGTCTATGGACAACGCCGGCTCTTTGGCTTAGAAATGGAGATGAGCTTCAAGTCCCAGAGTCAGACACGACTACAAAGAGTAAAAACATGCTATTGAAAAATCTTATAAGTACATAGAAAATGTGTTGTCGAAGGCTTTCATGGCCGGGATCACAGGGTTGTTGTATGTCTTTCGGGCTGTGTGGCCATGTTCCAGAAGCATTCTCTCCTGACGTTTCGCCCACATCTATGGCAGGCATCCTCTGAGGATGCCTGCCATAGATGTGGGCGAAACGTCAGGAGAGAATGCTTCTGGAACATGGCCACACAGCCCGAAAGACATACAACAACCCTACATAGAAAATGTTATTGCTGTGGAATGGACATCCAAGTATGTTTACAGAAATGTGCACGAACCTATTATGAGAGACATGAGTTGCATGCTTGATAGTTCAGCTATGTTCAAGTGCATGAAAAGCTAAGTAAATATATGGTGTCGAGATGCATGGCACATTATGGATCCAAAGTTTACATTGTGGAATCAATATCCAGGTATGTTTACAGAAATGTGCATGAACCCATTATGAGAGACATGAGCTGTGTGCATGATAGTTCAGCTATGTTCAAGTGCATGAAACTCTATGCATACATATGGTGTCGAGATGCATGGTACATTATGGATCCAAATTTTGCATTGTGGAATCGACATCCAAGTATGTTTATAGAAATATGCATGAACCCATTGTGGGAGACATGAGTTGCATGCATGATAATTTAGCTATGTTCAAGTGCATGAAACTCTATGCATATATATGGTATAGAGATACATGTACATTACTAATTATGAATCCAAAGTCTGCACTTTGGAATCGACATCCAGGTATATTTACAAAAATGTGCATGAACCCATTGTGAGAGACATGAGTTGTATGCATGATTGTATGCACATTTCAGCTATGTTCAAGTGCATGAAACTCTAGGTATATATGGTGTCGAGATGCATGGTACATTATGGATCCAAAGTTAACATTGTGGAATCGACATCCAAGTATGTTTATAGAAATATGCATGAACCCATTGTGGGAGACATGAGTTGTATGCATGATAGTTTAGCTATGTTCAAGTGCATGAAACTCTATGCATACATATGGTGTCGAGATTCATGGTACATTGCTAATTATGAATCCAAAGTTTGCATTGTGGAATGGACATCCAGGTATGTTTACAGAAATATGCATGAACCCATTGTGAGAGATATGAGTTGTATGCATGATAGTTTAGCTATGTTTAAGTGCATGAAACTCTATGCATACATATGGTATAGAGATACATGTACATTACTAATTATGAATCCAAAGTTTGCACTTTGGAATCGACATCCAGGTATGTTTACAGAAATGTGACTGAACCCATTATGAGAGACATGAGTTGTATACATGTTAGTTTAGCTATGTTCAAGCGCATGAAACTCTATGCATATATATGGTGTCGAGATGCATGGTACATTGCTAATTGTGAATCCAAAGTTTGCATTGTGGAATGGACATCCAGGTATGTTTACAGAAATGTGCATGAACCCATTGTGAGAGATATGAGTTGCATGCATGATAGTTCAGCTATGTTCAAGTGCATGAAACTCTATGCATACATATGGTACTAGCTGTGCCCAGCCACGCGTTGCTGTGGCAAAGTGGTGGTGGTACTGGTTAAAAGTTGTTGTGGAATTTTTATTTGACGTTATTTGTATTTTTTTTAATTAATTTTATTGTAACTTATCTTTTTTATTTATTATGTTTTATTATTTTGTTGTATTATCTTTAGTTATTTTGTTATAGTATTTTATTGTATTAATTTTTTTAGTGTTTTTAATTATTTTTATTGTATTATTTGTATTTATTTTATTTTTTATTCTTTTATTAACACTGGGCTGAGTGGGTTGCTAGGAGACCAAGTGGGCGGAGCTTAGCCTTCTAAGTGGCAGTAATTGGATAAAAACATTTATTGCTCTCCCTCTAAGTAGGACTTTATTTTTCTTTTCTTTTTGTTGTATCAACCTAGAGGCGTGGATGATGGGTTGTGTTGTCAAATTTCGAGGTTGGGGGGTCTGTAGTTTTGTTGTTTTGTGGGTCGCTGTGATGCCATCACTCTTTTATATATATAGATAGAGATGCATGTACATTACTAATTATGAATCCAAAGTTTGCATTGTGGAATGGACATTCAGTTATATTTATGACTTTTTATGACTGTTTTATCGTTTGATGTTTTATTGCTGATTGATTTATTGTATTGTTTGCATTTGCTTTTATATGGTTGTTCCGGGCTTGGCCCCATGTAAACTGCCCCGAGTCCCTTGAAGGAGATGGAGCGCGGTATAAGAATAAAGTTATTATTATTATTATTATTATTATTATTATTATTTACAGAAATGTGCCTAAACTCATTGTGAGAGACATGAGTTGTATGCATGATAGTTCAGCTATGTTCAAGTGCATGAAACTCTATGCATACATATGGTATAGAGATGCACGGCACATTACTAATTATGAATCCAAAGTTTGCATTGTGGAATGGACATTCAGTTATATTTATGACTTTTTATGACTGTTTTATCGTTTGATGTTTTATTGCTGATTGATTTATTGTATTGTTTGCATTTGCTTTTATATGGTTGTACCGGGCTTGGCCCCATGTAAGCCGCCCCGAGTCCCTTGGAGAAGATGGAGCGCGGTATAAGAATAAAGTTATTATTATTATTATTATTATTATTATTATTATTATTATTATTTACAGAAATGTGCCTGAACCCATTGTGAGAGACATGAGTTGTATGCATGATAGTTCAGCTATGTTCAAGTGCATGAAACTCTATGCATACATATGGTATAGAGATGCATGGCACATTACTAATTATGAATCCAAAGTTTGCCCATGTTGGTATGCGCATTTGCCTCTCTTCCAATCCCTTGCTTACATTATCCTAGCAGATAGGTACAGAAACTACAGTGAAAAAAAAAGTCACTGCATCAAAATTCTTCCGAGCTTTTGGTTTATCGATGTGCATGCTTGCATCTGTAGAACATACACGCCTATCTCTTGAGTCTGTCAGATAATCACATCATGGCAGCTTTCCTAAAAAGAAAAACAAGGCAATAAAAATGGCTTTCCTGCCTTGCTTTCTCGCTACACCTCCAGACATCTGCAATGGGAGAGAGGTGTTTGTGCATGAGCGGAAGGAGATTAAAAGAGCATAGAGCTGTGCACTTGTAATTCAGGATTATTTCTCTAAGTTTCCCCAATTAAATGAGAAATTTGAAGTAACTACATTCAGGACAGAGAAATGGAAGCACAAAATAGGAGGGGATCAGGTCATTTATAAATGGAAATGGTGTTTAAAGTAAAAGTCAAAAATCCTTCTCGGATGTGCCCGAAGTCGTCCTTTGCACCTTAATCATATACTCCAGTAATTCACTTTTCTCTCAGGAAATCACTGATTGGAAGCTTTGTTCTTCCTATTGACTGGATCAAGTCTTGAAAAGCCAGGAAATACCTGGAACGTATTTGCACTATTTATTTTCCCTGTTTGGAAGATTCCCGTGACTTCAAAGCACATCCTGTTTCATCGGAGACGAGCATCTCCAGCCCCAGATGTCTCCGAAAAAGTCCAGCTTCCTTTAGAAGTGAAATGAGAGTTTATTTTAATATACAACATTGCAGAGTCTCATTTTACTTCTGCTATTTGCCCAAAGGCAGTTAATTTCAAGTATGAGATTCTGACATAGAATTTACAGCTCATGTATCACAACGTTTATTAAAGTTAGTAAGAGAGGATGTCCTGGGATTTAACAGGGAGAATTAGCAATAACCATTGCCATTTGAGCCCTATTTGGCATGTTATTTCAAACCAAAAATGTTGTTAGGAAAAAAAAAAAAGAAGTCAACTTGTACTGAGCAGATGAGAGAGCAAAATATGAACAACGTGCATTGAAGTTCATTAGTTAGCTGCGCTATAGTTTTAAGATGTCTGAATTTAACTGTAGCAATTGATCGCAAAAAGTATGAAAACAGATACAATAACTATATATATATATATATATATATATATATATATATATATATATATATATATATATATAAGAGTGATGGAATCCTGGCGACCGCCAAAACACCAAAACTAAACACCCCACAACCTTGAAAATTGACAACACAACCCATCATCCACGCCTCTAGGTTGATACAACAAAAAGAAAAGAAAAATGAAGTCCTAATTAGAGGGGGAGGAATAATTGTTTTTATCCAATTGCTGCCAGTTAGAAGGCTAAGCTCCACTCACTTGGTCTTCTAGCAACCCACTCACCCAGGGGATAGGCAGAGTTAGGCCTCACTTAGGCCTCTTCCACACTGTCTATAAAATACAAATTATCAGATTTTAACTGGATTATATGGCAGTGTAGACTCAAGGCCCTTCCACACATCTATATAACCCATTTATAATCTTATATTATCTGCTTTAACTGGATTATCTGGACTCCACACCTTTACCCTTTACCTTAACTACCACCAATTCCTCAATACTTTATTTCCCATACCACCAGACTTCGCCACAGCAACGCGTGGCCGGGCACAGCTAGTACTGTATAGATTTTATTTTCACTATAACTGTACTGCAACTGAACTTTTTTTGTTTCTTTTTGTCTGATTTTTAAGCATTTTTGACTATCAAGCAAAAAGTGGGCGCTAGAAATAACATCTTACTAAAGCTGATAGGTACAACCTGGGGATCACATCCAGACACAGCAAAGATATCTGCCCTTGTGTTGAATAAGCATGCCCAGTGTGGAAAACATTTCACCACGTTAAAACAGTGGATGTGGCTCTTAATGAGACATCCCATATCATCACAGGATGTCTATGCCCAACACCGCTGGAAAAATTATACTGTATAGTCGGTATTGCACCATCTGATATCCGCCGGGAAGTAGAAGACAGTAATGAAAGGACCAAGGCATTGACATCTCCAGCCCATCCTTGCTTCATATATCAGCCAGCATGCCAACACCTTAAATCAAGATGCACAGAGATACTCGCAGAAACACCTCAGCAAACTAGAGTCCAAAAGTGGCAGGCTAAAACCCGTAACTTCAATCCATGCCTGATAGCAGATGAGAAACTCCCCCCTGGGCACACAGAAGACTGCAAAAAAGGAAAACTATGGTATATAATATAATACAAGGTAAGTTATGTTATTGTTATACACTTCTATTGTAATGTAGTCCCTTGTATGTTATGATTATAACATCAACTTATACATAAAAATCTGTATAGGTGAGTAACTGCTGTTTTAAACCATCTCGGGTCTGGATTGGGTTTAAATTAACTCGGTGATTGACCGTAACCCCGTTCCTGTCGTTTATCCAAATGATAATCTTAAACTTAGTTATGGTATCAATTCAAACAAAGTACAATACAGTATTACCTCTATTATTATTGGTATTTTTATGTTTATTATTTTCTCTATTATTTTTGCTACTATTACATTTATTTTACTCTATTTTTATTATTATTAATAACAATATATTTATTATTTCACTCTGATATTATTATTATTATTATTATTATTATTATTATTATTATTATTGACACAACGGCGTTGTATGACACAGCAAACAAGATAGATATGCTGGATTTCGTTTCACAAAATCACAAGTCAAACACTTCCCAAGTGTCTAGGACTGTGTGATGTATTTTCGGATGATGCGCGCAGATCCCAGTAGGGTGGCCTTTTGCAGTTGGCAGATCGTGATTTTGTCAATGTCTATTGTTTCCAAATGCCGGCTGAGATCTTTTGGCACGGCACCCAGTGTGCCCATCACCACCGGGACCACCTGCACTGGTTTCTGCCAGAGTCTTTGAAGTTCAATCTTGAGGTCCTGATAGTGGCTGAGTTTTTCCTGTTGTCTTTCGTCAATGCAACTGTCACCTGGGATGGCAACATCAATGATCCAAATCTTTTTTCTTTTCCACAACTGTGATGTCTGGTGTGTTGTGTTCCAGAACTTTGTCAGCCTGGATTCGGAAGTCCCACAGTATCTTTGCGTGCTCATTTTCCAATACTTTTGTAGGTTTTTGATCCTACCAGTTCTTTACTGCTGGGAGGTGGTACTTGAGGCATAAGTTTCAATGAATCATTTGGGCCACATAGTCGTGCCTCTGTTTGTAGTCTGTCTGTGCGATTTTCTTAAAGCAGCTGAGGATATGATCAATGGTTTCATCGGTTTCCTTGCAGAGTCTGCATTTTGGGTCATCAGCTGATTATTATTATTATTATTATTATTATTATTATTATTATTATTATTATTATTATTATATCATCATCATCATCATCATCATCATCATCATCATCATCGTCATTGCACCATTGTGTAGATAGGATTGCTGTGTTTTCCAGGCTGTCTGGCCATGTTCCAGAAATATTCTTTCCTGATGTTTTGCCCACATCTATGGCAAGCATCCTCAGAGGTTGTGAGGTGGGCAAAACATCTTTATTATTATTATTATTATTATGAGATTTTTATTATTATTATTTATTTCCATCATTTCTATCCCACCCTTCTCACCCGAAGGGACTCAGCGCAACTTACAAAACTGGCAGAATCCAATGCCAATACACAACAATACAAAAGAATAAAACATAAGCAATTAAATACAGATTTAAAATAATACAAAATACTTGAGCCATTCATCCACAAAACCTTGCACATAAACCTTAGTCCGGACCGAGTCGAAGCCAACAAACAATGGAAGCGAATGACATTCAGTGTAAACAACACAGAGTTGTAATAACTGCATAACTATAAGACAAATTATTATGTCGCTGTATTTTAATGGGTTTTTCGAAGTGGCGTGGCTACTATGTCTCTGTCTAGCGTCTTCATAAAATGTAAATAAATAGAAAAGGGCTGCAAAATAGTAAAAATACAAAAAATAAAGTAAGGTTTAACTTCTTTTAAGCTCAATAATCTGCACCCCTGATAAATTAGTGATGAGGCTTGGAAGTAACGCAAGGGATTTTTGGGATGGCTTTGTCTTGGATCGTGAATCATATTTGGACACTTTTGAATGATAAATCAATACTTTTTTTGTGGGAGGGAATGAGAGAGGGAGAGAAGGCCCTATAGTATCTTATAAATAATGAGAGGTTAGTGTAAAGTGCAAGCAACAAAAGAACAATCACATTTCGACTGGAGGAATTTTTTTAAGATCGTGCCTCAAACGTGATAAATGTGGCACACGGGATTGCAACTAAAGCTATTAATATGCCGGGTAGTATATATAGACTTTCAAAAAACTAGAGCTGTGTGAAAAATCCCTTCTGTAAACACAAAACAATATGAGACAGAATAAGAAGAGCCTTTCTGGACCAGACTAATGATTTAGCATTTTGCCAGCTAGTTAGATCTCTCTTAAACCACCCAAGAGATCATGAAGAAGACAATGCTTTTCCATCATACGACAAAGTTTCGTCAAGCACAGAGTTTCATTGAGTGTCATATCTTCGTGTCAATGTGATCAAAAATAGTTTAAATTTAATTCTTTTCTCTGATAATCACCTGCATTATCCAGAAAAGTGTACATATCAAAGCACCGCTACATTTTTGTTGACCCGGAAACCAAAAATTAGGCACGTTCCTGACAAAATGGGCATCATATCAGTTTCTCCCTACGATTCACTACATGTACGAGGGTTGAATGAAAAGTAATGCCTCCACCTTTGTTACTTCGGTCTGGATGGGAATATTTTAATAAATGGGCCCGGGCTGTGGTGCAGGCGGGAGAGCAAGCCAGTGCAATTAACTGCAATGAATCACTCTGACCAGGAGGTCATGAGTTCGAGGCCCGCTCGGAGCCTATGTTTGTCTTGTCTTTGTTCTATGTTAAAAGGCATTGAATGTTTGCCTATATGTGTAATGTGATCCGCCCTGAGTCCCCTTCGGGGTGAGAAAGAAGGGCGGAATATAAATGCTGTAAATAAATAAATAATAATAAATAAATGCAGAAATAATCATTAGAATTATTTCACTGGGGCCGGGCTGTGGCGCAGCTGGCTAGTAACCAGCTGCAATAAATCACGACTGACGGAGAGGTCATGAGTTCGAAGCCCGGGTCGGGTTAAGCCCCCGACCATTAAATAGCCCAGCTTGCTGTTGACCTATGCAGCCCCGAAAGACAGTTGCATCTGTCAAGTAGGGAAATTTAGGTACGCTTTATGCGAGAGGCTAATTTAACTAATTTACAACATCATAAAAACTGCCAGCAAAACACGAGGAAAGGAATGAGGAAGTACAGCCACTAGTGGACAGTGAAGCAATAGCTCCCCCTGTGGCCGGAATCGTGAAGCTGGAAAAAAATGTTAAATGTCTCTGTGTCTGTCTCTACTGTATGTTGTTTGTCTGTTGGCATTGAATGTTTGCCATATATGTGTTCATTGTAATCCGCCCTGAGTCCCCTTCGGGGTGAGAAAGAAGGGCAAAATATAAATACTGTAAATAAATAAATAAATGTGCTCTTTAACTACCACTATTCACTTTTCCACATCATCACCAGACAAAGGGATACATTTCTGCCAATGATGAACAAGTTTTCTGAAGCTGTCATGGAAGAAGTCGACACTCTGTTTCCGCAACCAGCATCTCACAGTTCTCTCAACATCTGATAGCCAAGCAAAGCAATAATGTGACCACACGTTCTTGTGAAATGCCGATGATGCTAGAAATTTCTCTCTGAGTGATACCACGATCGTCCTCAATCAATCTCTCAACCTTTTGCTTGTGAAACTCGATGGATGCTGTCACAGGATGTCCAACTCTTTGTTTGTCACGCGAGTCAGATGTTCCCACCTCAACATCTTTAAACCTACTCGCCCAACGATGCACAGGACTCACATCAACACAATCCCCATAAACAGCTTGCATTCTCTGATGAATCTCCTTTGGGGTGACACCTTCTGCTGTCAAAAATTCAATGACTGCACGTTGCTTAAGTAGCATTGACTGATCATCTGCACAGGGTTATATACTTCACACTTTAACAACACAACCGTTCAATGCTAAGGCTTCCCCGTCTGCACAGGGTTCCATACTTCGCACTTTAACAACACAACCGTTCAATGCTAAGGCTTCCCCGTCTGCACAGAGTTCCATACTTCGCACTTTAACAACACAACCATTCAATGCTAAGGCTTCCCCGTCTGCACAGGGTTCCATACTTCGCACTTTAACAACACAACCATTCAATGCTAAGGCTTCCCCGTCTGCACAGGGTTCCATACTTCGCACTTTAACAACACAACCATTCAATGCTAAGGCTTCCCCGTCTGCACAGGGTTCCATACTTCGCACTTTAACAACACAACCATTCAATGCTAAGGCTTCCCCGTCTGCGCAGAGTTCCATACTTCGCACTTTAACAACACAACCGTCCAATGCTAAGGCTTCCCCGTCTGCACAGGTTTCCATACTTCTCACTTTAACAACACAACCGTCCAATGCTAAGGCTTCCCCGTCTGCACAGGGTTCCATACTTCGCACTTTAACAACACAACCATTCAATGCTAAGGCTTCCCCGTCTGCACAGGGTTCCATACTTCGCACTTTAACAACACAACCATTCAATGCTAAGGCTTCCCCGTCTGCGCAGAGTTCCATACTTCGCACTTTAACAACACAACCGTCCAATGCTAAGGCTTCCCCGTCTGCACAGGTTTCCATACTTCGCACTTTAACAACACAACCGTCCAATGCTAAGGCTTCCCCGTCTGCGCAGGGTTCCATACTTCGCACTTTAACAACACAACCGTTCAATGCTAAGGCTTCCCCTTTGCATAGGGTTCCATACTTCACGCTTTAACAACACAACCGTTCAATGCTAATGCCTCCCCGTTGTGCAGGGTTCCATACTTCATGCTTTAACAACACAACCGTTCAGTGCTAAGGCTTCCCACCAAATGGAACTGTAGAGGAGAGTCTACTGAACAAGCCAGGACCTGCCGCAGACCAGGACTGCCATCTGTTGAGGAGTTACGAAGGTGGAGGCATTACTTTTCATTCAACCCTCGTAACATAGGTGATTATTTTTGCCTTTACACTCTATAAACTCCACACTCGGAGGCTCTCTTAGATACTGGAGAGACCCGCAAATGGATCCAGCAACATTCCTGTTATGCTTTTATTTTAGTTCTTACTACTTTAACCAATCTGTTCTATGTCTAAAAATCATAAATGGTCTTTAAATTCATTGCCTTTTATTGCAACCTCGGATGGGGCTAAGTTCTTCCAAGTATACATCAAAATGAATAGACACTCTCCGAGGTAAATTAACCTCAATCTTGGGCAATAACTTAAATAGTAACCATATGAGTTCGGGGAGTGGTTCTTTCTATTTGTCCTTTGAGCTATAAAAATAACTGAAAATATGCCAAGTGGGAAGAGAGAGCCAAATCCTAATAATATTCTCCCTCCTTTGAAAATATAAATAAGAACTTGCTCAGAGTGTATTAAACGCTGAATGGGTGACATAACACGGAGAAGCATTAGTGAGGTTGTCCACTTTGTTGATCGTAAAATTTTATGACAAATTCCATAAGTATGACTGTGTTGGCTTCTTGCAAATGAAGGAAAAGTGCGGACGGATAAAATGGATAAAAGAGAGTCTTTGCAGCTGAAAGACTAATTGTTTTGTTGTAGTAGTAAGAGGGTTATTATGACATAAACATCCATGAATTATACTCCATTTCGAAAGAAGTGTTTGCGTGTCTGTGTAAATCTCCAACATATGCATTATCTAAAGCACATGCTATGTCTAAGGCGTATCTTGAGCATTTGGTTCCATTTATATTTTTTATGAAAGCCTTAAATTCTCAGTTTCACAAATTCCAGAGTCAGGAAAGCTACAAACAGCAGTGTGAGACATATTCTACCCTGCCTTTTCCTTCTAGTTTTCGTCTGCTTTGTGCGATAAGTTGTAGAAACTCAACTAGGACATCTGGGGTCCACCAAAGTGTGTTTCAACAAACGTAGAAATTCAGAAGCACTTCGAAAATAAAACCAGTCTAAGTCAACGTTAGAGATTTGTCAATAATAAACCATTGAGATAATCTGATGCATGCCCATCACTATTTATAGTCTTGTGTTTAACTGATCTCACATTTTAAGAAGAGCTTGATGTAGGTACGGAGTAGGATCACACTCTTCACTATAAAACTCAACTTTGGAAACTCTTTACCAAGGAAAGGTTTCCCCGGTCTACTGATATTAATGGCATTGCCAGAGTCTTTAACTTGAATTGTAAAAACTAGACTATTATAGTAAACTAGCTGTGCCTGGCCACGCGTTGCTGTGGCGTTGTCTGGTGGTGTTGGTGAGAAATTGTTGAGGTTGTGGTGGTATTGAATATCTGTTGTATGGTTGTCTTTATGTTTAGTATGCACACTGAAGTGGATTATATGGACAATCCAGTTCAAAGCAGATAATATAAGATTCTAAATGGGTTATATAGCTGTGTGGAAGGGCCTTGAGTCTAAACTGCCATATAATCCAGTTAAAATCTGATAATCTGTGGAAGAGGCCTAAGTGAGGCCTAACTCTGCCTGTCTCCTGGGCTGAGTAGGTTGCTAGGAGACCAAGTGGGCGGAGCTTAGCCTTCAAACTGGCAGCAATTGGATAAAAACAATTATTCCTCTCCCTCTAATTAGGACTTTCTTTTTCTTTTCTTTTTGTTGTATCAACCTAGAGCCGTGGATGATGGGTTGTGTTGTCAAATTTCGAGGTTAGGGGGCCTGTAGTTTTGTTGTTTTGTCCGCTGCCCTGATGCCATCACTCTTTTATATATATAGATTGTGATTTATTTATTTATTTATAGTATTTCTACCCTGCCTTTCTCACCCGAGGGGGCTTACAAAATTCAATGCCAATAACAGGATTCAATAAAATAAAACACAATTTAGAACACTTAAGCGTTGCTTAATAAAAACAGTATACAAGCTTAAAACATACTGTATATACTCGAGTATAAGCCTAGTTTTTCAGACCTTTTTTAAAGACTGAAAAAGCTCCCCTCGGCTTATACTCGGGTGAGGGTCCTGGTTGGCTTATATTTGGGTCAGCTTATACTTGAGAATATATGGTACATTTATTATTTTTCTCTATTATTATTGGTATTATTACATTTATTATTTTTCTCTATTATTGTTGCTACTATTACATTTATTTTACTCTATTTTTATTATTATCAATACATTTATTACTTCACTCTGATCTTCTTCTTCTTCTTCTTCTTCTTCTTATTCTTATTCTTATTATTATTATTATTATTATTATTTTACTTTATTTATTACTACATGTATTATTTTCCTGTTATTTTCATATATCACACAAAGAAATAGCCATTGTCCACAAACAGTCCTGGGTCATTGCACTTTTTCAACTTGCACTTTAATTTTAATAAATAATAATATATTGCATATACCGTATATACTCAAGTATAAGCCGACCCGAATATAAGCTGAGGCACCTAATTTTACCACAAAAAACCTGGGAAAACATTGACTGCAGTATAAGCCGAGGGTGGTAAATTTCAAAAATAAAAATAGATACCAATAAAATTACATTAACTGAGGCATCAGTAGGTTAAATGTTTTTGAATCTTTACATAAAACTCAAATTTAAGATAAGACTGTCCAACTCTGATCAAATCATTATTCTCATCTTCTTCAATGTAAATGTGCTTATATATCCTTTTAATAATAATAGAGTAAAATAATACATGTAATAATAATAATAAATACAGGAAAATAATACATGTAATAATAAATAGAGTAAAATAATAAATGCAATAATAATAATAATAAAATCAGAGTGAAATAATAAATGTATTATTAATAATAAAAATAGAGTAAAATAAATGTAATAGTAGCAACAATAATAGAGAAAAATAATAAATGTAATAATACCAATAATAATAGAGAAAAATAATAAATGTAATAATACCAATAATAATAGAGAAAAATAATAAATGTACCATATATTCTCGAGTATAAGCTGACCCAAATATAAGCCAACCAGGACCCTCACCCGAGTATAAGCCGAGGGGGGCTTTTTCAGTCTTAAAAAAAAGGCTGAAAAACTAGGCTTATATTCAAGCATATCTATATATACAAAAGAGTGATGGCATCATGGCGACCCACAAAACAACAAAACTACAGGCCCTCCAACCTCGAAATTTGACAACACAACCCATCATCCACGCCTCTAGGTTGATACAACAAAAAGAAAAGAAAAAATAAAGTCCTAATTAGAGAGAGAGGAATAATTACTTTTATCCAATTGCTGCCAGTTAGAAGGCTAAGCTCCTCCAACTTGCTCTCCTAGCAACCCAATAAAAAATAATAAAAAACACTAAAAAATTAATACAATAAAATACTATAATATCAGAAAATAACTAAAAATTAATACAAGAAAATAATAAAATATAATAAATAAAAATATAACTTACAATAAAATTAATAAAAAATGCAAATAAAGTCAAATAAAAATTACACAACAATTTTTAACCAATACCACCACCACTTTGCCACAGCAACGCGTGGCCGGGCACAGCTAGTACAGTAATATATCCACATAGTGAGAAAGAAAATTGTGAATGTTCTTGCTAAATTATTGGTTAATTGGTAGCAAACTTAGTGCAATCCTTGTGAAAGCACAAATACTATTTATCATCCATCTATCATATGTCACTTTCCATTTTAAAATATAGATTCAAATGGGGGGATGCAAATAGGAAGGACAGTGGGCATCACAAACAAATTGTTAGTCCACATTTATTTTTCTAATGATTTAAATTGGAAATGTCTTGGCCTAATGGACTGTCTTCCTCTTCCTGTTGCACTTTCAATGAATTGGGCACTTGACATTGAAATAATAAATAGGAAATGGCAGTATTCTCAATGAAGGAGCTTTAACCCTATGGAACATTTCTGTCAAAATAAGCAATAATGTTTTGTTGACTTTCCAAACTGGCTGGACTCCCCAAAAATTTTTTCTCCTTGGACGTCAGGTAAATATATACATATATATATTGGAGCTGAAGTGGTTATTTAGGGAAAATGAAATTTTCATGGGTAACATACACCGTAGTTCAGATTAAATTTAAATTTCTCCCTTAATAAATAAATAAATCCTTGCACCTCGGGAGTGTGGCTTTTCTCGAGTTTTCTCACCATTTTTGTCAACTTAAAAGCATGGCCCAAAGCTTCAGAAGAATGGATTTCATGTAATATGCAACAAGAGTACAACATTTTTTAAAAAATCCATATATAAAGATGACATCTTGTAGAGAAAGTCTTCCACTTAGTCCCTAATAAATTTCTCTGATCGAGTTGACTGCAGAACAAATGCAGTCTGATTAATGGGCCCAAATATTTAAATGGGGAGGAACTGGTGGCATCAAATAAACAATCCAAAGCTTTCTCCAATTACTGTGAATAGATCATTGAAGTGACAAAGCATTCCAGGCTGCAGTGATCTCAGACTTTGTTGTATTTAGGACAGTCAAACATTAAAAAGCAGTAATATGAGCAGTTGGTGTTCAACTTTTAGTCCTCCAGCTGTTTTGGACTTCAGTTCCCAGAATTCCCTATCATGGGGCAAGTTGGCAAAAGGGCTGGGTTGTGGCACAGCTGGTTAGTAGCCAACTGCAATAAATCACTACTGACTGAGAGGTCATGAGATCGAAGCCCAGATCAGATTAAGCTCCTGACCGTTAATAACCTAACTTGCTGTTGACCTATGCAGCTCAAAAGACAGTTGCATCTGTCAAGGTACCGCTTTATGCGGGGAGGCTAATTTAACTCATTTATGACACCATAATAATTTCCAGCAGCATGCGGAAAGGAATGAGGAAGCAATACCATCAAGGACTTGGTGTTACAAGTGGACAGTGAAGCAGCAGCTCCCCCTGTGGCCAGAGTCAAGCATACCCTCATGAAGCCGGAAGCTGGAAAATGTTAAATTACCTCTGTGTCTGTCTATATGTCATATGTCTAATGGCAATAAATGTTTGCCATTATGTGGGGAGGCTAATTTAACTCATTTATGACACCATAATAATTTCCAGCAGCATGCAGAAAGGAATGAGGAAGTAATACCATCAAGGACTTGGTGTTACAAGTGGACAGTGAAGCAGCAGCTCCCCCTGTGGCCAGAGTCAAGCATACCCTCATGAAGCCGAAAGCTGGAAAATGTTAAATTACCTCTGTGTCTGTCTATATGTCATATGTCTAATGGCAATAAATGTTTGCCATTATGTGGGGAGGCTAATTTAACTCATTTATGACACCATAATAATTTCCAGCAGCATGCGGAAAGGAATGAGGAAGTAATACCATCAAGGACTTGGTGTTACAAGTGGACAGTGAAGCAGCAGCTCCCCCTGTGGCCAGAGTCAAGCATACCCTCATGAAGCCGAAAGCTGGAAAATGTTAAATTACCTCTGTGTCTGTCTATATGTCATATGTCTAATGGCAATAAATGTTTGCCATTATGTGGGGAGGCTAATTTAACTCATTTATTGTCACGACCCAGGTTGCAAAGGCACCAATAACCAAACACAGAGGCCAGAATCTAACTAATATCTTTATTGAAGGAATATATAAAGTTAATAAAAACAAGTGTAGAAAATAGTCCAGAATTAGACCTTTCAGGAAAGGTCAGAATTAGTCCAAAAAAGCAATGTCAAATAAGAAATGTTAAGGTCCAAAGTTGTAATCCAATAACCGAAACACTCACTTTGCCAAGCAAAGTGAGGGGAGATGACGAGGTCCTTTAGTCCATGGAACTTAAGCGAGGCTAGGAATTAACTTGATACTTGAAACAAGGCTTGAACGTGGAACAAGGTAACTAGAACAAGAACAAGGTCCGTGGAATAACTTGGTAAAATCCGTGGAACAAGGCAAGGATTGATCCTGGGAAACAAGGCAAGGTCCGTAGATAAACAAAGGCTGGGAAGCAAGGCGAAGGCTGGATAGCAAGGCAAGGCTTGAGCAGGAGCGAGGCTTGAATCGGAGCGCGCTGTCCAGACACAACTCGCTCCGTTTGCTGACGAATTGACTCCGCGAAGTTACTACGCGGGTAAAACACCTAAATAGAGACTAACTTTCCCGCCGAAGCAGTTCTCTGGGAATCAGAACCGAAAGCTAAACTCTGAGACCAGATGTGAGACTCCCCAAAGATTCTCACGAGAAGCAGACTTAATTGGCCACATTCTTAGCTGCTATCCTCGCACTCCTGCGCGAAGCTGATTCCAAACTTCTCTGTTGTTTACAAAACTCCCGGCGCAAGAACACGGGAGAAGTAGGCTCTGGGGTTGTTTGACATACTTCTGGGAGACAACTTTCTTGCAGGTGCAAGGTTCCCAGATCGGCCTGGGAAAGATCTGGCTGAGAGGAATCCAGTTCAGACTGGGAAGGTAAAAAACCCAAGTTTTCATCTTCATCAGGGATTACAATGTCCTGAGCAGGACTACAAGGCCCATGGGTCATCACACTATCCCCCTCCTCAAGGCCCCTCCCAAACTGGGGCCCTCTCCCCGAGGCGCGAGGTCGCGGTTTGGTGGGATAGGTCTGATGAAAGCGACGGGTTAGATCAGGAGCATGGACTGTGGAGGCGTCTTCCCAAGAGCGTTCCTCAGGGCCAAAACCCACCCAGTCAATGAGATATTGTAGGCGGCGGCGGTGAAAGCGAGAATCCAAAATGTCCTCAACCTCGAACTCCTCCTCCCCATCCATCAAAACAGGAGGGGGGGCCGGTTGGTCTGTATCAGGTCGCACACCATCCGCCGGAAGGAGCAGGGAACGGTGAAACACTGGGTGAATGCGCATTGAACGCGGAAGTTGGAGTTTGAAAGTCACGGGGTTTAATTGCGCCACCACTGGATAGGGGCCAATGAAACGGGCATCTAACTTCCGGCAAGGGCGGTGGGAGGGCAAAAAGCGAGTGGACAGGAAAACCCGATCTCCTACCTTGATTTCGGGGCCCGGCTGGCGATGTTTGTCAGCGTGGCGTTTATAGTCCTCCTTGGCTTGGTCCAGTTGCTGGAGCAAAAGTTGTTGCACCGCTGTGAGTTCCTGCAGCCAATCCTCTGCAGCGGGAACTTCTGAAGTTTCAATGACAGGGGGGAAGAAACGTGGATGGAAGCCGTAGTTTGCAAAGAACGGCGTTTCTTTTGTAGAAGCTTGAACTCCATTGTTGTAAGCAAACTCAGACAGTGGTAACAGAGAAGCCCAATTGTCCTGTTGGTAGTTTACATAACAGCGAAGATACTGCTCCAAAGTGGCATTGGTGCGCTCCGTTTGCCCATCTGTTTGGGGATGATGAGCTGAAGATAAGCGAGAGTCTATGCCCAATAGTTTTTGTAGTGCCTTCCAAAAACGAGAGGTGAATTGAGATCCACGGTCTGTGACTAAACTCTTGGGCAATCCATGTAGTCTGAAAACATGTTGAAGAAATAGATCCGCAGTTTCTTTGGCCGTGGGGAGGCCTTCGCAGGGAATGAAATGGGCTAACTTGGTGAAAAGGTCCACCACCACTAGGATCGTGGTGAATCCACAGGAAGGTGGTAGGTCAGTGATGAAATCCGCGGAAATTATTTCCCATGGGCGAGATGGGGTAGGAAGGGGGTGTAAAAGCCCTGAGGGCTTCTCCCTTCGTATCTTGGAGCGCTGGCATACAGGGCAGGTGTTGACATATTTTTCCACATCCTTGCGGATCTTGGGCCACCAAAAATCCCTTAGGATCAAATGCATAGTTTTAAATAGTCCGAAGTGTCCTGCTGGTTTGCAGTCATGACACAGACGAAGCGCTTTTTCCCTGCCCGGTCCGGGTGGGATATAAACATGATTTCTATAGCAGAGCAGCCCATCTTTAAGCGAAAAGGGAAAATGCAGACCTTGGCGAAGTTGGTCCTGCGCCCAGGCATCTGCTTGCTGACTAGCCCTGATTTCTTGAGCACAGATGGGTCCTGGAGTAGGGGAAGTTGAACCAATGGGAATGGATTTGGTGTTCCCCACCGTGAGCGTGGCAAAGTTCTCGGGTTGTAGCAGTTGGGATTCAAAGGTCTCCTTGCGTCCTGCAGCGTATTCCGGTTTACGTGACAGGGCGTCTGCTTGCTTGGTTTGGGCTGGGGTCACATAATGGATCTGGAAGTTGAAACGTTCGAAGAATAAAGCCCAACGTTGCTGCCTCTGATTCAGTTTGCGGGCAGTTCTTAGATGTTCTAGATTACGATGATCAGTATGGACTTCAATGGGAAATTTGGCCCCTTCTAGCCAATGTCTCCAAGTTTCAAAGGCTGCCTTTATGGCCAGTAGTTCTTTTTCCCAAATGGTGTAATTCCTCTCTGGTGTGGTTAGTTGACGAGAGTAAAAGGCACAGGGATGGAGGTGATCTCCCACCGGTTGTAAGAGTACCGCCCCAATTGCCACATCAGAGGCGTCCGCTTGCACAACAAAAGGGGTTCCAGGATTTGGGTGCTGTAGAATTGGCTGGGACGTGAATAGTTTCTTTAGTTGCTGGAACCCTTTCTCTGCTTGATCAGTCCAGCGGAAAGGCTGTTTTCCACGGATGCAGCTAGTGATGGGGTCAGACCAGCGGGCAAAATCTGGAATGAACTTGCGGTAATAATTCGCGAACCCCAAGAAACGCTGCACTTCTTTCTTGTTAGTTGGCGCCCGCCATTCCAATACTGCTGAAACCTTGGCTGGATCCATGGAAAGCCCTAGAGGCGAGATGCGGTAACCAAGGAAATCTACCTCTTGTAGATCAAAGGCGCATTTTTCCAGCTTGGCATAAAGTCCGTGATCCCGCAATCGTTGTAACACCATTTTGACGTGGTTCTCATGTTCTGATTGTGATCTAGAAAACACCAAAAAATCGTCCAGGTAGATTATCAAGAACCTGTCTAGATAGTCCTGGAAAATGTCATTGACAAAATGCTGGAACGTTGCGGGAGCTCCGCATAAACCGAAATTCATAACTCGGGACTCGAATAATCCGAATTTGGTCTGGAAGGCGGTCTTCCACTCGTCCCCTTCCCTGATGCGAACTAAGTTGTAAGCCCCCCGAAGATCCAGCTTGGTGTAAACCTTGGCTCCTCGAAGCCGATCCAGTAGATCCGAGATTAGGGGCAGGGGATAGCTGTTCCGCTTGGTGATATTGTTCAATGCTCTGTAGTCCACCACCAAGCGTAGTTCCCCTGACTTCTTCTTCACAAACATCACTGGGGAGGCGGCTGGGGATTGAGAGGGTCTGATGAATCCCTTGCGAAGGTTTGTCTCTATGAATTCCCTGAGAGCTTCTTGCTCTGGTTCAGTCAGGGAGTAGAGATGCCCTCGCGGGATCGGGGCCCCCTCCACCAAGTCAATGGCACAGTCATAAGGTCTATGTGGGGGTAATTTTTCGGCTTCTTTCTCGTTGAATACATCCCAATACTCGGAGTACTTCTTTGGCAAGGTGATGATGGGCTCGGTGTCTGTGGCATGGCAGACCTTGGCTACGAGGCAATGGTTTTGGCAGTACGGCGAAGCAAACTGCAGTTCTCTGTTGGACCAGGAGATGTTAGGGTCGTGGAGAGTCAGCCATGGAATTCCCAAAATCACAGGGAAATGGGGAACCTCGGTAACAAAGAAGGAAATCTCTTCCATATGTTCCCTTATCCACATCCTGGTGGGTTCCGACCACTGACTTACGGGGCCCGTCTTGAGGGGGCGGCCGTCTATGGCTTGCACCACACGGGCATTCTTGAATTCATGATATTGTAATCCCAGAGAGTCGGCATACTCTCTATCAATGAAATTGTTGGTAGCTCCAGAGTCTATCATGGCGTGGATCATGACGGGTCCCCTTTTTGCTGACCATAATGTGACCACGAGAAGGAACAGGACCCCGGTTGGCGGCTCTTGAATGGGTTTTTTGACCGGGTTGGCGAGCCTCTCTACACCCGGTCGTTGGCTTCCCCCGCCGGCTGTGTGCCAGTCGGCTCAGACGCCTTCGTCTCCGTGGAGGACGCCGCCGCAAGACGGGCGGCAGGCTTCCCTTTGGCTGGGCACTCTCTGGCGAAATGGCCCCCATTCCCGCAGTACCAACAGAGGTTTAAGCGTTGACGACGGGCCTTCTCGGCGGCATCCAGTCTGGGACGCACATTGCCCAACTGCATCGGCACCTCCTCGCCTCCTCTGGGGTATGGGGTTGGCGGTGGGGGTCTCCACACTGGACGTGGCTGAACGCCGATGGGAGCGGGGGGTTTTGCCCCGGCTCTACTGCCCTGGCCTCGAACCCACTGTTTCCTGTTGGCAATCATGACTTCAGCCCGTAAACATTGATCAATGAGTGCCTCGAGGGTCTGGGGAGGATCCACCTTGGAGATTTCTTCCAGCATTTCAATGTTGAGACCCTCCCGGAATTGTCCTCTGAGGGCTACATCGTTCCAGCCGGTGTTGTGGGCCAGCACTCGGAACTCGGCTATATACTGAGACATAGGTCTGTCTCCTTGGAAAAGGCGACGGAGTTTGTGACCGGCTGCCTCCAAATTGTCCTCGATTCCCCAAGTCTCCTTGAGGTGGTCCAAGAAGTGTTGCGCTGATCTTAGGTGTGGAGAGGCTTGGTCGTACAGTGCCGTCGCCCAATTGGCCGCTGGCCCGTCTAGAAGACTGTAAACCCACGCCACTTTGATGTCTTCTTGGGGAAACTCGGCATCTCGGGCCTCTAGATAAGCTTGACATTGGCGACGGAAAACATGAACCTTAGAAGCTTCTCCAGTAAACTTGGTAGGCAACGCCATGGCCGGGAGGCGGACTCCGCGCTCCCGCAAGCCCTTTATTTCTCCATCCTGGGCGTTGAGTCTGTCGCGGATGCGATCCACCTCATCCTTGTCGATGGTGTAGGTAAGCGGCTGCCCACCCGGCACGGTTCCGGTAGACATTCTGGCCTTGGTTAATTGGTGCTTATGGGTGGCGGAGTCAAACTGTCACGACCCAGGTTGCAAAGGCACCAATAACCAAACACAGAGGCCAGAATCTAACTAATATCTTTATTGAAGGAATATATAAAGTTAATAAAAACAAGTGTAGAAAATAGTCCAGAATTAGACCTTTCAGGAAAGGTCAGAATTAGTCCAAAAAAGCAATGTCAAATAAGAAATGTTAAGGTCCAAAGTTGTAATCCAATAACCGAAACACTCACTTTGCCAAGCAAAGTGAGGGGAGATGACGAGGTCCTTTAGTCCATGGAACTTAAGCGAGGCTAGGAATTAACTTGATACTTGAAACAAGGCTTGAACGTGGAACAAGGTAACTAGAACAAGAACAAGGTCCGTGGAATAACTTGGTAAAATCCGTGGAACAAGGCAAGGATTGATCCTGGGAAACAAGGCAAGGTCCGTAGATAAACAAAGGCTGGGAAGCAAGGCGAAGGCTGGATAGCAAGGCAAGGCTTGAGCAGGAGCGAGGCTTGAATCGGAGCGCGCTGTCCAGACACAACTCGCTCCGTTTGCTGACGAATTGACTCCGCGAAGTTACTACGCGGGTAAAACACCTAAATAGAGACTAACTTTCCCGCCGAAGCAGTTCTCTGGGAATCAGAACCGAAAGCTAAACTCTGAGACCAGATGTGAGACTCCCCAAAGATTCTCACGAGAAGCAGACTTAATTGGCCACATTCTTAGCTGCTATCCTCGCACTCCTGCGCGAAGCTGATTCCAAACTTCTCTGTTGTTTACAAAACTCCCGGCGCAAGAACACGGGAGAAGTAGGCTCTGGGGTTGTTTGACATACTTCTGGGAGACAACTTTCTTGCAGGTGCAAGGTTCCCAGATCGGCCTGGGAAAGATCTGGCTGAGAGGAATCCAGTTCAGACTGGGAAGGTAAAAAACCCAAGTTTTCATCTTCATCAGGGATTACAATGTCCTGAGCAGGACTACAAGGCCCATGGGTCATCACATTTATGACACCATAATAATTTCCAGCAGCATGCGGAAAGGAATGAGGAAGTAATACCATCAAGGACTTGGTGTTACAAGTGGACAGTGAAGCAGCAGCTCCCCCTGTGGCCAGAGTCAAGCATACCCTCATGAAGCCGAAAGCTGGAAAATGTTAAATTACCTCTGTGTCTGTCTATATGTCATATGTCTAATGGCAATAAATGTTTGCCATGTATAGGTGAATTGTGATCTGTCCTGAGTCCCCTTCGGGGTGAGAAGGGTGGAATATAAATATAAATAAATATTATATATTTTGTATATGTGTGTATATATATATATATATATATATATATATATATATATATAGCCCGGGCTGTGGCACAGGCTGGTGAGCAGCCAGCTGCAATAAATCACTCTGACCATGAGGTCATGAGTTCGGGGCCAGCCTGTGGCAGGGTGAGCACCCGTCAATTAATTTTAAAAAAAAAAAATAGCCCCTGCTCGTTGCTGACCTAGCAGCCCGAAAAATAGTAGCATCTATCAAGTAGGAAATAAGGTACCACTTATAAAGTGGGGAGGCAAATTTAACTAATTTACGACGTTGGAATGAGGTAGTGCCATCACAGTGGATGATGAGGCAGCTGCTCCCCCCTGTGGCCAGAATGGAACATCCCCTCAGGAGAAGGTTAAATTGCCTCTGCGTCTGTCTGTCTCTGTCTCAGTTCTATGTGTATATGGGCACTGAATGTTTTCCCTGTATGTATATAATGTGATTCGCCCTGAGTCCCTTTCGGGGTGAGAAGGGTGGAATATAAATACTGTAAATAAATAAATAAAATAAAATAATAAATTCTGGGAATTAGAATCCCAAACACCTGGACCAAAGGTTGGATACCACACCAAATGCCAATGATCAGGTACCACATTTGGATTCATTTTTTTTAAAGAAAAATTCCAGGAAGGCAAAGCAGAATGCCTTCCCAGCACAAGGATTTTTTTTTTTCATTTTGTCTGTAGTTCTTCTTAGGAAACCAATCTAAATGATAAAAGCAATGGTTGGGGATACTTCAAAGGAACAAAAAAACAAAAACAAAATATAACATAGAAGACAATAAATTGAAAATTCTTATCATTCTTGTTAAATCTTTTTGCGGGAGGAACTGTCTTTTATTATTCATTTCGTCAACCTGAAGAATGTGTGCAATCAAAAGGGCAAAGAGGAAATTAAACAAAGTGGTTATATGTTGAGGTCCAGGCAGGAGGACTGAAATTCCATTATTCTTTTTGTGGAGGAATTGCTGTGTTTGCAAAAACCTTTGAGTTTCCCAGGGAAAAAAAAACACATACATAAATCAGAAGAAACTTGGTAACTGATCATGTATACCCAAAGGCTATTTTGCTACGTTTTGCCAGTGTTTGTTTTAGTTGAATCCAGGGTGACGTGTATTCATTCAACTAATTTTTCAGGAACCAGTCTCACAGCTAAATTCGGAGCACATGAAAGAGCTGGATAAGATAGCAAGGATCAAAACTCGTATCATATACCAGCTTTACAACTATCTGGCCAACATGTTGTCTAAACATAGAGAAGTATTCACTAGGGTTGTCAAAAAATTGTTTTGATTCTTATATCGGAATTATTTCGGATTGTTCTCGCTTTTTGAATCGAGTTCTGAGACGTTGTCCCTGGGCGCAACCAGCAATGTAATTTGAACCATTCTCTAAATGTGTCTTAATGTTTTGTTAAAGTCTACAAGGTTGGCCATTGCTCTCCTCCCAAGAAGGAAACGTCTTCTGACTTCCTGGCTGCAGTGATCTTCGCGCCTAGAAATATAAAGTCTGTCACTGCCTCCACGTTTTCTCCCTCTATTTGCCAGTTGTCAATCGGTCTGGTTGCCATGATCTTGGTTTTCTTGACGTTTAACTGCAGCCCAGCTTTTGCACTTTCTTCTTCCACCTTGGTGATAAGGCTCCTCAGCTCCTCCTCACTTTCAGCCATCAGAGTGGTATCATCTGCATCCCTAAAGTTGTTAATGTTTCTTCCAGCAATTTCAACTTGGATTCCTCAAGCCCCGCATGTCGCATGATGTGTTCTGCGCACAAGTTGAATAGGGAGGGTGAGAGGACACAGCCCTGATGTCCGCACTCCTTTCCCAATCTTGAACCCGTCTCCTGTTCCGTGGTCTGTTCCGACGGTGGCTACTTGGTCTTTGTACAGATTTCTCAGGAGACAGACAAGGGGACTTGGTCTCCCCAGACCACCAAGAACATGCCATAGTTTATTATGATCCACACAGTCGAAGGCTTTAGAATAGTCAATAAAGCAGAAGTACATGGGTTCTTTTTTTTTTGCCTTTGGTGGCATGGAAATGGCAGCCGCATTTGGAGCAAAAATAGGAAGGACCGAGTGGGTTGGGCAGCTGGTGCTGGAGAAAGTGAGAAGGAGAAAAAGGCACCCACCCAGGGCCGTCTCTCCATCCTAACCCATTGCTAATTCAAAGCAAAGAATAATCAGGCTGTCAGGTGGGCAAAAAGAGCTCGCTGTGAAGCTAAATAAGGGTATAAATATTTTAGTGGAGAAGGTCTAAAGGAGTCTCGGTCCGGATTAAGGTTTATGTACAAGGTTTTGCAGACGAATGGTTCAAGGATTTTATACTGTATGGTTTTAAATGTATTTATTGTGTTTTACTAAATTATTCAATTGTTTTAATTGATTATGTTTTATCTTCTTGTGTTGTATATTGGCATTGAATTTTTGCCAGATTGTGAGCTGCCCTGAGTCCCTTCGGGTGAGAAGGGCGGGATAGAAATAAGGGAAATAAATAATAAATAAGAAAGAGATTTTTAATTGATACTTGAATGTTGCCTATTATCTTTCAATCTTGTATTGAGTTCTGATTTTACATTCATGGGGATGAGGAAGACATTCTAAATATGGTTTCCAGTCACCTCTCCAGTGTTGCTTCTCTCCCTCTGTGAAAGCCTGTAGTAGGAAAGAAGTAAGGATGGCTTGTGGTATGAGTAGGCAAAGTCTCACAACTAAATATTTAGCTTGGTTTTTTCCTACTACAGACATTTCTCTACTGTAAGAGGAGACTGAAGGCTCCTTGTTCGGTTTAAGACACCTTCTGCTTGGCCAATATGGAGCCCACCATGGACAGTTCCTCTCATGCAGACTATGATAGTCCATATCAATAAATCCGTTGTTCCCAATCTTTGGACCTCCAGGCGTTTTGGACTTCAGCTCCCATAGTTCCTAACAGATGGTAAGATGACTGGGATTTCTGGGAGTTGAAGTCCAAAACACCTGGAGTCCCAAAGGTTGAGAACCACTACAATAGATAGACCATTAGACTCCCTTCAGAGTATCTCCAAACCAGAAGTAGTAATTTCTCCAAAAGTTAGTTTTGGGTCATTTTAGCTTGTTTAGGATGATGGGTTATATGAGAACATACAGCTCTCTCCTCCAAAAGAGTGGAATGCATGGTAGAGGAATGGGTTATTCCTGCCCCAGGATTTGCTACCAGAGGCAATTGTTTCAAACTAAATATAAATTCTGTCACTGCCTCCACGTTTTCTCCCTCTATTTGCCAGTTATCAATAGGTGTGGTTGCCATGATCTTGGTTTTCTTGACGTTTGACTGCAACCCAGCTTTTGCACTTTCTTCTTCCACCTTGGTGATAAGGCTCCTCAGCTCTTCCTCACTTTCAGCCATCAGAGTGGTATCATCTGCATACCTAAGGTTGTTAATGTTTCTTCCAGCAATTTTAACTCCGGCCTTGGATTCCTCAAGCCCCGCATGTTGCATGATGTGTTTTGCATACAAGTTGAATAGGGAGGGTGAGAGGATGCAGCCCTGATGTCCGCACTCCTTTCCCAATCTTGAACCCGTCTCCTGTTCCGTGGTCTGTTCTTACTGTGGCTACTTGGTCTTTATACAGATTTCTCAGGAGACAGACAAGGGGACTTGGTCTCCCCAGACCACCAAGAACATGCCACAGTTTGTTATGATCCACACAGTCAAAGGCTTTAGAATAGTCAATAAAACAGAAATAGATGTTTTTCTGAAACTCCCTGGTTTCCTCAATTATCCAGCGGATATTGGCAATTTGGTCTCTCGTTCCTCTGCCTGGAATGTGGTCCATCCAATGCAATTTTCTGAATCAGCACTCCAAAAAACCAAACCGAAACTAAAGTTGACCAACAAGATTCATAACCATTTTGGTACTAATGTTGGAGAGTGGTCCATGGTCATGTGGTCCCCGGTCAAAGTGGTCCCTGGTCAAGTTATCCCTGATCAAAAAAAGATTGGGAACCACTGATAAAATAGAAGGCCCTCACAAATACCCTGAAGTTTTGGACATTATGACAGGCGTGACATTAGACAAGATATGTTGCAAAAATCCTTGGATAATAATAGCAGCTCTCAGAAGAAATCAGCTCATGAATAAAGTATTTAATTCCTGGCCAAAAAAAACAAAAACAAAACAAAAACAAATACCCTGAAGTTTTGTAGTAAATTTCCAATTCTAAATATAGGCATAGTAGAAAAGTCCTTAAATTTAACTGGTGTTGCTCATGTCATGAGGACATAATTGAAGAAAAGCTAGGACAAACACATCTCATTCATTACAACTTAATATGAGATAAGTAGTAATTTAGTTTGACCCCAAAATGTCATACAACCAAACTCAAAATGCCAGCGGTGGATTCCTGCCTGTCTGCCTTACTTTCTAGGATAGATTTTTTCTTTCTTTTTCAGTAAACTGCAGGTTTGTTGAGATGCAGAACAGCATTTCGAATGGTCAGGCTCTGAAGTTTCTGCAAAGAACTCGGTATGGAGCGAAAGCTGTTTTTCTCTTTCTGTCTGGAGCTGTTCATCGTAAATAATAAAACTCTTCCTTGCCTGTGACGCATCTCTCCCCCAAATCTTCCTCACCATGGACCACTTGGAAATACACCCCTGGGAAACAAGCTTAGCCAAAATTTCATCCATAACTCTGCAATAATCTTGTGTTTTCATGAGATGACATGCTTTGGTTGTTTGTTTTTTCCCGCATCCTCTCCTCCCTTTCATTTTGTCAGCAAGCACCACACAGCTGTAATGAGGATGTTGTTGAAAGCTCCGTTTTCAAACTAAAATATTGCTCCTATATTTACAACCATCCCAAAACTGCAAAGCTTCATCCTTCACTCACTTAAAACCGTGACATGCCTTGGCAACAAGAAACTGCTGCAAAATACAGAATGACCAATCACAGTTAGCACAAAACACTGCAGAACTGCAGGCTTCAACCTCACATCACAAACCAGTGATTGTAAAACCTACAGTAAGAAAATGAGAGAGAAAAGCAGGGTGAGTTTTAAAAAATAATCCTGTTATCAACAGAGTATCCATTCTACATTATCACAATCAAGGCTCACATCACAGGATAGGGACTAAGCAAATTAATGGAAATACTACCTATTCACATTGTGTCAAATATGATTCTCATTAGCTTCGGTGATCCCACAAATAGGGCTGAGATTCAAGCCAAAATGATCCAAGGGTTGTGTTAACTCCCACTATCAAAAGAATAATATCCTGAGGCCATGCCTCTGGACTTTTTGGTGGGTGGATTGACCGTTGTGCAATGGGGGTTTTGTAGACTATGAAGTGGCTGTCGAATACAGTGAGAAGTTTCAGCCTATAGACCCAAACAACTAGCAATTGGATGGAAATTAGTATCTATCCTGCCCTGAGTCCCCTTGGGAAGATAGTATGGAATACAATAAATTATTATTATTATTATTATTATTATTATTATTATTATTATTATTATTATTATTATTTTATGACACAGCAAACAAGATAGATATGATGGATTTCGTATCACAAAATCACAAGTCGAACACTTCCCAAGTGTCTAGGACTGTGTGATATATTATCATTATTATTATTATTATTATTATTATTATTATTATTATTATTATTATTATTATTATTGTATGACACAGCAAACAAGATAGATATGCTGGATGTCGTATCACAAAATCACAAGTCGAACACTTCCCAAGTGTCTAGGACTGTGTGATATATTATCATTATTATTCTTCTTATTATTATTATTCTTCTTCTTATTATTATTATTGTATGACACAGCAAACAAGATAGATATGCTGGATTTCGTATCACAAAATCACAACTCGAACACTTCCCAAGTGTCTAGGACTGTGTGATATATTATCATTATCATTATCATTATTATTATTATTATTATTATTATTATTATTATTATTGTATGACACAGCAAACAAGATAGATATGTTGAATGTCGTATCACAAAATCACAAGTCGAACACTTCCCAAGTGTCTAGGACTGTGTGATATATTATCATTATTATTATTATTATTATTATTATTATTATTATTATTATTATTGTATGACACAGCAAACAAGATAGATATGCTGGATGTCGTATCACAAAATCACAAGTCGAACACTTCCCAAGTGTCTAGGACTGTGTGATATATTATCATTATTATTATTATTATTATTATTATTATTATTATTATTATTATTATTATTATTGTATCACACAGCAAACAAGATAGATATGCTGGATTTCATATCACAAAATCACAAGTCGAACACTTCCCAAGCGTCTAGGACTGTGTGATGTATTTTCGGATGATGCACACAGATCCCAGTCGGGTGGCCTTTTGCAGTTGGCAGATCATAATTTTGTCAATGTTTATTGTTTCCAAATCCCGGCTGAGATCTTTTGGCATGGCACCCAATGTGCCCATCACCACTGGGACCACCAGCACTGGTTTCTGCCAGAGTCTTTGAAGTTCAATCTTGAGGTCCTGAGTTTTTCCTGTTGTTTTTCGTCAATGCGACTATCACCTGGGATGGCGACATCAATGATCCAAACCTTAATAATAATAATAATAATAATAATAATAATAATAATAATAAAAATAATAGGTAAAAGGTAAAGGTTTCCCCTGATGTTAAGTCCAGTCATGTCCGACTCTGGGGGTTGGTGCTCATCTCCATTTCTAAGCCGAAGAGCCGGCGTTATCCGTAGATACCTCCAAGCTTATGTGGCAGGCATGACTGCATGGAGTGCCGTTACCTTCCCGCTGGAGCGGTACCTATTGATCTACTCACATTGGCATGTTTTCAAACTGCTAGGTTGGCAGGAATATTATTATTATTATTATTATTATTATTATTATTATTATTATTATTATTATTATTATTATTTGGAAACAATAGACATTGACAAAATTACAACCTCTCAACTGCAAAAGGCCACCCGACTGGGATCTGCGCACATCATCTGAAAATACATCACACAGTCCTAGACACTTGGGAAGTGTTTGACCTGTGATTTTGTGATACGAAATCCAGCATATCTATCTTGTTTGCTGTGTCATACAATGTCGTTGTGTCAATAATAATAATAATAATAATAATAATAATAATAATAATAAATCACACAGTCCTAGACACTTGGGAAGTGTTCGACTTGTGATTTTGTGATACGAAATACAGCATATCTATCTTGTTTGCTGTGTCATACAATGTCGTTGTGTCAATAATAATAATAATAATAATAATAATAATAATAATAATAATAAATCACACAGTCCTAGACACTTGGGAAGTGTTCGACTTGTGATTTTGTGATACGAAATCCAGCATATCTATCTTGTTTGCTGTGTCATACAATGTCGTTGTGTCAATAATAATAATAATAATAATAATAATAAATCACACAGTCCTAGACACTTGGGAAGTGTTCGACTTGTGATTTTGTGATACGAAATACAGCATATCTATCTTGTTTGCTGTGTCATACAATGTCGTTGTGTCAATAATAATAATAATAATAATAATAATAATAATAATAATAATAATAATAATAAATCACACAGTCCTAGACACTTGGGAAGTGTTCGACTTGTGATTTTGTGATACGAAATACAGCATATCTATCTTGTTTGCTGTGTCATACTATGTCGTTGTATGAATAATAATAATAATAATAATAATAATAATAATAATAACATTTTATTTATATTCCGCCCTCCCCCTTAACAACTGATTGTAAATTCAATGTATTGCCAAGTACTATATGCTCTTTCATTAGTATGGTGTCTTCCTGACCTTCCGGACTACCTTTCTTTCTTTTTTTCTTTCTATCACAGTTATGATTATTTGCCATTTTTGAAAGAATAATCTATAATATGGTAAAGAAGTTTCATGTTTGCATTAACGATCACAGCTATCAATGTAAATGGTTCAAATGGCAATTACAAAAGAAGAGAAATGTTCACAGACAGGCTGCCCGCAGCATCATAGAGAATGAGGCACCTGTCCCAGGTGGCAGATGCCAGGCAGCTTTATGTGCCAGCTGTTCCCACTGAGCCCTTAGCCTCTTCCATCTGTTGTAAGATACAGCCACGTATGCTTCTTGCCCTGTTTTGGGTATCCTTATCTAGTGTCTGCTTTACTTGCAGAAGAAGGTAACTATCTTGTCACCTAGCTACATCTTTGCAAGAAGAATGGGGAAACAGTGCCATCCTGTCCTAAACTCCAGAAAGCGGTGCCTTGGGTGGACCCTGCTTGAAATAACTCATGAAACCAAATCTATCGAGATTGCTTTACACAAAGCACTTTCAGAAGCATGCTGCCCAGAGCATGTAAGCCGCACCACATACAATAAAGATATGCCAGAGGCCTATATCCTCCAGGGCTGAGTTTGTGATGCATGTGATGGAGCAGAAGTAACAACTTCATCCCCGTCAAGAATAAAAAAGTATGGCTTTGGGCATATTTAGGGCTAAAGCCTTATTAATTCCCTTCAAAGTTTCCCTAACTTGGACTTTATTGGATATTTATTTTGCAAAAAATGGCTACAAAGGAGCCCCCAGTGGCACAGTGGATTAAACCGCTGAGCTGCTGAACTTGTTGGCCGAAAGGTAGCTGGTTCGAATCTGGGGAGCAGGGTGAGCTCCTGTTGTTAGCCCCAGCTTCTGCCAACCTAAGTAAAGGTTGTCCCCTGACGTTAAGTCCAGTCGTGACCGACTCTGGGGGTTGGTGCTCATCTTCATTTCTAAGCCGAAGAGCCAGCGTTGTCCGTAGACACCTCCAAGGTCATGTGGCCGGCATGACTACATGGAGCGCATTACCTTCCCGCCAGAGCGGTACCTATTGATCTACTCACATTGGCATGTTTTCGAACTGCTAGTTTGGCAGGAGCTGGGGCTAACAGCGGGCGCTCATTCCGCTCCCAGGATTTGAACCTGGGACCTTTCGGTCTGCAAGTTCAGCAGCTCAGTGCTTTAACACACTGCGTTGCCAACCTAGCAGTTTGAAAACATGCAAATGTGAGTAGATCAATAGGTACCGCTCCGGAGGGAAGGTAACGGCACTCCGTGTAGTCATTCTGGCCACATGACCTTGGAGGTGTCTATGGACAATGCCAGCTCTTGGGCTTAGAAATGGAGATGAGCACCAAGCACCAGAGTTGGATACGATTAGACTCAATGTCAGGGGAAAACTTTTATCTTTACCTATCTGCTGGAAAAAGTGAGTATTTTTCAATAAATCTGTACAACTTTGATCAGGGAAGTCTTCTTGAAAAGCTGCGGGAGTGTCATGATTTTTTTTTTATCCTGCATCAATTTCCAAAAGGAACAGGAAGTTTAATTTCAGAAATTAGCAAATTCCTATCCCAACACTATTCTCTAATTTAAATGTATTGTCAAAGGCTTCCATAGCCAGAATCACTGAGTTTCGGTGAGGTTTTCGAACTGTATGGCCATGTTCCAGCGTTGTTCTCTCTAACGTTTCATCTGCATCTGTGGTTGGCATCTTTAAGGGCCAGTTAACACCTCCCAAACAGAGGGTACCTCCAGGCAACAAAGGACAGGCTACCGCTATGCAGATACTTCATGGCTACTCAAATATTCAAGCTTGCTAATGGCAACGTTCACACTTGCTTCGAATAGACAAGGGTTCTTTCTCCTACCCTGGACATTTTTCGACTGGAAAATATACACTCCACTTGCCTCACTGCCAACAGAACTTCTGAAGATGTCAGCCACAGATGCAAGTGAAACGTCAGGAAAGAATGCTGCTGGAACAAGGCCCAAAAAACTCAAAACAACCCTCTGATTTAAATTTTTCTTCCTTGCAATTTCCTTTTGAAGGATGAGCGGATTTATGCAAAAACTGGCCAGAAGGTATTGAGGAATGTGCACATAAGCCGGTGACCTAAGATGTAAGGAGTATCAATTTCCCTCGTCTATTTTCTCCCTTGCAGAACAAAGATAACCCAAATGTTTGAAAAAGATGTAAAGGTAAAAAAAAAAATTGGTCAGAATGTATAAAGAAACTATGATTGAAATGTATTTATTTTCTCTCTCTGCTCCATTCTGGTCACAAAAGACTCGTGTAAGGTCAGATACAGATATAGCATTCTGCTTCAAACACTGGAATGACATTTGCAATCCTATCAGGTCAGATTAACTTCTACTCAAACAACAAGGCTGAATAAAGTCTAATTTTTTTTACTTAGGAGGAGGCTGTTACTCCTTTTTCTTTTCCCTTCTGCTCACGCTCACAGATGTAAAATCTTGGTGAAAAAATAATCCCGGAGCTTTCTATAAACTGGTAAATTGCCATATAGTATGTAGATTTAGGTTAGTGATAATATCAATGTTTATTGTTAACAGCTTGCGTCTGTATGTGGCGGGAAAAAAGCTCCAAGTTGAGAGTGGGAAGAAATACATCTGAGTCATATTTCGATGTGAAAAGTGCACTTCCCAAACTAGAATGCAGACTGGAAAGCAGTAATCATGAACACATTTTGCCTCCCATCCTCAATAAAAGAGGAAGAGAAGGAAGAAAAGTAATAATACACACAATAGGCTTAGTGGGGAAAGACATAAATTTCAGAATAAACAGGTGAATTGTGTAACACAGCTCATGCGATGTTACTATATGTATCTCATTCCTTCATACCTAGGACCAGAATTTTTCTGTCTCCTCGTGTAAGATGAGGAATTTCCCTCAATGTGTCATGTTCCCAGAAGAACCTCGACTGGCTTTTTCAAGTTCAAGTTCACTTTATTATGGTCATAAGAAGAGTGACACAGTCCCACACAAACGCGTCAGGTCTAAGGGTCGGGAAATTGAAAACTTTAAAATAACTGCATTGCCAGGACATCAAGACTATTGAGCAAAGAATCTAAGACAAAGCCATATACAGGATTATATCAAAACCCCACACAGTTAGTGGAATTAAAAGAAAGGGAGTTGGAAGGGAAGGAATTGGGGTGCTCATGTGGCACAAGGAAAAGAAGTCCAATCAAACAAAGGAGGGAGCAACATCCATACTATACTTAAAAGACTATAATCCACATTTCCTGCTAGTATGAAATCTTGATATGTACTAGCTTGTAGTGGTGTGCAATCAGGACTTGCCTTGTTCTGTTCTGTGTTCCAGATCTCGGTGGGGCCCTGTTCCATTTTTGTCTGACCTCCCAAAATCGTGAGGTCAGACATTTGTTTTGTTTTGTCTTCTGGGCCGAAAGATCTGTGCAGGCTTTGGGCCTAGGCACCTGGGCCTCAGGCACATGGGCCTCGCAGGTCCTACAGCTGAGTGCCAAGTAAGGAGCGCTCCTTACTCGGCATTCAGCTGCAGGCCCAGCAAAGCCCAGCTGGGTGCTGAATAAGGAGTGTTCCTTACTTGGTATACAGCTGCACGCTCTGCGAAGCCCAGCCGAGTGCCGAATAAGGAGTGCTCCTTACTCGGCATTCAGCTGCAGGCCCAGTGAGGCCCAGCTGAGTACCGAACAAGGAGTGCTCCTTACTCGGCATTCAGCTGCAGGCCCAGTGAGGCCCAGCCGAGTGCCGAATAAGGAGTGCTCCTTACTCGGCATTCAGCTGCAGGCCCAGTGAGGCCCAGCCGAGTGCCGAACAAGGAGTGCTCCTTACTCGGCATTCACCTGCAGGCCCTGCGAGGCCCAGCCGAGTGCCGAATAAGGAGTGCTCCTTACTCGGCATTCAGCTTCAGGCCCTGCGAGGCCCAGCCGAGTGCCGAATAAGGAGTGCTCCTTACTCGGCATTCAGCTTCAGGCCCTGCGAGGCCCAGCCGAGTGCCGAATAAGGAGTGCTCCTTACTCGGCATTCAGCTGCAGGCCCTGCGAGGCCCAGCCGAGTGCCGAATAAGGAGTGCTCCTTACTCGGCATTCAGCTGTAGGCCCTGCGAAGCCCAGCCGAGTGCCGAATAAGGAGTGCTCCTTACTCGGCATTCAGCTGTAGGCCCTGCGAAGCCCAGCCGAGTGCCGAATAAGGAGTGCTCCTTACTCGGCATTCAGCTGTAGGCCCTGCGAAGCCCAGCCGAGTGCCGAATAAGGAGTGCTCCTTACTCGGCATTCAGCTGTAGGCCCTGCGAAGCCCAGCCGAGTGCCGAATAAGGAGTGCTCCTTACTCGGCATTCAGCTGTAGGCCCTGCGAAGCCCAGCCGAGTGCCGAATAAGGAGTGCTCCTTACTCGGCATTCAGCTGTAGGCCCTGCGAAGCCCAGCCGAGTTCCGAATAAGGAGTGCTCCTTACTCGGCATTCAGCTGTAGGCCCTGCGAAGCCCAGCCGAGTACTGAATAAGGAATGCTCCTTACTCGGCATTCAACTGCAGGCCTTGTGAGGCCCAGCCGAGTGCCGAATAAGGAGTGCTCCTTACTCGGCATTCAGCTGCAGGCCCTGCGAAGCCCAGCTGAGTGCCGAATAAGGAGCTCTCCTTACTTGGCAATTGGCTGCAGGCCCTGTGTGTCAGGACCCAGGCTGCGGAGCACCAATAACCATGCGCAGAGACCAGAATCTATCTCATATCTTTATTAAGGAAATATATAAAGTCAATAAAAACAAGTGAAGAATATAGTTCAGAAGTAGACCTTTCTGGAAAGGTCAAATATAGTCCAGGAAAACAATGTCCAATATATGATATTAGAGTCCAAAGTTATAATCCAATAACCGAAACACACACTTTGCCAAGCAAAGTGAGGGGAGATGACAAGGTCCTTTAGTCCATGGAGGCTTGACAACAAGGCTGGAAAACAACTAGATACTTGACTAAGCAAGACTTGATACGAGGCAACAAGGAACAAGAACAGGGTCCGTGGCAAGGTCCGTGAAACAAGGCGGCTTGAAACTTGGTCCGGGAACGAGGAGCTGGGATTACGAAGTCCATACACGATCTTACTCCACAAGCTGACGAATTGACTCCGCAAGGTTTCCTTCACGGGAAAACACCTAAATAGGGTCTCGTTTCCCGCCAGAAGAACACTTTCCCTGGAGAACCAGAAGTGAAACCCAACTCAGTCCAGATGCATGACTCCTTAGAATTTCCCAAGGGAAGCAAACCTAATCAGCTAATTGTTTGGCTGCGATTCTGGCGCTCCGGCGATTCGCCTCCCTAGTTCCTCTATCTCTATTATAATTGTCTCTTCGAGAAAACGGGGGAGAATTCTGCCCAAGGCTTGTTTGGCTAACTTCTTGAGGGCAAATATCCTGCAGGTGCAGGGGCTCCGTTTCTGGTTGAAACGGTGTAAATCCCATGTTTTCCTCTTCGTCTGCCACCATAGTACTAGGAACGGGACTACAAGGCCCATGAGACATCACACTGTGAAGCCCAGCGATGCCCAGCCAAATAAGGAGTGCTCTTTACTCGTCAATCGGCTGCCGGCCCTGCAAGGCCCGGGTGCATAGGCTCAAAGCCTGCACTCGTAGGCCTGGGAGCTTTGGGCCTACAGGTGCAGGCTTTGGACCTACGGAGCTGAGCCTCGCAGGGCTTGCAGGTGATTGATCTGAAAAGCTGGCTTGGAGCCGATACTGGCTCCCACCTGCATTGAGTTTCAATTGCATTTTTGTTTCAGTGATCCTCAACCAGGTGGGCATCCCTTCCCGCAGCTGCGCATGTGTATGTGCTCAATTTCCCCCATGCTCATCCTGGATCGCTCTTCTGTTTTGCAAATGCTTGCAAGGAAGGTTATGGCGACCGTTTTTTGGGACAGAAAAGGTGTGCTTCTTGCAAAACCTTAGAAGAGCGATCCAGGACGAGCATGGGGGAAAGTTGAGGACACAAGCCAAGCGGCAAAGTTTGGTGGGGAAGGACTTTCCAAACTCTTTTATCGCTATGAGAAGTGCCTAGATTTGAATGGTGACTATGTTGACAAGTGGTATTTGGGTCTGGCTTTCAACTGCATATGGTAAATGTTTTCTCCTATACTTTGTTCATTTTTAATTCCAAAACGTAATCTACTTTCTGGATAGCCCTCGTACACAATAAGCTTAGTACATTTCAGAATAAACAGGTGAATGAGATGTTACTACATGTATCTCAGTCCAGGCCTAGAATTGTTCTGTCCCCTTTCACTTATGTTGCCTCCTCCTTCAAAGAGAGGGGTGTGATTTACCTCTCTATCCTCTTTATCCTTCTCGTGTAAGATGAGGAATTTCCCTCAATGAACCGTGTTCCCAGAAGAACCTCTACTGTCTTTGGAAATATATATGTTCCATTTCATGTCTGTGCCTTTTGAAAAAGCAACCCTTTCACATCTCACAATTAATATCGGTGCTTGCTTTGTTTTCATGTGGCTTTGCACGAAGCCACTCTGGGACATTGCGGGCTGCTGGTTCAAAATGCTCCTTGCAAAGGGATTTAGAGCCTGCTGGCTCAGATAGGGAAGAATCATCTCAGATTCAAGGGAAAATATGCATTTTTTTTAAAAGCGCTAATATCTCTAAATCCTCGGTACTCAGTGTTCTGACTTAATGTTAAACTTGAATAGATCAACATGACACATAAGCACTCACTATGGCAACCCCGACTGCTATGTACTGAAATCCAAAGTTGATTATTCCAAATCTTTAACTCTCTGTGGTTTTGATATTTAAATACTTAGCTAATTCTACGTCAAAGGGGGTACGATTAGTTTTTTGAGGGGAAAAAAAAACATCTTATATGGGATTTATTGCTCTTATTAGTGATCATAGAATCATAGCATTGGAAGAGACAGCAGAGGTCATATAATCCAATCTATCACCATGCAGGGCGGAGCCCCCAATAGTGCAGTGAGTTAAATCGCTGAGCTGCTGGACTTGCTGACTGAAAGGTTGGTAGTTCGAATCCAGGGAGCAGGGTGAGCTCCCACTGTTAGCCCCAGCTTCTGCCAAGCTAGCAGTTTGAAAACATGCAAATGTGAGTAGATCAATAGGTACTGCTTCTGTGGGAAGGTAACAGCGTTCCATGCAGTCATGCCGAGCATATGAACAACGCCGGCAATTCAGCTTAGAAATGGAGATGGGCACCAACCCACAGAGTCGAACATGATTGGACTTAACGTCGGGGGAAAACCTTTACCTTTGGCCTTACATATGCAAACTAACATGTACAAGGACATGTTGGACAATGCAGGTATGCATCTATTGTGGTGTTATCATGTTGTGTTGACTGTTCACACCATGAGTGTTTTTGTGAGCAGCTCTGAGTCTCTCTGGGAGATGGTGGTGGGATATAAATAAATTATTATTATCATTATCATTATCATTATCATTATTATTATTATTATTATTATTATTATTATTATTATTATTATATGACACAGCAAACAAGATAGATATGCTGGATTTCGTATCACAAAATCACAAGTTGAACACTTCCCAAGTGTCTAGGACTGTGTCATGTATTTTCGGATGATAAGCGCAGATCCCAGTAGGGTGACCTTTTGCAGTTGACAGATCGTAATTTTGTCAATGTCTATTGTTTCCAAATGCCAGCTGAGATCTTTTGGCACAGCACCCAGTGTGCCGATCACCACCAGGACCACCTGCACTGGTTTATGCCAGAGTCTTTGCAGTTCAGTCTTGAGGTCCTGATAGCGGCTGAGTTTTTCCTGTTGTTTTCCGTCAATGCGACTGTCACCTGGGATGGCAACATCAATGATCCAAACCTTTTTCTTTTCCACAACTGTGATGTCTGGTGTGTTGTGTTCCAGAACTTTGTCAGTCTGGATTCGGAAGTCCCACAGTATCTTTGCGTGCTCATTTTCCAATACTTTTGCACGTTTGTGATCTCACCAGTTCTTTGCTGCTGGGAGGTGGTACTTGAGGCATAAGTTCCAATGAATCATTTGGGCCACATAGTTATGCCTCTGTTTGTAGTCTGTCTGTGCGATTTTCTTACAGCAGCTGAGGATATGATCAATGGTTTCGTCGGTTTCCTTGCACAGTCTGCATTTTGGGTCATCAGCTGATTTTTCGATCTTGGCCTTGATTGCCTTTGTTCTGATGTCTTGCTCCTGGGCTGCAAGGATCAGGCCTTCTGTCTCCTTCTTCAGGGTCCCATTCGTGAGCCAGAGCCAGGTCTTCTCCTTATCAGCTTTTCCTTCAATTTTGTCAAGGAACTTTCCATGCAATGTTTTGTTGTGCCAGCTGTCAGCTCTAGTTTGTAGTGCGGTTTTCTTGTACTGGTTTTTTGTCTGCTGTGCTTTGAGGAGTTTCTGATTTTTGACTTCAATCAAAGCAGGTTCTTCACTTTGCTTTACATATTCTGCCCAGGGCAATAATAATAATAATAGGACCTGTGCTTTTGTTTCCATAGCTGGATTTAATAGTAGGAAGAACAGAATGAAACAGCTTAGACGAAAAGAAGGAAGGCACACTGAAGCTGCCCCCACATTTCACCCTCTGTGGAATGAGTTGAGTATTGTTCACTTTCACACAGCTGTGATATTGTTTTTCAGAGCTATGCACGGAACTATGCTATTTGTCACCTGTGCCCTTCATGTCCCATCACACATAACATGCCAACGGGGGCAACAAAAATAAGGGACGGGGTCATTAATACGCATCCATAGAGACAGTTCAGGTCCAGAAAATCCAACCTCTGGGTTTTTATTCTGCTTGGTTTTGAAAAGGGAGACATGAAAGCAGTAACCTTGATGTTTGGCTATTGTTTAGGACTTTGCTTCTGAGTATTAAAGGAATGTTCCTTTTCAAAGCTCGCTACATGTGAAGCAATTAAGATGCTACAAAGGCTCATTCTTACGAGTGTGGCTACTTACACAAAGCATAGCTGTGCCATATAATTACGTATGTCTTTTGTATCCGGTGACTTGGTGTGCTCGAGCGACATCTAAACCAATCAAAACAATTCTTCACTCTAAAATATCACGCAGATTAAAGACATTTCAATAGGTATTCTTGTTTCACATCCTTTATTCTTCTTCCTAAGTAATGGATTTTTAGATAGAAAAAAAAACCATACCGAGCAGTTAGATCTTTGGTAGGAAGAGAGAGGATAGAGATCAAGACAGATTTGTAAGAAGTGAAACAAACAATAACAGGGTTGTTGTATGTCTTTCGGGCTGTGTGGCCATGTTCCAGAAGTATTCTCTCCTGACGTTTCGCCCACATCTATGGCAGGCATCCTCAGAGGTTGTGAGGCATGGAGAAACTAGGCAAGGAAGGTAAATATATATCTGTGGAGAGTCCAGGATGTGACAAGAGTCCTTTGTCAGTTGGAAGCCAGCGTTAATGTTGCAATTAATCACCCTAATTAGCATTGGAAAGGTTTGTCTCTTGCCTGGGGGGCATCCTTTGTTCAGAGTCATTAGCCGTCCTTGGGGCTCCTTTGCGCTCAGAGTGTTGCTTCCCATCTACTGATATGATTTTTGAGTTTTTTTTATACTGGTAGCCAGATTTTGTTCATTTTCATGGTATCCTCCTTTCTGTTGAAGTTGTCCACATGCTTGTGGATTTCAATGGCTTCACTGTGTAGTCTGACATGATAGTTGTTGGTATTTTATTATTATAAAAAAAATCAAAAATCAGAACAGTAGATGATTCCAGCAACTATCATGTCAGACTACACAGAGAAGCCATTGAAATCCACAAGCATGTGGACAACTTCAACAGAAAGGAGGAAACCATGAAAATGAACAAAATCTGGCTACCAGTATTAAAAATCTCTAAATTCAAAACAGTTGATGGGAACCAACACTCTGAGGGCAGAGGAGCCCCAAGGCAAGAGACAAACCTTTCCAATGCTAATTAGGGTGATTAATTGCAACATTAATGCTGGCTTCCAACTGACAAAGGACTCTTGTCACACCCTGGACTCTCCACAGATATATATTTACCTTCCTTGCTTAGTTTATCCATACCTCACAACCTCTGAGGATGCCTGCCATAGATGTGGGCGAAACGTCAGGAGAGAATACTTCTGGAACATGGCCACACAGCCCGAAAGACATACAACAACCCTGTGATCCCGGCCATGAAAGCCTTCGACAACACATCAAACAATAACAGCTTGCAAAGATGTGTTGGAGAAATTATAGTCGTCCAGATATTTTTGGACTATAATCCCTATCATTCCTAACAACATAAATCACTTGCCAGGAATGGTAAGTAAGTATCATAAACCAAAGTTTCCAGAAGACTAGACTGGAATGGGTTAATGCAAGTCATACCCTGTCATTTGCAGACATTTTGCTCAGCTTTCCTTGACTTTTGAGAGTATCACTCCTAAGTACGATGTGCGGGAGATGTGAGGAGGTGAGTCATTGCCACAGAGTGAAGGATTAAGTCTCCACTCTTCATGTTCTAAGCAGGATCAACCTTGTTCTTATGGTTGATCAGAGATTGATAAATATGGAGATGTGTTGGGAGGGTGGGTCCCTTGATGCCCAATATTCTCTTAAAAATGGAAATGGGAAGAAATCCTAATCTTTTTTTTTTTTAAGTTATACATATTAAACAGTTTTGAGGAGAGATGAAACTCTGCACCCTACTGCAAAAAATAAAAGCCCGGAGGTGTGTAGAAATTGCAATTATTTGTTTAAACAGCTTCACTGGTGACCAATTCATTTCTGAGCGCAATACTGGATACAATTCAAATGACCCACAAAACCTTATATAGCTTGGGTTCATGCTATCTGAAAGACTGTATCTCCTGATACTAATTTGTCAGATATTTAAGATCCACAAGGAAAGGTGTCCTTTTGGTCTCTCCACCATCACAGGGTCGCTTAGAGAAGACATAAGTAGCTGCTTCCAATTTCTAGAAAGCCCGTCTCTGAGGCCCCTTCTACACTGCCACATAAAATCCAGATTGTTTGCTTGGCATGGGATTATATGGCAGTGTAGAATTAGGGCCATCCCGACAGTAGAATCATAGAATCATAGAACAGTAGAGTTGGAAGAGACCTCACGGGCCATCCAGTCCAACCCCCTGCAAGAAGCAGGAAAATCTCATTCAAAGCAGCCCAAACAGATGGCCATCCAGCTTCTGCTTAAAAGCCTCCAAAGAAGGAGCCTCCACCGCAGTCCGGGGCAGAGAGTTCCACTGTCGAACAGCCCTTCTCACAGTGAGGAAGTTCTTCCTGATGTTCAGGTGGAATCTCCTTTCTTTCCTGTAGTTTGAAGCCATTGTTCCCTTGTGTCCTAGTCTGCAGGGCAGCAGAAAACAATCTTGCTCCCTCCTCCCTATGACTTCCCTTCACGTATTTGTACATGGCTATCATGTCTCCTCTCAGCCTTCTCTTCTGCAGGCTAAACATGCCCAGCTCTTTAAGCCGCTCCTCATAGGGCTTGTTCTCCAGACCCTTCATCATTTTAGTCGCCCTCCTCTGGACGCTTTCCAGCTTGTCAACATCTCCCTTCAACTGTGGTGCCCAGAATTGGACACAGTGTGACTCCAGGTGTGGTCTGACCAAGGCAGAATAGAATAAGGGGGAGCAGGACTTCCCTGGATCTAGACGCTATTCCCCTATTGATGCAGGCCAGAATCCCATTGGCTTTTTTAGCTGCTGCATCACATTGTTGGCTCATGTTTAACTTGTTGTCCACGAGGACTCCAAGGTCTTTTTCGCACACACTGCTGTCAAGCCAGGCATCGTCCCCCATTCTGTCTCTTTGATTTCCATTTTTTCTGCCGAAATGAAGTATCTTGCATTTGTCCCTGTTGAACTTCATTTTGTTCGTTTTGGCCCATCTCTCTAGTCTGTCAAGATCGTTTTGAATTCTGTTCCTGTCTTCTGGAGTGTTAGCTATCCCTCCCAGTTTTGTGTCGTCTGCAAACTTGATGATCGTGCCTTCTAACCCTTCGTCTAAGTCGTTAATAAAGATGTTGAACAGAACCGGGCCCAGGACGGAGCCCTGCGGCACTCCACTTGTCACTTCTTTCCATGATGAAGACGATGCATTGGTGAGAATCACCCTTTGGGTTCGTTCGCTTAGCCAATTGCAGATCCACCTAACCGTAGTTTTGTCTAGCCCACATTTACTAGTTTGTTTGCCAGAAGGTCGTGGGGGACTTTGTCGAAGGCCTTACTGAAATCCAGGTACGCTACATCCACAGCATTCCCTGTATCGACCCAACTCGTAACTCTATCGAAAAAAGAGATCAGATTAGTCTGGCATGACTTGTTTTTGGTAAATCCGTGTTGACTATTAGCAATGACCGCATTTGTTTCTAAGTGTTCGCAGACCACTTCCTTAATGATCTTTTCCAGAATTTTGCCTGGTATTGATGTGAGGCTGACCGGACGGTAATTGTTTGGGTCGTTCTTTTTTCCCTTCTTGAAGATAGGGACCACATTCGCCCTCCTCCAATCTGCTGGGACTTCTCCCGTTCTCCAAGAACTCTCGAAGATAATTGCCTCTGTTCAGTTCGATCCTAGGCATCATTGTAGAAAGAACAACACAAGACATAAACCAGGGAGGAAATATATCACTGAAGGAATCAAAGTGTAGCCTGAAAGTGAGGCAATTAGCGATCCTTGATTATAAAAATGTACTCACAGACATGGGGGTGGAACCGGATTCATTTCTTATCATCGGAAGGAAAATTCTCTTCACTTCAGCACAAAGTGTGTGCACATTAGATTGTAATGGGGTTCAGTTTTATGAACCATTCTTTTATGCAATAAATATATTACATTCTGAAGTAGTTATAATTTATTCTTTGTATATAATTGATTTATGTGCGCACTTAAAATATCTTTTGAAATTCGCATTAGATCTGCACTGTAACATAATAAAAACTGAACACTTAATTTCAAGTTAATTATTTTCCATTATTCTGCATTAGTAGACAGAGTGAGAACTTGAGCTCCATAACAGATCGTAAAAAAAGTTATTTTGAACTTAAAATAACACGAGATTACTGTTTTAAATGCGAGGCATCCGTCATACAAATGAGGAACTAAGCGAAAGGTATAAATGTTGTGGATACCGGAAGGCAGCAGGCAACTTTATATGAAAGTTGAATACCTAGATAGTGATTTCACCTTTAACAATGTGGTTTGCATTGTCTGGTAAAGCAACCACATTTAGTGCTGTGGTTGGGGTAATTAGAAGGCAGGATGAGCAGGAATGCTATTTATAAGAGGCTCTATACACCGGGCTTCCTGTTGGTAAAAAAAGGATGGGCACATTTTCTTAAATGTCAGAATTGCATACCATCTGGATGACTAGTAGTCTGTAGTGCCTAAAGTCTAAACCCAAACTATGTGCCAAATAACAGGTCAGTAGGTTTTGCACCTTGGGTGGAAAACGGGAGAAAAATGTGCATTTTGTATATATATTTTTCCCAAATGGTGGAGAGACACAAAGGGCCTGGACATACCACTCTCTTTCATACTCATCCGATATGCTCCATCCAATTCTCTCAGGAAAACTAAATGTGACCAGTTCCTCATTTGCAGCTTTACAAAAACTAGTGTTGGCGCAACAACGTTGAGAAAACTTTTGTTTCAAGTTAAAAACCTTGCGTTTTAAGAGAAATAATTCTCCAGTTTGGGGATTGGGTAATTTAAATCAATCAATCAATTTATTAATGCTCCGACCAATGGTCATATGCATATACAGAAACAACATCAAACAAACATCTATACAAAACACTATAAAATCCAACACTTAAAAGTAGGATGCAAGCAGGATAAAACAGAACATGCAAACTATACATTGTGAGGTACAGCAGCACAAGTGCAACATGTGCTGAGAGCTGCACAATTACCGGTAAAATGCCAATGTATAAGATCAGTCATTTAAAAAACATAAGTAAAAAATATCAACCAAGCATCTATAGAAACCCTGTAAAATTCCACGGTTAAAAGCAAGATGCATGGAGTGTAAAACAGAGCTTGCAAAATATAACCGGTAAAAAGCCAGTATAAAATATCAGTCATATTAAAAACTAGATAAAAGCATCCCCAGCGCAGTCAATTGCAATGTCCACAATCAGTCTTGCTCTGATTTTATAATTCTCCAGTTTGGGGATTGGGTAATTTAAATGGCCCTTTGCCGTCACACCCAGGCACCTTTTAGAGCTTTAAGATGTGCTTCTTTCTTTGCCTGGGTGAACTGCAGGGGCCTTACTTTGAAGCTCAGAAATCCCAGTAACCAAAGTTACTTCAAGTTGAACAATCAAACAAGATTTTATTTTCTCAAAGTCCTTGGCAGGCTTGCACTAATTTTTGAGGTTACAAATACAAATAGTCAACTTATTAAACCTTGCAGATGTTCCTTTATTGCTTTTCCCCTTAGTTGCTGGGTTAACTTCTTCCAAAGGCGAAGAGATCCTGAGATCCTCTCTGCCCTAGCCCTGAGCTGCTATATCAAAAAGAGCAGGTCTTTCACTATCTAAGCTCAAAGCTAGCTTGGAGACAAAGTAATTAGAGCTTCTTCCAAAGGCAAAGAAATCCTGGGATATTCTTTGCCCCAGTGCTGAGTTGCTATCTTGGAAAGAGCAGGTATTCCCTTATCTGAACTCAGCACCAGTTTTATAGGCAAGAGGTCAGTACTTAAGAAGACTTGTCTGAGCTGGCCTGGCTTGGCCACACAAGCACATCTGAGTTCTTTCCTCTTCTGTAAAAAGCAAAAGAGGCTTCTCAAAATGGAGATTTCATCCCCGGGAAAAGGGGCAGTCTCAAGAACAAAAGGATACTTTGCAAGCTTTCTCCAGCAAAGGCCTTGCAGAATGGTTACAAATCTCTGCTAATGGCTAACTGTTAGAGTGCTGCTGAGTCTGCAGCAACCCTGGAAAAAATGCAAAAAAGGGTGCTATTCCCTACAACCATGGGAGAATGCAAATCAAACCCCTGGGAGACGGAACAGGACCCACAAACCCCTGATGATGGGGCTCCAGTTTGCACATGTACACACACAGTGTTAAATTGAACAATTTTAACATATGCACAGCTGGGGAAACACATTTTTTTCATTCATATATTCAGTGCATTTTGACAGAGAAAATGCATAAATTTGTGATCAGAAAACGATTCTTGTTCCTCGTTCAACCCAAGAGGAATGAAATAAATCATGCTTCTGATGGTGAAGTTTCAAAGAATCATAGTGTTGACAGGAAACAGGAGGCCATTTAGTCTAACTTTCCCATGCATGCACACCATGAAGTAATAGACAAGCAAAGAGCACACAAATAGCTCTTACAGGAAATAATTCCTTCCTAATGTTTACATGAAATCTTGTAATTCGAATCCATTGCTTCACATTCTCCTCTCTGGGGCAGCAGAAAAGAAGCTCACTTCGTCCTCCGAGTGACATCTCCTTGTGTATTTAAAGATGGCTATCATATTGCTAACAAAATGTAAATACCATGAAGGGATCGGATCCCATATGATCCTGGAAACTAATCAGGGTCAAGCTGTGATTATTACTTGGATGGGAGACCACCAATGAATAATGAGGTGCTATATGCTGAGCTGCTGAACTTGCTAACTGAAAGGTTGGCGGTTTGAATCTGGGGAGCAGGGTGAGCTCCTGCTGTTAGCCTCAGCTTCTGCCCCAGCTTCTGCCAACCTCACATTCAAAATATTAGAAACAGTTCATCCTGTCCAGAAAATGAAGACATGTGTGGGTTGTAGTAAATTCTTTTTCTTCTTCTTTTTTTTTTTACAAAAAAAAACCCTTCCAGGTTTCTGCACCATACACACTCAAAATCAATGTCTACTACACGTATTCCTGGCAGAAAGAGAATTATGTTTTACCTATGGGAATATTTGGTATCTGTATCAAGCAGAGTGAAGCCTAGACAGTGCAATATGAGCTTGTGATAGGCAATGGGAGAGAAATAAGCAGGATGTGCTTGTAAGGTTAATAAAGTAAAACTCACATTTATTGTTTCTGGAAACCTACCTGTGATAGAAAACAAGATAGACAAAAAGAGAATTACTTGCATTTTAGTAGAAGAATCTCTAAAACTGGCTCTTGACAAAATTCCTTGACAAAATTGAAGGAAAAGCTGATAAGGAGAAGACCTGGCTATGGCTCACGAATGGGACCCTGAAGAAGGAGACAGAAGGCCTGATCCTTGCAGCCCAGGAGCAAGACATCAGGACAAAGGCAATTCAGGCCAAGATCGAAAAATCAGCTGATGACTCAAAATGCAGACTGTGCAAGGAAACTGACGAAACCATTGATCATACCCTCAGCTACTGTAAGAAAATTGCACAGACAGACTACAAACAGATACACAACTATGTGGCCCAAATGATCCATTTGAACTTATGCCTCAAGTACCACCTCCCAGCAGCAAAGAACTGGTGGGATCACAAACCTGCAAAAGTATTGGAAAATGAGCACGCAAAGATACTGTGGGACTTCCGAATCCAGACTGACAAAGTTCTGGAACACAACACACCAGACATCACAGTTGTGGAAAAGAACAAGGTTTGGATCATTGATCTTTCCATCCCAGGTGACAGTTGCATTGACGAAAAACAACAGGAAAAACTCAGCCACTATCAGGACCTCAAGATTGAACTTCAAAGACTCTGGCAGAAACCAGTGCTAGTGGTCCCAGTGGTGATGGGCACACTGGGTGCTGTTCCAAAAGATCTCAGCCGGCATTTGGAAACAATAGACATTGACAAAATCACGATCTGCCAACTGCAAAAGGCCACCCTACTGGGATCTGCGCGCATCATCCAAAAATACATCACACAGTCCTAGACACTTGGGAAGTGTTCGACTTGTGATTTTGTGATACGAAATCCAGCATATCTATCTTGTTTGCTGTGTCATAAAATAATAATAATAATAATAATAATAATAATAATAATAATAATAATAATAATAATAATAATGTATTGGACTATACCAGACCAAGTCAACACGACGACAGAAGGAAGTACAAGTTGTGCAGTCCAACTGTCTTGGATGGACGACAAATTCACTACCCTTGATCTCTGATATCTTGGATCGTTTGTGAACTACTTTTGATGCTTTACAGATCAAGGCCTTCAATTACTGTTACACATAGGTTACTTCAAAGCTTAATAGCAGTGTAGTTTGCAATTTTTCAAAGCCTGTGCTAACTCTCTCTCTTTTCCTCCACAGTTTCAGATCAGAAACACTATGAATGTCTCTGGGACTGGGCAAAGAAATTACTGTATATACTCGAGTATAAGCCTAGTTTTTCAGCCCTTTTTTAAGACTGAAAAAGCCCCCCTCGGCTTATACTCGGGTGAGGGTCCTGGTTGGCTTCTATTTGGGTCAGCTTATACTCAAGAATATATGGTACATTTATTATTTTTCTCTATTATTGTTGCTACTATTACATTTATTTTACTCTACTTTTATTATTATTATTAATACAGTTATTATTTCACTCTGATCTTATTATTATTATTATTATTATTGCATTTATTATTTTACTCTATTTATTATTACTTGTATTATTTTCCTGTATTTATTATTATTATTACATGTATTATTTTACTCTATTATTATTAAAGGGATACATAAGCAGACCTAGTCTTTTAGACTCAAACATGCCTATCTGTATTTTGTAAGTGTTTTTATGAATGTCTGATGTAATTTAAAAACTTTTTAATTGATTCGCAATGTATTGTACAATTTTATATATGTGTTTTATTGTAAGCTGTCCTGAGTCTCCTATTGGGTGAGAAGGGCAGGATATGAATATTGTAAATATTCATATAAATAAATAAATTTACATTGAAGAAGATGAGAATAATGATTTGAACAGAGTTGGACAGTCTTATCCTAAATTTGAGCTTTATGTAAAGATTCAAAAACATTTAACCTACTGATGCCTCAATTAATGTAATTTTATTGGTATCTATTTTTATTTCTGAAATTTACCACCCTTGGCTTATACTGGAGTCAATGTTTCCCCAGTTTTTTTTGTGGTAAAATCATGGTACCTCGTCTTATATTCGGGATGGCTTATATTCGAGTATATACGGCATATCATTTCCCCCAACATTGGCACAAGTTTAGATGTCACCAAATACTTTTTGTATTTCTATCTATCTAATATCTATCACTTCGACAGACGGATGCCTAAAATAAAAATGTTTTATCTCCTCTTTACGAAGACCCTATTAATGTTGCTCTGTGCCCCACAAAACAGAGACATTCCAAGTTGTCAACACCTCATCAAATCCCCAGATGTTTTGATATTTGTAATTGCCATAAAGCACATCGCACCATGTGCACTTGCGACGGAAGATAAAGCATCACGTATCCCTTTGCTGCCGAATTAGGAAAATTCCTCGCACTTTAGGAAAGAAACGTTGGCACTTCAAATGATGAACGGCGGGATGAAGTGCGTAAGAATATAAAGCAAGGTTCCTGTGGTTTGGAAAGCAGAAAAGAGGACACATTTACCAACTGGCTAGTTCAAGCCACTGACCGCTATGACAACTCTCACGCTAAATAACCCTACTATATACTCCGTTATAATTGCTACTATAAATACTTCAATGCAATGAAGGTCAGGAGTATTTTACTCTCTCTTTCCTCCTTCTGACGATTGCCTTAACTGCCCTACAAAACTGCCACACGACTGGAGGCTCCCATAACCACCTTCCTTGGCTATCTTGCCATCTCTGGAAAAGGGATTCAGCCTATGGAAAGAATTACCGTATATACTCGAGTATTAGCTGACCCGAATATAAGCTGAGACACCTAATTTTACCACCAAAAAACTGGAAAAACATTGACTCCAGTATAAGCCGAGGGTGGTAAATTTCAAAAATAAAAATTAGATACCAATAAAATTACATTAATTGAGGCATCGGTAGTTTAAATGTTTTTGAACATTTACATAAAGCTCAAATTTAAGATAAGATTGTCCAACTCTAATCAAATCATTATTCTCATCTTCTTCAATGTAAATGTGCTTATGTATCCTTTTAATAATAATAGACTAAAATAATACACGTAATAATAATAATAATAAATACAGAAAAACAATACAAGTAATAATAAATAGAGTAAAATAATAAATGCAATAATAATAATAAGATCAGAGTGAAATAATAAATGTATTATTAATAATAATAAAAATAGAGTAAAATAAATGTAATAGTAGCAACAATAATAGAGAAAAATAATAAATGTAATAATACCAAGAATAATAGAAAAAAATAATAAATGTACCATGTATTCTCGAGTATAAGCTGACCCAAATATAAGCCAACCAGGACCCTCGCTCGAGTATAAGCCGAGGGGGGCTTTTTCAGTCGTAAAAAAGAGCTGAAAAACTAGGCTTATATTCGAGTATATACAGTATTTGCGGCGAACATGGCCTACTTAAGACGATTTGCTAATAAAACAAAAAGAGAAATTTGAATTAAAGGAGGAAAAAGACATTAAACTTGTGTTTTCAAACTGTTCCTGGTTTCATTAAAGACAGGCTTATGACCTTTTTAGGAAAGACAAAGAGATAGGTTTTGCAGATAGAAATGGCTTTTGGGACAATGTAATGAAGACCAATCAAAAACTGATTACGAAAATATATAAAAAACTGTTAGAGTGGGTTACAGAAAAAGACCAAATAAAAGAGTGCATGGTGAAATGGGCTCAGAACGTGGATCACCAGATTCAATTAAAAAGTTGGGAGAAAATGTGGAACCAGATATACATACTCATATGACCGCGAGAGAACTGACTAAAAATGCAATATATGTGTTATATCACCCCTATAAAATATCTAAATGCTTTAAGAATACATCTAACAAATGTTGGAAGTGTGAACATCAGACGGGCACTTTCTTTCATTTGTAGTGAACTTGTCCAAAAGCCCAACTTTTTTGGAAATATATAAATGAGCTATACAATTAATTCTTAAGATTCAAAGACAACCTGAATACTTTTTATTGGGAATGTTAGACATTGAACACGATAAAAAATAAAGAGATCCTGTTTAATTATTTGGTCACAGCTGCGAGGATAACACATGCCAGGACTTAGAGACAAAATGAGATCCCCAAAAAGAAGGATTGGCTGAATTAATTCATGGAGATTATGAACGTGGATAGACTCACTTACTGGTTACTTCCAAACCAAGATCTACCAAAGAAAGAAACTAATTGGGACCTTGTAGAGAACTATTTAAAACAGATGAAATTTGATCTTATCTGCTGAAAAGACACAATCTTGGAGACTAATGAGGACGAAGGGGACATGGCATTTTACCAATATATATAAATGCTTTAGATAGATTGTGAAGAGCCAGTTAAAGTCAGATGGAAGTCAACAATTTTTTTAAATTTCTTAACTTTATTTTTTATTTCTTTTTTTCCTATTTTTCTTATCTCATTTCCTACTTTCTACTTATAATAAGTGTCCTCCTACTGTCGCTGTGAAACTATTATCATTCTCTAATATACATTATTTTTCTTTTCTGCTCAATATAAAACTTCTAATATTTTTTTAAATAATTATTTGTGGCAACCCTGATATAAAGTGAGTCCACTCCACACATGCAAGCAATAGAGAACCGGAATTGTTGGCAAGATGTCGCGGTGAAGGCCTATCTCTCAAGACCCAAACAATTAGGAACTCTGAAAAATCGTCATCGTTCTCATCTCTCTAATGGCCAAATCAATACCACTTTGTATGTGAATGTCAACCATTACAGATGGATTCAGCACACAAGCAGACCGCCTGCTGCCTTCCAAAATCTAGATCATTTGGAATATACCCGTATATACTCGAGTATAAGCCAACCCGAATATAAGCCGAGGCACCTAATTTTATCACAAGAAAACTGGGAAAACATTGACTCCAGTATAAGCCAAGAGTGGTAAATTTCCGAAATAAAAATAAATAATAAAATTACATTAATTGAGGCATCAGTAGGTAAAATCACAAAAAAACTGAGAAAACTTATTGACTCGAGTATAAGCCGAGGGTGGGAAATGCAGCAGCTACAGGTAAATTTCAAAATAAAAATAGATACCAGTAAAATTTCATTAATTGAGGCATCAGTAGGTTAAATGTTTTTGAATATTTACCGTATTTCAAAGAAAAGCAATAAACTAGCTCTATAAGTGGAAAAGTAGGGGCAACATAAACAATATGGTATCAACAATAACCTAATAATAATAATAATAATAATAATAATAATAATAATAATAATAATAATAATAGAAACTTCATTTGGATCCCACCCTATCTCCCCATGAGGACTCAGGCCAACTTCCAACATAGTAACAGGCAAACATTCAATGCTTATGTAAACAATGCAGAGCTAGATATAGATCTATAATTATAGATACTAATTTCACATATGCATTTCCCCCTAAAACGTTTGCAAATCCCTCTGTGTGCGTGTGTGCATTTCCCCTACAATATTTGCAAGCCCTATATATATATACTAGCTGTGCCCGACCACGCGTTGCTGTGGCTAGGACTTACTTTTTCTTTTCTTTTTGTTGTATGAACTTAGAGGTGTGGATGAGAAGTTGTGCTGTCAATTTTCGAGGTTGTGGGGCGTTTAGTTTAGTTGTTTTGTCCGGTGCCGTGATTCCATTACCCTTTTATATATATAGATAATAATATGAATAGTATATGTATGTATGTACTTTTTCTTTTCTTTTTGTTGTATGAACGTAGAGGCGTGGATGAGAGGTTGTGCTGTCAATTTGCTAGGTTGTGGGGCATTTAGTTTAGTTGTTTTGTCCGGTGCCGTGATTCCATTAACCTTTTATATATATATAGATATTCGTTGGAACGTTGGATAAGCAAGTGCTGGATAAGTGAGACTCTACTGTATTTACATTGCCACCACATATGTATATATGTTCCCACCTCGTGGCAATCTCTCCAACAATTTTTTGTGGCATTTCTATTGATGTCTGCTACCTTTACTGGTGTTAAGTACCATTTCCAAACCAGTTTATAATAATTTTCTTTAACATGTATCGATAGGTTCCTTAAATGTCTTTGATCCCATAACTGTATCCAATCCACTTTGGAGGCTTTTAAACAGAGGCTGGATGGCCATCTGTCGGGGGTGCTTTGAATGCCATTTTCCTGCTTCTTGGCTTCTTGTCTCTTCCAACTCTACGATTCTATATAGAACAATTTATATCAAGGCAACATAGCTCTAAATACGATAAGACTCGGGGATGACTTGGACTTCTTTGTCATTCTGCTTGCATCAAATTTCCACCTCTGTTTCCGTAGCGAATATTCAATGAACAGACACATGTATAAGATTATCAAATGTCAAGCCAATAAAAGGGTGCAATCCTATATATGTTTCTGTCACAAGTTACACTGTATTCAATAAGACTCGCGTCCCTGTAAGTGACAAAGGTTGCCATCCTATCCATTCAAGTATGAAAATGTATTCTGTTCGATTTGACACTCCTCAAAGCACTTTCGCATTTCCCAAGGCTCATGGCAAGAAACACACCATATCTTACATCACTACTTTTATGTAACTGAGTTTTTCGGGGACATTTCAGTGAAATGTGACCCAAACAATGCTCATATTTTAAATTGTGAATGTCAATTGGAGACATGAAGCATAGGACAACTTGGTCGCGATATCTGCAGATTCTGTAGCTATGGATTCAGTCATCCATCCTTTAAAATATTAAAAAATAAAAACAGAAAGCTTACCAACTAAGGAGATATGGCTACATATAAATAAAGTTATGGAAATAAAGGACATGGATAGGTTAACATACCCATTAAAGAAGAATAATGCTACAGGCTTAAAAATGACAGATTGATCATCTTTAGAGAAATATCTTAAAATGTCTTACCAAGTTTAGAAGTTGAAATTAAGACAATGAATAAGTTACAAAAAGGGAAAGAAGGACTAAATATAAAGAAAAAGGACAAAATATGGAACTTAACCGAAAGGAAAAAGATCGGAAGCCAACCTTTCCTACTTTTTATCCTTCTTCCTATTTTTTCCCTTCTTTTCTATTTTTCCCTCTACTTCTTCCCCTCCTCTTCTTTCTTTGATCCCTTCTTTTGCTACTTCCCTTATATCTCTTTACTTTTAGTTACTTTGATTTTGTTTACATGAAAAACTTCCATAAAAATTTATTTTAAAAAAATCAAACATTGGTTTTACATTTTTATATAAGAAGAAACACAATTTTACTATTGTACCGTAGATACCCGAGTATAAGCCTAGTTTTTCAGCCCCATTTTTAAGACTGAAAAAGCCCCCCTCAGCTTATACTTGGGTGAGGGTCTTGGTTGGCTTATATTTGGGTCAGCTTATACTCGAGAATATATGGTACATTTATTATTATTCTCTATTATTTTTGGTATTATTACATTTATTTTTTTCTTTATTATTGTTGGTGCTTTACATTTATCTTACTCTATTTTTATTATTATTAGTAATACATTTATTATTTCACTCTGATATTATTATTACATTTATTATTCTACTCTATGTATTATTACATGTATTTTTCTTGTATTTATAATTATTATTACATTTATTATTCTACTCTATATATTATTACATGTATTATTTTACTCTATTATTATTAAAAGGATACATAAGCACATTTACATTGAAGAAGATGAGAATAATGATTTAATCTGAGTTAGACAGTCTTATCTTAAATTAGAGCTTGATGTAAATATTTGAAAAACATTTAACCTACTGCCTCAATGAATGTAATTTTATTGCTATCTATTTTTATTTCTGAAATTGACTGCCCTCGGCTTATACTTGAGTCAATGATTTCCCAGGTGTATATATATATATATGTGTATATATATATATATATATATATATATATATATATAAAATTAGATGCCTCGGCTTATATTCGGGTCGACTTATACTCAAGTATATACAGTATATAATGGGACTTCATCATCCACAGTTTTTGGTAATGATGGTGTGTCCTGGAATCAAATCCAAGCAGGCACCAAAAGCACATTGTAAGTCTTCATGGGGACCAATTCAAGGCCATGGGTGTAATATGTAAATATATGTATACAACAAGAAGATACATAAAACGTATGTGTAAATTTCTATGCGACATCTCTACCACCAAGTCTTTCAATGCGAACACAAACAAGGATAAGAAGAGAAACACAACAGGATTAAAACAGAGAAATTTCCACTCGACACTACTTGTCTATATATATATATATATATATATATATATATATATAAAATGTAATGTACGTTTGTAGGACTGAGTAAACAACAAAACCACTGAACCAAATCACACCAAATTTGGCCACAAAAGACATAGTCATCCAATCTCTGTCTTTCAAACAAAAAAAAACCCCTAGAAAAATAAAGCCCAAATTAGATGACGAGGAAGAGCCGTTTTCAACCCTGGCTCCAGGTCAGAAGGGTAGGCCCTGCCCCTTTAGGCCCCACCCACTTCATTTCCTAGCAACCCCCTTGATCACAATGGCACCAAGGGACAGCCAGGGTTCAATTAGGCCTCTTCCACACTGCCTATAAAATACAGATTATCTGATTTGAACTGGATTATATGGGAATGTAGACTCAAGGCCCTTCCACACAGCTACATAACCCAGAATGCCAATCCACAGAATCTGCTTTGAACTGGACTATCTTGAGCCCACACTGCCACATAATCCAGTTAAGTGTGAATTTTATACAGTTGTATCGAAGGGGCCTCATAGCATAATCCAGTTTTAAGCAGATAATATAGGATTATAAATATCATATATAATAATTACTGTGGTATAATAATACAGAACAATATAATCTCTAAAATCAGGACAGTAAATAAAGAACAACACTCTGAAAACAGGGGAATTTGAGACAGGAAACAATCAAGGCCAGCTAACACCTCCCAACAAAGGATTTCCCAAGGAATCCCACTTAGGACGACACCACAGCAACGCGTGGCCGGGAACAGCTAGTATGTAATATATCTGTACATCTGGAAAAAAAAAACTACAGCATTATAAACATTGTAAAATGCTTATGTAAAATGTGTTTCTGTGGTATAATAATACAGAACAATATAATCTCTAAAATCAGGACAGTAAATAAAGAACAACACTCTGAAAACAGGGGAATTTGAGACAGGAAACAATCAGGGCCAGCTAACACCTCCCAACAAAGGATTCCCCTAGGAATCCCACTTAAGACAACACCACAGCAACACGTGGCCGGGATCAGCTAGTATGTAATATATCTTTACATCTGGGGGGAAAAAACTACAGCATTATAAACATTGTAAAATGCTTATGTAAAATGTGTTTCTGTGGTATAATAATACAGAACAATATAATCTCTAAAATCAGGACAGTAAATAAAGAACAACACTCTGAAAACAGGGGAATTTGAGACAGGAAACAATCAGGGCCAGCTAACACCTCCCAACAAAGGATTCCCCTAGGAATCCCAGTTAGGACGGCACCACAGCAACGCGTGGCCGGAAACAACTAGTATGTGTAATATATCTGTACATCTGGGAAAAAAACTACAGCATTATAAACATTGTAAAATGCTTATGTAAAATGCGTTTCCCATTTACTGTAGTGAGGTAGGAAAAGGGGTGCCTTAATGCTCCCCTCGTGACATCTGATTGGGAAAACTGGATGCTGAAGGACCAGTTGTCACTCTTTTCAACCTTTCCCATCTCTGTTTTGCCGGGACTCCAAAAGTATCGAGTGTATGCCTTTAACAAGGTATATGCATTAGGGAATCAATAATGCCAGAGCTGTTGGAGCCCAATGCATGGGCCTGACTTCTGTGAGAAACTTCTTTAGATTAGAGCCATTTATTACTGAGTTAGAAATAAGTTTAGTACTTTACTGAATAATGAACACATCTCCGTAAGATGATAGTAGGAACGATTTTAAAGGGACGAGGAAGAAAAGAATAAAAGATGCTTCCCTGACTTCTCATTCTGCTCTGCACATTTATAGCTAACGGGACAAACCCATTTGTATTGTAAGAGCCTAATAATATAACACTTTTTTTCCCATTTGATAACAATTGAGCAGGAAGATGTCTCCGTCTCTAAATTGCCAGATACTGACTATAATTCAGGTTATTTTGACTGTTGTTATTTCTGTGTGCCTTGAAGTCATTTCCAACTTATTGCAAACCTAAGGCAAACCTATCATGGGTTTTCTGGTGCCGATAATATGGGACACACCAAGGCAACACATGGTTTCCATGACCAAGTGGGGCATTGAACTTTCCTATCCAGAATTCTTGTACGATGCTTAAACTACTACATCCTACTACTCCCATAATATTATAGTCATTAATGCAAACTGATACACTGACTTTTATTACTTCTGCTTTCATTGATTTCTTAATACATATCCACTATGCTAAACAAATGAAACAATTTCTTCAGGAAACTGAAATAAGACAGAGTATAGAAGTTTTTTTGCAAACAAACAAACAAACAAACAAACACACAGCCCTTCTGGATTGTGGTTTAGAGAGAAAAAAAACATAGGTCATTCAACACATTTGCTATACCCAGGAGCTACTAAGAAATATTGACCTAGCTTGAGCTGCATGTATTATTTGGGGAATTCAGTAGACTCTAATAATAATAATAATAATAATAATAATAATAATAATAATAATAATAATAATAATAATAATCAGAAACTCTTCAAAGCACAGCAGACAAAAAACCAATACAAGAAAACCGCACTACAAACTAGAGCTGACAGCTGGCACAACAAAACATTGCGTGGAAAGTTCCTTGACAAAATTGAAGGAAAAGCTGACAAGGAGAAGACCTGGCTCTGGCTCACAAATGGGACCCTGAAGAAGGAGACAGAAGGCCTGATCCTTGCGGCCCAGGAGCAAGACATCAGGACAAAGGCAATGAAGGCCAAGATCAAAAAATCAGCTGATGACCCAAAATGCAGACTGTGCAAGGAAACCGACGAAACCATTGATCATATCCTCAGCTGCTGTAAGAAAATTGCACAGACAGACTACAAACAGAGACACAACTATGTGGCCCAAATGATTCATTGGAACTTATGCCTCAAGTACCACCTCCCAGCAGCAAAAAACTGGTGGGATCACAAACCTGCAAAAGTATTGGAAAATGAGCACGCAAAGATACTGTGAGACTTCCGGATCCAGACTGACAAAGTTCTGGAACACAACACACCAGACATCACAGTTGTGGAAAAGAAAAAGGTTTGGATCATTGATGTTGCCATCCCAGGTGACAGTCGCATTGATGAAAAACAACAGGAAAAACTCAGCCGCTATCAGGACCTCAAGATTGAACTTCAAAGACTCTGGCAGAAACCAGTGCAGGTGGTCCCGGTGGTGATCGGCACATTGGGTGCCGTGCCAAAAGATCTCAGCCAGCATTTGGAAACAATAGACATTGACAAAGTTACGATCTGCCAACTGCAAAAGGCCACTCTACTGAGATCTGCGCTCATCATTCGAAAATACATCACACAGTCCTAGACACTTGGGAAGTGTTCGACTTGTGATTTTGTGATACGAAATCCAGCATATCTATCTTGTTTGCTGTGCCATACAATAAAATTAATAATAATAATAATAATAATAATAATAATAATAATAACAATAATAGTAATAATAATACACAATATGAGGATTTAAAGATCGAATTACAAAGACACAAGCCAGTCAAGGTGGTCCCAGTGGTGATGGGCACACTGGCTGCAGTGCCTAAAGACTGCCTTTTTCTCTCCATCTTTCAATTTTTCACATATATAGCATGATTTAGGAAAAGGATTAAACCAGTTTCCTTCTTTCAACAGAGTAACATGTTATTTAATGAAATACTTCAACCTATTTCTTCTCTACCTACACAGTAATAATAAACAGGATAAAGACTTATTGAGAACAAAGCAGTTAATAATGACACCTAATTAGATTTTGTATTAAAAACCAACATTCATTTTAATGGCGGGAAGGGATGAAATAGAATGCGAGATTTTTTCCCCTTGTTAACATTCTAGACTTTAATGGCTATTTTAATTAAGCTTCATTATTGATGAACGCATTTTGGAAATAAATTTCAGTTGCATTCAGGCAGATCTGTTACAAGAGATAGTGTTATTATGATGTCTAAAGGACAAATAACGGGGTTTGGAGATGGAACCTGGTTTCCCTGAAGGCTTACAAAAGGGGTGCTTAGCCAAAAGTGAAAAAAGCAATCTGGGCCGTTATTGTGAATCCGGTAGATTAATATCTGTTGGTGTATATGTGCCGAAAGAAGGAAACTGGCTTAATGATGCTGTTCCCCTGTATATTTCAATTGTGTTCTGTGGTAGGATAGATTTGTTTTTGAGTCCTCCAGATGTTTCGGGAATACAACTTCCACAAGCTATTATTATTGAACACAGCGTTGTAGTAGTTAATTTTCATTTCTGTGTTGCATTGCCTCTAAAACTGAGGCCACACAAACATGCAAAAAATAAGCTGGAGTCCTGCATGGGAGAAATATAAATGGATTTACATACGTGTGTGTTACATATATATGCACTAGCCAGCTGTGGCACTGCTGGTTAGTAACCAGCTTTAATAAATCACTACTGACCGAGAGATCATGAGTTCGAAGACCGGGTCAGGTTAAGCTTCCGACCATTATATAGCCCGGCTTGCTGTTTATCTAAGCCAGGGATCCCCAAACTAAGGCCCGGGGGCCGGATGCGGCCCTCCGAGGTCATTTACCTGGCCCCCGCCCTCAGTTTTATAATATAATATATTGTATATACATATAATATTGATAATAGTATTATAATGTAATACAATATAACACTAATAATAATACCATATAATAATATTAATTATATATTCTATATTCCATATAATATTACTATATTATATTACAGTATAGTGCTATAGTTCAATAAAGTAATATATAATGCTAATATTGTGTTATGCTAATTTGTACATATAATTTGTAAGCCACTCTGAGTCCCCTTTGGGGTGAGAAGGGTGTGATACAAATGTAGTAAATAAATGGAGCCCCCAGATGGCGTAGTGGACTAAGTGACTGGAAGGTTGGGTTGCTGACCTGAAAGTTGCCAGGTTCGAATCCCACCCGGGGAGAGTGCGGATGAGCTCCCTCTATCAGCTCCAGCTCCATGCGGGGACATGAGAGAAGCCTCCCACAAGGATGGTAAAACATCAAAACATCCGGGCGTCCCCTGGGCAACGTCCTTGCAGACGACCAATTCTCTCACTCCAGAAGCAACTTTGGTTGCTGCTGACACGAAAAAAAAAGTAAATAAATGCAGTAAATAAATAAATAATAAATAAATACATTTTAGACTTAGGCTCGCCCAAAGTTTGAAATGACTTGAAGGCACACAACAACAACAACAACAACAACAACAACAACAACAACCCTAATTAACTTGACTATCTCATTGGCCAGAAGCAGGAGTACACTTCCCATTGAAATCCTGATAAATGTATGTTGGTTAAAATTATTTTTATTTTTAAATATTGTATTGTTCTTTCATTGTTGTTGTTGTTGTTGTTTTTGCACTACAAATAAGACATGTACAGTGTGCATCGGAATTTGTTTGTATTTTTTTTTCAAATGATAATCCGGCCCGTCAACAGTCTGAAGGATTGTGGACTGGCCCTCGGCTTAAAAAGTTTGAGGACCCCTGATCTAAGCAGCCCGAAAGACAGTTGCATCTGTCAAGTAGGGAATTTAGGTACGCTTTATGTGGGAGGCTAATTTAACTAATTTACAACACCATAAAACTGCCAGTAACATGCTGTAAAGGAATGAGGAAGTACAGTCACTAGTGGATGGTGAAGCAACAGCTCCCCCTGTGGCCGGAATCGTGAAGCTGGAAATGTTAAATTCCTCTGTGTGTGTCTATACTGTATGTTTTTTTTTTAAAAAAAATAATTTTATTAAGTTTTGCACATATTAGTGAGAAAAAAACCAAAAAAGAAGCACAGAAAAAAATAACATAAAACAAACAGCAAAAAGCAAACATATAATAAAATTAAAATTGGATACCACAAGAAAAATACAAAGAAACCCCCTGATACTTAATACCAAATATTAAATCAATATAAGAAAATATAAGAACACAAAACAATTGAGATGAATAACCGGTTGTAAAAAGCATCTCTACTCCACCATGAAGTCCTATAGACACAGAAGAAGAAAGCAAAAATAAAAGAAGAAAAAAGACGAAAAGACAAGAAAGAGATTTAATGAAAAGGAAACAACAACAACAACGACAACAACAACAACAACACCAACAACAAAAAAGAAGGAAAAATCCTAATACTAAAATGACTTCCATTTCTTTGAATGGTGTATTTGATATTTTGCCATCCGTTATTCTTTTAACGTTGTTGCTGGGAGTCTCTAATCTATATTGTCCGGGGAAGTTCCATATCTTGAGCCCTTTCCATAGTTTTCTCAAATTATTATTTTAATTTTCTCTTTTTTAAGGTAATTTAATACCAGCTCCCAATTAGTCTGTTTCCTTAATTTATATGTGTTGTTGGCGAGGAAGTAGGAAAGAGTATCCATATTCCTAATCTCTAAAATCTTATTAAACCAAGTATCAATTTCTGGGATTCTTATATCTCTCCACTGCTTCGCATAGATCATTCTGGCTGCAGTTACTAAATAGTTGAACAGCACCTCCTTATTCTTATTCTTTTCAATATTTAGCATGCCCAGAAGGAAATATTTAGGGTTTAGGTCAATTTTGATTTGTAGTATCTTTTGAAATCTAGAGTGAATACCTTTCCAGAATATTTTGGCTACTGTATGTTGTTTGTCTGATGGCACTGAATGTTTGCCATATATATGTTCACTAGCTGTGCCCGGCCACGCGTTGCTGTGGCGAAGTCTGGTGGTATGGGAAATAAAGTATTGAGGAATTGGTGGTAGTTAAGGTCAAGGGTAAAGGTGTGGAGTCCAGATAATCCAGTTAAAGCAGATAATATAAGCTTATAAATGGGTTATATAGCTGTGTGGAAGGGCCTTGAGTCTACACTGCCATCTAATCCAGTTAAAATCTGGTAATTTGTATTTTATAGGCAGTGTGGAAGAGGCCTAAGTGAGGCCTAACTCTGCCTGTCCCCTGGGTGAGTGGGTTTCTAGGAGACCAAGTGGGCAGAGCTTAGCCTTCTAACTGGCAGCAATTGGATAAAAACAATTATTCCTTTCCCTCTAATTAGGACTTTATTTTTCTTTTCTTTTTGTTGTATCAACTTAGAGGCGTGGATGATGGGTTGTGTTGTCAATTTTCGAGGTTGTGGGGTGTTTAGTTTTGTTGTTTTGGTTGTCGCCAGGATTCCATCACTCTTTTATATATATAGATTGTAATCCGCGCTGGTGGCACATTGTGTTAAAGCACTGAGCTGCTGAACTTGCGGACTAAAAGGTCCCAGGTTCAAATCCCGGGAGTGGAATGAGTGCCCGCTGTTAGCCCCAGCTCCTGCCAACCTAGCAGTTTGAAAATATGCAAATGTGAGTAGATCAATAGGTACCACTCCGGCAGGAAGGTAATGGCGCTCCATGCAGTTATGCCGGCCACATGATCTGGAGGTTCTATGGAACTCACCATGCTCCCTGGATTCGAACTGCCAACAGGTTCGACCAGCAAGTTCAGCAGCTCAGCAGTTTAACCTGCTGCGTCATCGGGGGCTCCATAGGACCACCTTACAAGTTGACTTTAAGCATGTGAGAACAAACTACTGCACCATGATGTCTTACTCTAATTTTATTTTTTTACTTTCTCCATATAAGCAAGGAGAATACAATTTTGACACTCGAGGTGTCGAAGTGGAGGAGAAACGTGACCTGAAGTTCTTTAACTGGCAGAAATTCCACCATAGATCTGTCTCATTGAAGAATACAAAAATATTGCCTTCACTGTAACCTGAATACAGAGTTTTTATATTGGAGTCTTTAATCTTTCTGATCCCACTCAATTGATTATAATCGTGCCTGGTGGGATTCCCTCCACCCCTTGTGTATTAAATGGTAATGAGGTGAGCTTCAAAATTATCACTTGTAAATTTAAGTCTCCATTAAGGTCACTGGAGGCCAAGACATTAAGCATCCAGCCGCATTGTTCTCTGGAGAAAAATAATAGTAGGAACAAGACATAAATACTAACACAGACTTCTGCTTCTTATTTCTTTAAATCTCATTAAGGATCCTGCACTAACATCATCAATCAGCATTATGTTTGAGATTAAACGTAATCCAGATATTAGGAGAATTTCAGCATTAATGTTTGTCATGTACTAAGTATAAAAATACTCAACACATTACGTCCCTGTTGTTTTTTTAAGGTTGGGGATCCTTTCATTATCATTCATTGCAGCCTCTTATTAAAGAAACTATTAGGCACATATGACCCAAAATTATAGTGATGTTTTCCCTTGTCTTCTTGTGTAGCAGCCTAAAAATCTAACACAGTCAACTGATGTAAAGAAACATGGCAATTTCTCATTATTAGGCAGAATTAGTTAATTATACTACTTATCAAGATGGGAAGCATTAAAGTGGTGTTGTGATCAGTTGGCTGTCGTTTTCATCCCTTACAATGAAACGTACGCAACGTCTCCTCTCAAGCAGTTACCAAAATGAAGATTTCCATAATTAATCAAACTGACACATTAAAAATGGATCCAGGTATAGCATATCATCTGTCAGATGGAAAGGTTAATTATGGCTGGTCAGAGGCACGGATGGAACTGCCAAAGCCATCTGTTAGATCATATTTAGCACAATTGATAAAAATGAGGCAAGCCAAGAAAAGAAATACACATGAGAAGGGAAACCACCAGAAGTAGTTGTTTCATTAAGAAAAAAAAGCCAAGGTGGTGACCATCCCGTCATTTTTCCTTCTGTGAGGCAGGGTGACCAAACCCTGGACATCATCCTGAGTGTAAAGCAACAGCAGGCAAAAGTGGAGAGTTGAGAAGACAATTTAACTTCCAAATCTCACCGAGCCACCCCAGTTTTCAATCCACCATGGAGAGCATTGTCCTGTTTTGACTTTTAAGAACAGCCTTAAAACACTGTGATAAGTAAATGAAAACTGCTTTACTTCAGCAAAACATAAAGAACAGTGGAATGATGCAAGAGGAAGCAAGGAAGTCTTAGGGCAAACACAGTTCCTAGTCTCTGATAAATTCCCAAATCAAATAGCAGTCTCACTTCAGACAAAGAAACAGCAATAAATCCTTAGGAGCAGTTCCCCAGATGCGGACTTGAAGCAGGCACAAGGGGAGTGAAGGCTTAGGCATTAGAGTCAGTTTGTTCCCAGCAAGAGCTGGCTGCACCTGCTTCTGCTTTATAGCCCTGAGTCCCCTCACAGCTGCTAGGGCTGTGGCGCAAGCTGGTGAGCAGCCAGCTGCAGCCAGCTGAGACCAATCACTCTGACCAAGAGGTCATGAGTTCGAGGCCAGCTCGGAGCCTGCGTTTGTCTTTGTCTTTGTTCTGTCAAGGCATTGAATGTTTTCCTTATGTGTTTAGTGTGATCCGCCCTGAGTCCCCTTCGGGGTGAGAAGGGCGGAATATAAATACTGTAAATAAATAAGCTGCATTCCTGGCAGCTATTCTGGCTGAACGACATCTCTGCTCTGTTTCCTTTCGCCGCTCCTGAAATGTGGGTACATGCAAAATCTCCTTCTCAGATTCCAACTCACCCTCAGATTCACAAACACTTTTCTGCTCCCCTTCCTCTCCTGAAGAAGAGGAAACCCTAACAAGAATATTGCATGCCAGGCACAGGAAAACAAGGGGAGGAGGACACAAGACTATGAAGTATTGCTTGTTTCCAGGGATCCTGGAAGCTAGGATGCTAATTGAGGGCCATCATGAAAACTGCCTGCATAAAGATCATTTGAGAGAAAGCCAACTTCTACATGTTGCCATCTGACCCGATTCGGCCATGTTTCTCGGGAACTTGATTATTGGGGAGAGGTTTAGCACAGTTTTGGCTCAGTGGCTCCCTATCTATGGAGGCTGAACAACAACGGAAGAAATTCCAATCACCCACTCTACGAGAGACATCCCAACCCGCATAAAAACTCGGCCCTGGTCTTGAATTTAGAGTAGGTATTTGCACAATATTGTGTTGGTGTACCGTATTCAGGGGATTCGGCTGCTGAGTCCATGAAAACAAGCCTGGTGGAGGTAGCCAAAGCCTTATTTGATACAGATCACAGCAACTAATGGATCTTTTCAACTAATAACCCCACCACACAGCATGCACTTGAGGCAAATGGGAACTCGCTTTCCCAGCAGCACTTTATGCATCACAAGCATTGAAGGAGTTTCTGTGCTCCCTTCCAAGGCATGATGGGAGTTAAGGATTCTCTCTGTGTGTGTTTCTCGGCCAATCTTTCTTAGCCAATCAGAAGCCTGGTTGACTGTGTCCATTCTTCCCTCTTGTGGTGTGCACTTGGGACTTCTATTCCCAGAATCCCCTCTTGTTTCTGTGTATTTTGAATGTTCTGGTAAAAAAATTAAAATTTTCCGAAAATTAGTGGATTTCTGAAACATTCTGAAACTTCCCCTCTTGTCTCTGTGGGTTTTTTTAATGTTATGGTAAAAGATTTAAAATTTTCGAAAACTCAGTGGATTTGTGAAACGTTCTGAAACTTGGCAATCTTGCAGTTGTAAATGTGTCCTGCAACTGAGGCAAGTTTCATGCCGATAGGCCTAAAAATGATGGAGAAATGAGCCTCTAAAGTTTTCTCATCGGTGCCAATGGACCGAATCTTACAGGAATGAGAACAGAACCACCTTCCCAATTTCGGGAACTAAGAAGTAAACAGAATGGGAAGGGAGCAAAAAACTGGACCAAAAATGACACAGGTATTTGCCAAATCGCACACCTCTAATCCAGAGTACTCTTCTGTCTGCTCTCATTAGTTTTGGGTCTCCAGCTTATGACTAAAATCCATCTCACAACCTCTCATTTCTCCAAGCGACATGGGCTTGGTAGTTATTTTAGAGGAAATGTGTGATGTCTCAGGTACCTTTGGCCCTTGATCCAGTAGCCATTGCGGATCAAAATGAAGAGGATTTGGGTTTTTTCCCACCACAGCAAGATTCTATCCCTTTCCAGATGTCTCCTGTTGACATTGCAGAGCCAGAGCCAATTAGGAATGCCCTTGAAATGTTGCCGGCTCTTCCCGGTTCGCCGGAGAATTTAGTTTTTGATAGAAGGGCTAATTTCCAAACAGATCGCTCTCAAAGACAAAGTTTAAGGAGAAGTGTGAGATTAGCGGGGCGAGGAGATTGTGGCTAAGGCAGTTCTCCTGGGAAGTTTTGAGGAGGTAGGCATCTGGCATCCTGTTGTTAGCAGCTCGTTCTCTTGGGAACTTTTGGGGAGACATGCACCTGCTTGGGGGAAGCTTTTGGACTTCAATAAAAGTTCTATGCAGAGAATCTTTGTTGCGGTGTCAACTGGACTTCTAACGGAAGAACACATCGTCTCTTGATCCTGTGCATCTAAGCGGCCCGTTGGCTCGCTTACTCTCGAGAAGACCGGCGTAGCATCTCGTCCTTGCCAAGTTTTGGACTGCGTTTCAGATCCACCATGAAATATCTTGCCTTGCCTTGCCTTGCCTTGAATCCTGTTTTGGACTATTATTTCAAGTACTTTCCTAAGGAACTTTGCTCGTTTCCCCACTCAAACCTCCATTAGGTTTGAGTGTGTTTCGGTTATTGGATTTTGGACTTTGGACTCTAATATTGGACATATAACTTTCTTTCTTTGGACTATTACTGATCTTTTCTAAAAGGTCAACTGATTGACTATCTACTCTGCTTATATTTGTTTGAAACTTTTATTGCTTTAATAAAGATATTAGATTGTATATTGGCCTCCGTGTTGGTTCCCAGAGTTCGCGCTGTATAGGGGTGTTACAAAATGTGCCATTCAGGACTTGGAGTTGCTCTTCCGATGCACATTCTTGCAGCTGGATCATGCCGTCCAAAGCCCAGAACTTCTCCCGGCAATGCAAGGCATTTGATTTACTCCTGTGGCTCTTGCCCCCGTCCTCCCATCAGGCATTATGCCATAATTGAGATTGCATCATAAAACTAATCAGTCAATCAGACCTGATTGTATGATGCTATAAACAAGGGTAAATGAAATCAGCTGAGAGTGAGGAGAAGGAAGAAAAATACAAATTAAGACAGAGAGGCGGCATTTAACACCAACAAAATATTCATGAAAAATTGTAAGCACTTGGAGGGGAAAAGAACACCCTAAAAATCTGAACTACTCTTTTCCAATATGTGTGAATCAAAGTTCCTGGAGATGGTTGAGAGGATGGAGAGAAATCATTCACTCTTTGCTCGGGCATTTGGTGAATACAATACAGTTCTTGCCAGGCTGGATCTTTTTGACGAATCCACCCTGATGCTGAATCCCAGCAATTCCACAAAACACTTTATCAGCTTCCCATCATTTGTGCAAGGGTGATATTTTGTCATGGGACATTTCCTCTCCAGCCTTCTTTCACCTCAATTACAGCTTCTTGAGCACAATCCAAACTGCTCACATAATAATGGGGCAGCAGAAATGCCATATGACTAAATGATGTGAACTTACTCGAGATAATCCTTTCCTCGGGGATCTTTTTTAACCTCTATTTCCTCTGTATTACTTAGGAATTCATCAGTGGCTAATCCCTCCTATATGACTATTTTCTCTAGTGAACCCCAAAGGAACTCTTTCTTCACAGTTTGGTTCTTCTTTGCCATTTTAATTCCATATTTTTCTGTATTTTTTTCTTTCCTTTTCAGGATCAAAATATACAAGTTGACATTAACTCCATGTAGCAATGGGCCAACTGTGGAGCGTGGTGGCACAATTGGTTAAACCTTTGAAGGTTGGGTTGCTGACCTGAAGGTTGGTGTTTCGAATCTGCGAGATGGGGTGAGCTCCTCTCTGTCAGCTCCAGCTTGCAGAGACATGAGAGAGTAGTTTTCCAGCAGGATGTAACACATCCAGGAGTCCCCTAGGCAACGTCTCTGTAGACGGCCAATTATCTCATGCCAGAAGTGGCTTGCAGTATATTAGCATGTCAGGTGAGCTCCCACCTGTCAGCTTTAGCTTGTGCGGACATGAGAGAAGCCTTTCTACAGGATGGTAACACATCTGGGAGTCCCCTAGGCAACGTCTCTGTAGACAGCCAATTCTCTCACACCAGAAGCAACTTGCAGTATATTCTCAAGTCGGGTGAGCTCCCACCTGTCAGCTTTAGCTTGCAGGGACATGAGAGAAGCCTCTCTACAGGATGGTAACACATCCGGGAGTCCTCTGGGCAACGTCCCTGTAGACAGCCAATTCTCTCACACCATAAGCAACTTGCAGTATATTCTCAAGTCGGGTGAGCTCCCACCTGTCAGCTTTAGCTTGCAGGGACATGAGAGAAGCCTCTCTACAGGATGGTAACACATCCGGGAGTCCTCTGGGCAACGTCCCTGTAGACAGCCAATTCTCTCACACCAGAAGCGACTTGGAGTATTTTGATATTAGTTCTTAAGTCTGTAGTTAATTGATTAAGTGGATGTTTAATGTACTTATGCTCAATATTGTATTATGTTGTTGTATGGTGTTAAGTTGTATGGTTTCCTTGCTATATTGGAAACCACCCTGAGTCGAGGAGATAAAGAGGTATATAAAGTATTATTATTATTATTATTATTATTATTATTATTATTATGTCCCCGATGGCGCAGTTAGTTAAATAACTGAGCTCCTGAACTTGCTGACCAAAAGGTCAATGGTTTAAATCTGGAGAGTGTGGCGAGCTCCCGCTGTTAGCTCCAGCTTCTGCCAACCTAGACATTCGAAAAAAATGCAAATGTGAGTAGATCAATAGGTACCACGAAGATAACAGCACTCCATGCAGTCATGCCAGTGGCCACATGACCTTGGAGGTGTCTACGGACAACGCTGGCTCTTTGGCTTAGAAATGGAGATGAGCACCAACCCCCAGAGTTGGACACGACTAGACTTAATGTCAGGGGAAAACCTTTACCTTTACCTTATTATTATTAGTTGAGAAAGATTTATCTCTACCAATGCTACACTTTTACATTAGACAAATTCACAGAAAACTATAGGTGTGTAAAGATGAACTAGCCACAACTCTGAAATTGAATTCCTGGCCAGAGAGAATCAGATGCTGGGGATAACAGTTGAACATGACCTGTTGCTGTAGAGCAAACACCAACTATTATATTTGTTAGTGATCTGATTCTTGCAGCTAGGATGGAGTCACCTAGAAAGGTGTGTTGTGTGTTTCGACGATACTTTACTAGCTGTCACCTGAACAGCTGGGATACCTACACTGAGACAGAACAAAATGGAAGACCAAAGCTGGCAGAGCAGAACTGCGATATAATTGAAGTCACAGCCCTTAATTAAACTCATTTGCTATATCTCACTTTGTGCATCCTTTTCATTACAGGGCAGGGAGGCTATTTTGAACAAAGTTAATAACAATATATCATTCACAGGCATATGAGGTTTTTTTTAGGTATGTTAGTAGGAGATATCTTCTTATTTTTACTGTCATTATAAATGTATCAATAAGATTTATCGAGAAGGGGTAAAGCCGTGAGCGTATGACTTCCCCAAAGTTACCCAGTAGTTGAGTGACGATTCGAATCCTGTTCTCTTGACCAACACTCAAACCACTAGATTTAGCTAACTATGGAGCTGTATAAAATCCACTCTATTGTCTATTATTTCAACTGGATTATATGGCAGTGCGGACTCAGATAACCCAGTTCAAAGTAGATGATGTGGATTATCTGCCTTGATATTCTGCAAGATACAGTAGCCATGGTGGTGCAGTGGGTTAAACCATTGTGCCAGCTGAACTGCTGACCTGAAGGTTGCTAGTTCGAATTCATGAGACTCGGTGAGCTTCCGTCTGTCAGCTCTAGCTTGCGGGGACATGAGAGAAGCCTCCCAGCAGGATGGTAACACATCTGGGTGTCCCCTGGGCAACATCTCTACAGACAGCCAATTCTCTCACACCAGAAGCGACTTACACCCCTGTGCCGGCTGAACTGCTGAACTGAAGGCTTGGTTGCTGACCTGAAGGTTTCTAGTTCAAATCCATGAGACTCGGTGAGCTTCCGTCTGTCAGCTCTAGCTTGTGTGGACATGAGAGAAGCCTCCCAGCAGGATGGTAACACATCTGGGCATCCCCTGAGCAACATCTCTACAGACAGCCAATTCTCTCACACCAGAAGCGACTTACACCCCTGTGCTGGCTGAACTGCTGGCTTGGTTGCTGACCTGAAGGTTTCTAGTTCAAATCCATGAGACTCGGTGAGCTTCCGTCTGTCAGCTCTAGCTTGCGGGGACATGAGAGAAGCCTCCCAGCAGGATGGTAACACATCTGGGCATCCCCTGAGCAACATCTCTACAGACAGCCAATTCTCTCACACCAGAAGCGACTTACACCCCTGTGCTGGCTGAACTGCTGGCTTGGTTGCTGACCTGAAGGTTTCTAGTTCAAATCCATGAGACTCGGTGAGCTTCCATCTGTCAGCTCTAGCTTGTGTGGACATGAGAGAAGCCTCCCAGCAGGATGGTAACACATCTGGGCATCCCCTGAGCAACATCTCTACAGACAGCCAAGTCTCTCACACCAGAAGCGACTTACACCCCTGTGCCGGCTGAACTGCTGAACTGAAGGCTTGGTTGCTGACCTGAAGATTGCTAGTTCAAATCCATGAGACTCGATGAGCTTCCGTCTGTCAGCTCTAGCTTGCGGGGACATGAGAGAAGCCTCCCAGCAAGATGGTATCACATCCAGGCTTCCCCTGAGCAACGTCTCTGTAGACTGCCAATTCTTTCACACCAGAAGCGACTTGCAGTATGTTCTCAAGTCACTTCTGACATGATAAAAAGCCTGTAAGATTGTATGCCCATGACCACAGAGTTGTCAAAAAAGGAGCTATGTTTCCCACTCATGCTTCTTTTCTCCCATGGTGCAGTTACATCAATGCAAAGTGCAGATGTACACTTAATAATAATAATAATAATAATAATAATAATAATAATAACTCTTACAAGTAAAACAAGCAGTCAAAGAAGAAGAACATGCCCTGGCAGAATATGTAAAGCAAAGTGAAGAACCTGCTTTGATTGAAGTCAAAAATCAGAAACTCCTGAAAGCACAGCAGACAAAAAACCAGTACAAGAAAACCGCACTACAAACTAGAGCTGACAGCTGGCACAACAAAGCATTGCATGGAAAGTTCCTTGACAAAATTGAAGGAAAAGCTGATAAGGAGAAGACCTGGCTCTGGCTCACAAATGGGACCCTGAAGAAGGAGACAGAAGGAAGTGTTCGACTTGTGTTTTTGTGATACGAAATCCAGCATATCTATCTTGTTTGCTGTGTCATAATAATAATAATAATAATAATAATAATAATAATAATAATAATAATAATAATAATAATAATTTATTCTTATATCCCACCCCATCTCCCCAAGGGGACTTGAGGCGGCTTACAAAGGGACCAAGCCCAACGGTATAATAAAATACAACAGTAAAAACAAGTCCAAACACAGCAACAAATACATCGGAATAAAACATACAAAAACAACAATTTAAAACATGTTCAATGGCCCGGAGCGATATACAGTAGTGTCTCACTTATCCAATGTTCTGGATTATCCAACGCATTTTTGTAGTCAATGTTTTCAATGAATTGTGATATTTTGGTGCTAAATTCGTAAATACAGTAATTACTACAGTGGAGTCTCACTTATCCAACACTCGCTTATCCAACATTCTGGATTATCCAACGCATTTTTGTAGTCAATGTTTTCAATATATCGTGATATTTTGGTGCTAAATTCGTAAATACAGTAATTACTACATAGCATTAATGTGTAATGAACTACTTCTTCTGTCAAATTTGTTATATAACATGATGTTTTGGTGCTTAATTTGTAAAATCATAACCTATTTTGATATTTAATAGGCTTTTTCTTAATCTCTCCTTATTATCCAACATATTCGCTTATCCAACATTCTGCTGGCCCGTTTATGTTGGATAAGTGAGACTCTACTGTAATTGGTATTTCAATCTTTGGACTAAAGGGCGAGTGATCAGGTTAACAAAACTATAAAACTTAAAAAAAAACTTTAAAAAAATGAAATTTTGCCTTCTTCTACACAATTATATACTGATTTCATAGTATAGCATTCTAAGAAAAAATGCTATAAAACGTAAGGCGCATTATGGAAGCGGAGGTGATAGGCACCACTTGATTTATACGAATTTTCATACTTCGTAAAGTGTATTGACACGCCATCACTCAGTGACCAACGCAAGCCTGGTTGAGCAAGACTTGAAATACAATTTGTCTTGGATTTATTGGCACGATCAGTGAACACCTAAAATATATTAATCCATTTCTTCCTAAGAACCTCTTCTTAGACAAATGCTGGAGATGACATTTGATTTTTGGTTCATCAGAATCCAATCCCAAATCTACTTTTTGACAGAACCTATGGAATAAGCAAGGACTTAGTAAACCAGTAGAGCTTTTCTTCTCACTGGTCCCATCCTGACACCTTCTGTGGCTTAAGACATAACTTGGGGATCACTGATGCAAAAACCACCTCCTTATTTCCAGAACCAGTGGAGTGAAACATTTTGTTCGGAAAAATTAATTTGTAAGGGGCCATGGCTCGACAGCGCCCATCCATCACTCCACAACGTATATTAAATGCCTTGAACATAAATGGCAAAGCCAATAAAACGCAACAACAAAACATTGATACACTTTAGTGCCAGAGTGCCCGGAATGTTCATTTGATTCCACAGCAAGTGAGCACGAGATATATTATTCATTATGCAAGCAAAGGGCAAACAAATTGCACCTTTTGGGGATAGTATATAAGGTTTGTATGCATTTGGGTAGGTTTTTTGAACATTTTCTTGACATAGCAGGAGTCTCGGTAGCCTTTTATGTAGGAGTAGGACCTCAGTTGTGATTTTAAGTGTATTTTTTAATATACTGTTCCATCTCCCAGCTCATCAGATTTAACAAACATTGATAAATAGACTTTCAAACCTCTTTCTAGGATGTCTTAAGGAGTGTTTTGACTCCTATTTATACCAAAGTCAACTAATTACTTACTTCCAAGTTGTAAGTGTCTTGGCGTTGGATATGTAGGTGGTTGTGGAGACCTATTATTGACCTGCATGTTCTTCCGCTACACAGAGGATGCCCGTGTCCATGGCAAGCTAGAGCTAACAGATGGGAGCTCACCCCATCTCATGGGACTGTGGAGCCCTATTCTTGGCCTGTATGTTCTTCCGCTACACAGAGGATGCCCAGATGTGTTTGATTTTACAAAGTATAATTTGTTACTGTTTTTATTATTGTTGTGAGCCGCCCCGAGTCCCCTCGGGGAGATGGGGCAGGATATAAGAATAAATTTATTATTATTATTATTATTATTATTATTATTATTATTATTATTGGAGGCTTCTCTCATGTCCATGGCAAGCTAGAGCTGACAGATGGGAGCTCACCCCATCTCACGAGACTGTGGAGCCCTATTCTTGACCCGCATGTTCTTCTGCTACTCGGAGGACATCCAGATGTGTTACTGGGAGGCTTCTCTCATGTGTATGGAAAGCTAGAGCTGACAGGTGGGAGCTTACCCTATCTCACAGGACTGTGGAGCCCTATTTTTGACCCACATGTTCTTCCGCTACACAGATGACGCCCGGATGTGTTACTGGGAGGCTTCTCTCATGTCCACGGCAAGCTAGAGCTGACAGATGGGAGCTCACCCCATCTCACGGGACTGTGGAGCCCTATTTTTGACCTGCATGTTCTTCCACTACTCAGAGGACACCCAGATGTGTTACTTGGTGGCTCCTCTCATGTCTATGGAAAGCTAGAGCTGACAGATGGGAGCTCACCCCATCTCATGGGACTGTGGAGCCCTATTCTTGACCCGCATGTTCTTCCGCTACACAGAGGATGCCCGGATGTGTTACTGGGAGGCTTCTCTCATGTCCACGGCAAGCTAGAGCTGACAGATGGGAGCTCACCCCATCTCACGGGACTGTGGAGCCCTATTTTTGACCTGCATGTTCTTCCACTACTCAGAGGACACCCAGATGTGTTACTTGGTGGCTCCTCTCATGTCTATGGAAAGCTAGAGCTGACAGATGGGAGCTCACCCCATCTCACGGGACTGTGGAGCCCTATTCTTGACCCGCATGTTCTTCCGCTACCCAGGAGACACCCAGATGTGTTACTTGGAGGCTTCTCTCATGTCCATGGCAAGCTAGAGCTGATAGATGGGAGCTCACCCCATCTTGCAGATTCGAACCGGCAACCTTCAGGTCAGCAAGCCAACCTTCAGGTCAGCAGTCCAGCCGGCACAAGGGTTCATTCCATTGTGCTACACAGTTCCTTGACACTGTAGTTAATTTTTACAATGTGTTTTATGAATGTCCAGTGTAAGTTAATAATTTTTAACTGTTTTATAGTATATTGTACAATTTTTATATATGTGTTTTATTGTAAGCCGCCCTGTGATTCTCCTTTTGGGTGAGAAGGGCGGGATATAAATAGTGTAATAAAATAATAAATAACACTGAGGTTAATTGGGTTAAAATAGTGTGAGAACGAAATGTATAGATCTGGAATCCCCATCCCTACCCCCGATTGTTTGTTTCATCTCAGAAAATACTTTCCGAGAAGAGTCTTCAAAAAGTGTTAAAAAACATGTATGACGTTCCCTTTTGAAAAGATGGCATGGCGTCTAAAAATAAAAGTATTAAATTATTAATCAAAACAAGTCAGGAATTTCGCTGAAAATGAAGCAAAATTGGTCTGAGTCGGATAAAGCTGACATTGGTATCAATCTCAGAAAACGCAAGGAGGAGCATTGATAGTTTTTTGACCTTGAGCTCCAGTGTGTGATGGAAAGAACCCATACATTTTTGCAAACATCAATGTGCAATATCCCATCAGATCTTGGAAGCTAAGAAGGGCCAGCTCTGTTTAGAACTTGGATGGGAGACAACAAATGGATTCCATCTTTCAGAAAGAGGAACTAGCAAAACTAACTCCAACTATTCCTAAAAATATCTGTGAAATTCATAGAGTTACCATACAGTGGAAGGTGACTTGAAGGCACATATACACATGCTGTTTCAATGTTGTTATTTGGATTGGAACTGGAAATAGGAACGTCTTCTCATGAGAAATGAGAAAAGAGAAACTGCGCCCGGGCTGTGGCGCAGGCTGGAGAGCAAGCCAGCTGCAACCAGCTGCAATGAATCACTCTGACCAGGAGGTCATGAGTTCGAGGCCCGCTCGGAGCCTATGTTTGTTTGTCTTTGTTCTATGTTAAAAGGCATTGAATGTTTGCCTTATATGTGTAATGTGATCCGCCCTGAGTCCCCTTCGGGGTGAGAAAGAAGGGCGGGATATAAATGCTGCAAATAAATAAATAAATAATACCCAAGTGACAAAGATGATAGACAGAAGCAGAAAGACGGGGACAGATTATTCCGTAATATCAAAATTGGAGAAGTGTTCTTGCAAATATTTGGAGATGCCAGCCATAAATGTGGGCGAAACGCCAGGAGAGAATACTTCTGGAACATGGCCATACAGCCCGGAAAACATACAACATACACAACCCTGTGATCCCAGCCATGAAAGCCTTCGACATTTGGAGAACTATTTCTCTCTTTTTTAAAAAAAAAAAATGTTGTAATATATCTAAACATTGTAATCTTCAGCGAAATTTTTTATCCTGAACAAAGCAATTACAACATTTTGAGATATCATAGAATCCTAGAGTTAGAAGAGACCTCATGGGCCACCAAATCCAACCCCATTCTGCCAAGAAGTAGGAAAACTGCATTCAAAGCCCTCCCAATAGATGGCCATCCAGCCTCTGTTTAAAAGCCTCCAAAGAAGGAGCCTCCAACATGGTCTGGGGCAGAGAGTTCCACTGCTGAACAGCTCTTTCTCACAGTGAGGAAGTTCTTCCTAAGTTTCTGGTGGCATCTCCTTTCCTGTCAATTGAAATCTTCAGGGCAGCAGAAAACAAGCTTGCTCCCTCCTCCCTATGATTTCCCCTCACATATTTGTACATGGCTATCATGTCTCCTCTCAGCCTTCTCTTCTGCCGGCTAAACATGCCCAGCTCTTTAAGCCGCTCCTCATAGAGTTTGTTCTCCAAACCCTTGATCATTTTATTTTCTTATAATTTTATCTTAATTATTTTTAATTCATTCAAATAGACATGCATTTGTGAGTATTTGTTGCATACAGTGCAATACTTTCCAACTACAGTAGAGTCTCACTTATCCAAGCCTCGCTTATCCAAGCCTCTGGATAATCCAATGCATTTTTGTAGTCAATGTTTTCAATATATCGTGATATTTTGGTGCTAAATTCGTAAATACAGTAATTACAACATAAGATTACTGCGTACTGAGCTACTTTTTCTGACAAATTTGTTGTCTAACATGATGTTTTGGTGCTTAATTTGTGAAATCATAACCTAATTTGATGTTTAATAGGCTTTTCCTTAATCCCTCCTTATTATCCAAGATATTCGCTTATCCAAGCTTCTGCCGGCCCGTTTAGCTTGGATAAGTGAGACTTTACTGTATTAGTCTTCCATGATAATTTCTCAGATAATATATTTTCATTAAGGGGTCACAGTCTTCTATTTAAATTGTACATATAAAGGTATTATAGGTTCCAAATTAATATCCATTTCCTCTTTGTCTACAGTGTTATAGGTTCCCCTATTTTTAGATTAATTTTACATTAAGATGTTGGATCATTGGTTGCCATTCATTAACAAAGTTCTTTAAAGGTTCTCCTCTTAGGAGTAGAATTATTTTATTAATTATCAGCAAATCTGTAATGTATTTCATCCATGGCTCTCATGTCTCCTCTCAGCCTTCTATTCTGCAAACATGCCCAACTCTTTAAGCCGCTCCTCATAGGGATTGTTCTCCAGACCCTTGATCATTTTAGTTGCCCTCCTCTGGACACTTTCCAACTTGTCAACCTCTCCCTTAAATTGCAGTCCCCAGAATTGGACACAGTTTTCCAATATTGCAGGTGTCCAACTTGCTTCGAATTCCATCTAACTTTTGAATGAAAACGTCCCATGAAACTCATACAACAATGTAGTTAGAAATGTGCCCTATTCAGGATCAAGGCTTGAGTTTGCAATTCAGATGCAGGGTCAATGGCCTGAGTATTGCATCCCATTACATCACTAGGCAAAGAAATCAGCACGGTTTGCTCAGCGTCAGAAAACCTGGTGTGTTGGTGACACGGTATCTGTTCTTTCTCTTTTCTAAACACAATCCTAAATATTTCACTTACCATAGAACAGGGGTCCTCAAACTTTTTAAGCCGAGGGCCGGTCCACAATCCTTCAGACTGTTGAGGGGCCGGATTATCATTTGAAAAAAAAAATACAAACAAATTCCGATGCACACTGAATATGTCTTATTTGTAGGGCAAAAACAACAACAACAACAGTGAAAGAACAATACAATATTTAAAAATAAAAACAATTTTAACCAACATACATTTATCAGAATTTCAATAGGAAGTGTGGTCCTGCTTCTGGCCAATGAGATAGTCAAGTTAATTAGGGTTGTTGTTGTTGTTGTTGTTGTTGTTGTTGTTGTTGTTGTTGTGTGCCATCAAGTCATTTCAGACTTTGGGCGAGCCTAAGTCTAAAATGTATTTATTTATTATTTATTTATTTACTGCATTTATTTACTACATTTGTATCACACCCTTCTCACCCCAAAGGGGACTCAGAGTGGCTTACAAATTATATGTACACACAATATATTATATTATTAGCATAGCACAATATTAGCATTATATATTACTATATTGAACTATACCACTATACTGTAATATTATTAGTAATATTATATGTAATATAGAATATAATATTATTATATGGTATTATTATTAGTGTTATATTGTATTACATTATAATATTATTATCAATATTATATGTATATACAATATATTATATTATAAAACTGAGGGCGGGGGCCAGGTAAATGACCTCCGGCCCCCGGGCCTTAGTTTGGGGACCCCTGCCATAGAAGTTCAAGACAGAAACCTCTTTGGTGCAAGTGAGGCCATCTTTAAAGCAGTTCAAGACAGTCCTCTGCCTGTAATTAGTACTCAGATCCTTCTGTTTTTAATTATTTTTATTTTGAAATCTATTCTGCAAATTTGGAATATTTGGAATATTAAAGGGTTTTTAACATTTTGTTAGTAGGAATTCTGTGGAAGAAATCTATTAGAATTGAAGTAGATGGTATGTTAATGAGCATCCCATGTTTGGTTTCTACCAGGATGCAGTTTAAGAGAAAGGAAAATAAAAACCCTTTTGCATCGACATGGATGCAAAACATGTCAGTGTGGAGGTCAGGGTGCGAGCTGGGTGGGCTTCTTCAAGCTCCATCAATCATCTTCTCCAGCACCCTTATGAATTGGTTGCAATCGTCTGCCTCACCAATTCCTGTTCAATGTCAGACTCAAACACATCTGTTGTCTGAAGTCCAAACATTTATTTCAATATCTATAATACGTATTTACAAAGCACAGCAAAAGCCATCGCTCTAAGCTGCCATTCTTCTTTAGCCTCTTCGCTCCGGCAAGCACAGCTCAACACACACAAAGATAAGAAGCACATTCCTCAGTTCGAAGGAAGTTCCGACCTCCAAAGCCAGAAATCATGCCTGATAGGTCATAGCAGGCTGTCAGTCAAAACAGCTGTTAATTGTTTCCTTGCTGAAACACACATTTTTGCATAACAGCAGAAACACTTGATTTACATTTCATACACATGCAACCATAATCCAACAAAACATTGATGCAATGCAATTCGAGAAAGCTAGTTTGTATTTAAGGAGAATATGCTTTATGTGTACCTTTTGGTATTTTTTTTTGAGAAGTTAATACATTTGGATCTATTCTAAAGCTGTTGAACTTTTTGAAAATAAAAACATTACAAAGTTTAAAAAAAGAAAGAAATGTGCCCTGTTGTAGCAGTAGCACAGTAGTATAGATTACATTATTGGAATGTTTTATCTTATATGCATCCATTCTATTATTTTTGTACAATCTACATGGGCTTTATGGCCCACTTAGTTTTCAAGTCCTTGAGGAGGAAAAATCTTCATGGTGGAGAAAAATGACCCTTGTCTCAAGATGATGAAGACTAATAAAATTGTCAAACAGTGGTGAAAATAAGAGAAACACAGCTTCTTATCCAGGATCTCAAGCTATCCAGGTCTGCCGATGGAGGATTGAGCTTATAAGCTTATAAGACTAGGCTACTGGATCAGGCGCCATATTAAACACAACCAATTTGATGCTCTCTGGGTGTTTTGGATCATAAATCTCATAACCATTTCCTCCCCTATCACACCTGAGCCTAATGGGATCTGAACCCCTATTGCTTCTAAATTTTATGCTACATTGTCGTACTTTGATTTGCAACAGCCACATCACCAAAATTTCAACCGTGTAGCATAAAATTTAGAAGCCTGTATGCATTAAAGCAAGGTGCAATCGGGAGCAGATACTCCGTTTTCAAGACGAAGCAGCAGACTTCCAAGGAAATAATTCTCTTTTAAAACAAGGAATGCACCAGGGAGGTAAAGAGAATATTTACACATTTTTCTCTTCCTGGAAAAGAGAATCTGTCTTAGGTGTTTTAAGACACACAGCGATGGGACTTATTCCCGCTCATCATCTCACTCAACAAGAGAAAGCTTTCAAAATGTTTCACTTCCACATACAAGAATGAAACAAGTGATGATTTACCACTTCAACAGATGAAGGCAGAGAAGAATCTTCTACTGCTTCTATGTGCGCCTGGCACAGAGTCCCCATCACATGATGTAGCTACTTCCAGTGGGAATCCATGGAGTATTGTGAGAGAAATAGAGTCCAGACGAGGTGGATATTAGAGATGTGCACAGTATTTGTTGCATTTGTTTCATCTGTATTTCCGATTTGTACCGTCCATTTGTCCCCTCGAAACAAAAATGCAATCGAAACGAAAGGCAGGTGGGAGGCGGTATCGGCTCCAAGCCTGCTCTTTGGGTGGATCGGCTGCAGGCCCTGTGGGGCTCGGGTGCATACACCCAAAGCCTACACCTGTAGGTCCAAGGCTTCTGGACCTACAGGTGCAGAATTTGGACCTACGAGCCCAGGCCTCGCAGGGCCTGCAGCCGATTGCTGAACAAGGAGCGCTCCTTATTCAGCACTCGGCTGTAGGCCCTGCGAGGCCCGGGTGCCTAGGCCCAAAGCCTGCACCCATAGGCCCAAGGCTCCCAGGCCTACAAGTGCAGGATTTGGACCTACGCACCCGGGCCTTGCAGGGCCTGCAGCTGATTGCCAAGTAAGGAGCGCTCCTTACTCGGCACTCTGCTGTAGGCCCTGCGAGGCCCGGGTGCATAGACCTAACGTCTGCACCTATAGACCCAAGGCTCCCGGGCCTATGAGTGCAGGATTTGGGCCTAAACACCCGGGCCTTACAAGGCCTGCAGCCGATTGCCGAGTAAGGAGCGCTCCGTACTCGGCTGTAGGCCCTGCGAGGCCCAGGTGCATAGACCTAAAGTCTGCACCTATAGACCCAAGGCTCCCAGGCCTATGGGTGCAGGATTTGTACCTACACACCCAGGCCTTGCAGGACCTGCAGCTGATTGCCAAATAGGTGCACTCCTTACTTGGCACTCTGCTGTAGGCCCTGCGAGGCCTGGTTGCCTAGACCCAAAGCCTGTACCTGTAGGGTCGGGTGCTTTGGGCCGAAAGGAAACAGATCTTTCCACCTACAAGACAAAACAAAACAAATGTCTGATCTTCCAATTTCGGGAGGTCAGATGATAATGGAACAGGGTTTTTCTGAAAGCCAGAACACGAAATGGAACAAAGTAAGTCCCGAATGCACATCACTATTGAGTATATAGTCCTCATACAGAGGAGATGAAGAGGAAGTGGGGGACAGCAGGGAAACATTGTGGGAAGGGATACCATGACCCCCAACAACCCCCAGCGGTAGGAAATTAAAGTAGCAAAATCCATACTTGAGGTCAGAAATGGAAATGGAGATGATTTGGGATGGTACAAATCTGACACTGTCATTGTTATGTTTCTGCTATCATAATTTTAAAGAGCTAGTTTTAATTTTTGAATAAGTTTTAATGTTTATATTGGAAAGTGTTTATAAAGATTGTATATTACTGATGTCATGGCCTATGGCTAGTACAATAAACAATTCATTCATTCATTCACTGCCCCACAATTTCCCCCGCTGTCCCTCACTTTACAAAAATCCATCTGATGAGGTCCTTCAACCCTACCGTACACTCTTAAACACCTCATTTTAACCAAGAAGAATATTTTTATTTTTATTGTCCTTATACTATTTCAACTGTGCAGTTGAAAGGGATGTAGAAGTGGAGGACTGTTGTTAAAATCCACATAGGTATATTCTGCTCAGCAGCTTCAGGAAGGAGTATTATCTAGCTATACTTGGAGATATCAGGCTCAGCATGAGACCGTCTGCATGCATAGTATGTGTTTCATCACTGAGCTATGGAACTTCTCTGAAGGACCACAGTAAAGACCTACCTTGCCCAATAGCCAAGTAGGAGTATTTATTTATTTATTTATTTGCAGTATTTATATTCCGCCCTTCACCCCGAAGGGGACTCAGGGCGGATTACAAAGAAACACATATATGGCAAACATTCAATGCCAACAGACAAACAGCATACAGTATAGACAGACACAGAGGCATTTAACATTTTTCCAGCTTCACGATTCCGGTTGCTCCACCATCCACTAGTGGCTGTACTTCCTCGTTCCCTTCCTTGTGTTTTGCTGGCAGTTTTTTATGATGTTGTAAATTAGTTAAATTAGCCTCCCGCATAAAGCGTACCTAAATTTTCCTACTTGACAGATGCAACTGTCTTTCGGGGCTGCATAGGTCAACAGCAAGCCGGGCTATTTAATGGTCGGAGGCTTAACCCGACCCGGGCTTTGAACTCATGACCTCTCGGTCAGTAGTGATTTATTGCAGCTGGTTACTAACCAGCTGCGCCACAGCCCGGTATCAGAAACATTTTCCTTGGGAGGCAAATCCCTTGCACACAGCCAAGAGTAGCAGCCCAATAGGTAAGCCAAGCCAAGAGCGGGAAAGCAAATAACATCTAATCTGATTCCTGTCTGTTAATTGAAATTCTTTTTTTTTAAGATTAATCAAACGTTTTGGCAAAGTTGTGCAAGGCAGCTGCACACACAGACCAGCCAGGGAGAAAAAACAAGGTAGAAAGCAAAGAGAGTGTGACAAACAATGGAAAGGAGAGATTTCATTTCACACAATGAAAGGATTTGCTTGTCTTTTAGGTGTTGGTCCACTGCTGAGTGATTGCAGGTGTCTTGGAATGGAAAAAGAGGAATTCATGCTAGAGTTGATCTAACACACAGCTTGGTGCAAGGCTGGTTCAGGATACGAATGGCAGGGCTATTGTCCCGGGATTCGTTTGGACCATGATGTCATTTACTTCTATCGCTTTCTCTGAAAAAATGGCTCAAAAGACAAGTCCCATCCGCAAGTGGCCAATATCATTTGTTTATACTGCATTCAGGAGGCACACAATAAAATCCCTGCACAATAAAAGCTGCACAATAAAGGACAAAAGCCTTTCTAACATCTTCCTTCAGGGTTATTTCGCTTCATTCACTCTGGCAAAACGGAGGGATGAGGAATGTATGCTCTTCCTATAGAATAATATTTACCTCCCTGAAAATTGAGGGGCGAAGACAGTATTCATGGGTCATTCTCAAGAAAAGGAATCCAATCGTGTTTTTCTACACAACTTGAAACTTGGTTGGGAAAAATATATTGGTCTGTGCAAAAAACACATGGTGTGCCACGCAGAAGATGGGTGTTTACAATCAGAAAATGGCTATACTTCATAAAAAAAACACTATTATTGGCACAATGCTTTCCCCCAGAAAACACAAGTGGAAAAACATATATTTTTTTCTGAATTTAAGGTAAAGGTAAAGGTTTTCCCCTGATGTTAAGTCTAGTCGTGTCCGACTCTGGGGGTTGGTGCTCATCTCCTTTTCTAAGCTGAAGAGCCGGCGTTGTCCATAGACACCTCCAAGGTCATGTGGCCGGCATGACTGCATGGAGTGCTGTTGCCTTCCCACTGGAGCGGTACTTATTAATCTACTCACATTTGCATATTTTTGAACTGCTAGGTTGGCAGAAGCTGGGGCTAACAGCGGGAGCTCACCCCGCTCCCTGGATTCGAACCACCAACCTTTTGGTCAGCATGTTCAGCAGCTCAGCAGTTTAATCCGCTGCACCACTGGGGGCTCCTTTTCTAAAGGCACACATTTTGCACCGTTTGAATAGTTAATTTATATTATTTATATTATTATTATTGTATGGCACAGCAAACAAGCCAGATATGCTGGATTTCGTATCACAAAATCACAAGTCGAACACTTCCCAAGTGTCTAGGACTGTGTGATGTATTTTCAGATGATGCGTGCAGATCCCAGTAGGGTGGCCTTTTGCAGTTGACAGATTGTAATTTTGTCAATGTCTATTGTTTCCAAATGCCGGCTGAGATCTTTTGGCACGGCACCCAGTGTGCCCATCACCACCGGGACCACCTGCCCTGGTTTCTGCCATTATTATTATTATTATTATCATTATTATTATTATTATTATTATTATTATTATTATTATTATTATCAAAGACATAGTATGACACAGCAAATGAGATATATATGCTGGATTTCGTATTATTATTATTATTATTATTATTATTATTATTATTATTATTATATAATTTATGCGAATACATAATTTCCCTTGCAAATGTTTTTTACTGTATTAAATCCTGTGCAATACCTTTCCCCGCCCCAGCAACATCAATGCATTTTGCACAAAATTCACATTTTTGGCTCCGGAGCAAGAATATTTTGTAGGGATTTTTTTGTGCAGCATAGCCAGTGCAAGGTGAATTTGTGTCAGTACACAAAAGAAAATATTCAGAATACTCTGAAACCACTGGTCTGAATTGCAATGCAATGGAACAATTGTATTTGAGTGACCACGTGGATGGGACCTTGGTTTCAAATCAATTCTTCTCAAACAATTGTCCATGTCCACAATGTGTTGAGTAGAAGAATGACCCTTCTTTTCTAGATGAATGACACATCTCCCACATAAGCTTAAACTATAGCATTCTGTTTTTAAATGAATCACAGCTCTCTTTTTATCAATATTTCGACAACAATGTGGAAACATATGCTGAACATTTCAAACCTTAGAGTTAACAATGCAGCCAGCAAATGTGTTTGCAGCCCTCTTTCCAATGCCAGGTGATCCTTGGCTTTATTCCATGCCAATTGATAGGGAGGAGGAGGCGCCAAATGTTGGTTTTAAGTGTAGGGACCATAAGCCAGAAAAATAGTAAACTATTGCCTATGTAGCTTTGCCTGTGCATATGCCTCTCTCTTCCTGTGAGCTGGTGCCTTTCTCCAGGAAGTTCCAAAGGGAGAAGAAATCTCAGAGTGAACAAGTTAGGTCATTGGTATCACTTGTGCCAAGTAGGTGTGGAAGGTGAGGAAGACCCTCAGCCATTGGTCAATTTTAGATAAGCCGAGATATAAATTCTTTGTTTGCTACGCACATGTTGTGATGGCCATTTGCATGGTCGTGCCTTTCTCCAGGAAGTTCCAAAGGGAGAAGAAAGCTCAGAGTAAACAAATTAGGTCATTGGTATCACTTGTGCCAAGTAGGTGTGGAAGGTGAGGAAAACCCTCAGCCACTGGTCAATTTTAGATAAGCCAAGATATAAATTCTTTGTTTGATATGCACTTGTTGCGACGTCCATTTGCATGGTCGTGCCTTTCTCCAGGAAGTTCCAAAGGGAGAAGAAATCTCAGAGTAAACAAGTTAGATCATTGGTATCACTTGTGTCAAGTAGGTGTGGAAGGTGAGGAAGACCCTCAGCCATTGGTCAATTTTAGATAAGCCAAGATATAAATTCTTTGTTTGATATGCACATGTTGCGACGTCCATTTGCATGGTCGTGCCTTTCTCCAGGAAGTTCCAAAGGGAGAAGAAATCTCAGAGTAAACAAGTTAGACCATTGGTATCACTTGTGCCAAGTAGGTGTAGAAGGTGAGGAAGACCCTCAGCCATTGGTCAATTTTAGATAAGCCGAGATATAAATTATTTGTTTGCTATGCACATGTTGCAACGGCCATTTGCATGGTCGTGCCTTTCTCCAGGAAGTTCCAAAGGGAGAAGAAAGCTCAGAGTAAACAAATTAGGTCATTGGTATCACTTGTGCCAAGTAGGTGTGGAAAGTGAGGAAGACCCTCAGCCACTGGTCAATTTTAGATAAGCCAAGATATAAATTCTTTGTTTGATATGCACATGTTGCGACGGCCATTTGCATGGTACGGACCCACTAAAGTGGGTACCTACGGCTGTTTTGCCTTATCATCAGCTGTGATTACAATAAAAGGCTTGTTTTATTGCTCTCGTAGAACTCTCTCCTTTACTTCCCCTCCGGGCTAGTCTCCAACACAAGGAGAGTGAATATAATGGCATGCTGAAGTTATCCATAGCTGAGCAATAGGAGCTTAATTTCCTCACCAACCTTCAAAATCACAAACTGATGGTAACTGGCACCAGGCCACTCTTTGGACTCCTGAGACCGAGCTTCCTCCTTCCCCATTGCAAAGTTTCTGGCTTGCTGCATCCTAAAGAGACAAGAAACATTACAGGGACTGTAACCATGACTAACAGAGCCCCCCACCTCCACCAATCCGCCCTATTATTCACACTTCAAACTGTAGGGTTGACTTGGTTGGTGTTTAGTTTGTTTCCTATCTGAAGCACACAGTGTCACAGTTGTTGACAGCTAGCTAATCTGGCACGAGATGAAAGAGGGATGTCAAAGTGATGGGGAAAAGAACAAAGTCACACTTGAGTGATAATGTTGACATTGCGACTTCAGACAGGGGCATCTTTTGGTAGAGTCAGCAGGCACGTCGACGTATTTAATCCACAGCTACTGCTTGGCTTTCCAGCACACTTTGAATGCAAATTGAATTAGTTCTGAATGTTTTAGAACACAAAAACTTTTCACAGGCAGAAGCCAACTCGTATTTCCCTCTTCTTTCTTCTTTCTTTCTTTCTTTCTTTTTCTTTGGCACACTGATACCAGGTAGACTCTTTTAAAACTCAGGCATGGAAAGTTTGCATCGGGATCTGTTTATAGAGTTGTTGCTGGACATTTAGAAACTCAAACAGGGTCCTGACAGGCCTTGACCACAAACGCAGTCATAGTACTTATGTATTATTATTTTTTTATGTAGTATTATTTATTTATTTATTTACAGCATTTATATTCCGCCCTTCTCACCCCGAAGGGGACTCAGGGCGGATCACATTACACATATAGGCAAACATTCAATGCCTTTTAACATAGAACAAAGACAAGACAAACACAGGCTCCGAGCGGGCCTCGAACTCATGACCTCCTGGTCAGAGTGATTCATTGCAGCTGGTTGCAGCTGGCATGCTCTCCAGCCTGCGCCACAGCCTGGGCCCAATCTTATTTTTTGCACCTATGGAGATGATATAACTGTGCCTAGTGGTTGACGTTATTATTAACTGTTGTTATAATATTCTCATGTTTGTATTGTACTAGCTGTTCCCGGCCACGTGTTGCTGTGGCATAGTCCTAAGTGAGGTTTTCTTTGTGGCATTCAAGGTGGCCTAGAAAGGATTCCCCTAGGTATGAAGCAGTCAGGCTTTGAAGCTGCAAGGCTATTCAATGTTATTCAAGCTGTCCAACAACAGAGTCCCCTAGATATGAAGCAGCCAGGCTTTGAAGCTGCAAGGCTATTCAATGGTATTCAAGCTGGCCAACAACGGAGTCCCCTAGGTACGAAGCAGCCAGGCTTTGAAGCTGGGAGGTCACTCTTTGGAAAGTGATGAGTATTGTGGCCAAATTTGGTGTGATTTGGCCCAGGGGTTTTGTTGTTAACTCGGTCCTAATTATGCACATTACATATATATATATATCTATATATCTATATCTGTTTTTATCTTTTTATACTGTGAATTGTGTTTATGTTGTTGTTTATTTTGTGCAATTATGTCATTGGGCTCAGTCCCCTGTAAGCCGCCCCAAGTCCCTGCAGGGAGATGGTGGTGGGATATAAATAAAGTTTTTATTATTAGTAGTAGTAGTAGTAGTACATGGACCACACTTTCCCCATCCCTAGATCAAGGTGTGTTTTTCTAAATGACGTTGGGTTACCAATTCCATAAGGAGCCCCCGGTGGTGCAGTGGGTTAAACCCTTGTGCTGGCAGGACTGCTGACTTGAAGGTTGGGTTGCTGACCTGAAGGTTGTCGGTTCGAATCCGAACCAGGGAGAGTGCGATTTGTGGGATTTGAACCTGGCAGCTTTTGGGTCAGCAACCCAACCTTCAAGTCACGAGGTTTTAGTCCACTATGCCACTGGGGGTTTCATTTTGGAACTGGACTTTTACCTTTTATGGACAAGGCATTGTTCTTGCACCGACCTTATTTAATATCTTCACGAACGATCAGCCACAACCACCACTCACAAAGAGCTTCATATATGCTGATGACCTTGGCCTCACAACACAAGCGAAAGATTTTGAAACAGTTGAAAAGCAACTCACTAATGCCTTGAAAGATCTCTCCAGCTACTACAAGGAGAACCACCTGAAGCCGAACCCTTCCAAGGCACAAGTGTGTGCTTTCCACCTACGTAACCGTGAAGCCAACAGGAAACTGAAAGTGACTTGGGAAGGCCAAGAGCTCGAACACTGTTTCCATCCTAAATACCTTGGTGTCACCTTAGACCGAACACTAACATATAGGAAACACTGCACGAACACCAAGCACAAAGTAGCTGCACGCAATAACATCCTGCGGAAACTGACTGGCAGCGCATGGGGTGCAGACCCACAAGTAATAAGAACATCAGCCCTGGCCTTGTCTTTCTCAACTGCAGAGTCTGCCTGTCCTGTTTGGCACAAGTCTGCCCATGCAAAGCAGGTGGACATAGCACTGAATGAAACATGCAGAATCATCACGGGATGCCTTAAACCTACACCTGTTGATAAACTCTACAAGTTAGCTGGCATTGCCCCTCCTGACGTGCGACGGGAAGTTGCTGCTAACGGTGAGAGAAAAAAGGTTGAACATTGTGAAAGCCACCCACTGCATGACTACCAGCCTCCTCCCACCAGACTCAAGTCAAGGAAGGGCTTCATGAGAACCACCACTCCCTCCTCTTGATGTTCCTCCCGCAGCAGCAAGGGTGTCCCTCTGGGCAGCTAAACCAGGCAATCCCAACTGGATGGCCCCCCATGAGGGTCTTTCTCCCAACCAAGAATGGGCAACTTGGAAGTCCCTAAACAGACTGAGAAGCGGAGTGGGCAGATCAAAAGACAATCTGGCAAGATGGCACTACCTGGAGGAATCCTCCACCTTTTGTGACTGTGGAGCAGAACAAACAACTCCGCGTATGTATGCTTGCCCACAATGCCCTGCCTCATGTACGGAGGAGGAGTTGTTTAAAGCTACGGACAATGCGGTTGCTGTTGCCCGCTTTTGGTCCAAAACTATTTAGTTGCTTGTGATTTCCTTTCCCCCCCCCCCCCCATCATTTTGAAATGTATTTGTCGTGCAATGCTTTTGACACTAAATAAATAAATAAAAATAAACTGCCTATTTTCTAATAAACTACAACAGACCACGTTCTGTGTGCAGCCTGGTGTCTTCAGCAAGGTGAAGCTAACCTAAGGTGCGACAAAAGGTGATGTTTTAGGGATGATGGAGTCTTGCTGGAATGACTCCCAACAGACCAAGAAGTGGTGGTGGATGGTGCTAAAGGAAAAAAAAAGACATTCAGCAAAGAGTGGGATCTCTTGAAGAAGGAATGGCAAAAAACACAATCACAAACAATCCTACGGATGGAAGATATAGGCAATAGCTAATGTGGCTGCACAGCTAATTCGAAGCCAAGGAAAGGTATGGAGCTCCATTTGCAGGGATAGTAAAGGGAAAACCATAGCTTGGAATGAACAGAGACTGGCTCAGCAAGCAGGGAGCAACAAAAAGTGATTTTTCAGATACTGTCACAGCAAGAGGATGACCACTCCACAGTAAGGATGGTAAAATGCTAAGAGAGCACAAAGAAAAGGCAGAACGGTTCAATACCTATTTTGTTTCAGTTTTCTCCAAGAAAGAGAGCTGTTGCTTCTCTGCAACAGTAGAAAACTTGGCAAGGAATTGGAATTAGAAATCAAAATTGGCAAAGAGATAACCAAGAACCTCCTAAATGAATTCAAATCTGCAGGATCAGACAATTAGGAAAAAATTAAAATCGAGGTGAAGACTTCTGGGTGCATCCTTATTTTCTGATTTAGCATTTGGGATACTCCATGAAATCTAAAATTGTGTAGGTAATTCTCTAGGGACCCGTAAAGGTAGTGGCACAATGGCATTATTGTAACCAGGTAAGGAATAAAGACCTATTTTGCAGACTTATCTGGAGACAAAGGAATGGAAAGATTTTCCCTTTCACCTCCAATCTCAACTCACACACATATTTGAGCAGAGCCCTGACAAGTTTTCCATGTTTGAAGATTTCTTTTCTTCTTCTTTTTGCCAATGACATGTCAAATGTGTCAAGTGGCAGAGAAGGGCTGCCCATGGGAACATCACACTGCTTAAAAAAGCAAAACAAAAACGGAAAGTTTCCCTTTGCTCTATTCGACTCATTTTAGTATTACTACGGAAAAAAGGGATAGAAACTTATGCCAAAATACCTGCACTGCTTTTAAAAAGAAAGAAAGAAGAAGAAGCACCTAAAAACGAAGTGAATTTGACCTGTCATTTGATGTTTAACTATTATTTCTTACTTGGATAAATAAAAGAGAGCCGGGTCAGAAAAAAAACCTTTGTTCTCCCCAGATCAGTTGGAGAATGCAATGCACACTCTGGGGAATATTTAGTGAAATGCTACTTCCCTCAAAATATTCTTAGCGGCAAGTTGGATACAGAACTTCAGGAACAAACTCAAAGCCAACTTCATATCATTTTAGATAGATACTAGATAGATAAATAGATAGAATTGTGGAATCAATAGATAGATACAGATAGATAAATAGATAGATAGATAGAGATAGACAGAATCATGGAATCAATAGATAGATAGATAGATAGATAGATAGATAGATAGATAGATAGACAGACAGATGATAGATAAATATACTTAGATAGAAATTAGATAGATAGATAGATAGATAGATAGATAGATAGATAGATAGATAGATAGATAGAATCATGGAATCAATAGATAGATAGATATAGATAGATAGATAGATAGATAGATAGATAGATAGATAGATGATAGACAGACAGATGATAGATAAATATACTTAGATAGAAATTAGATAGATAGATAGATAGATAGATAGATAGATAGATAGATAGAATCATGGAATCAATAGATAGATAGATAGATAGATAGATAGATAGATAGATAGATAGATAGATAGATGATAGACAGACAGATGATAGATAAATATACTTAGATAGAAATTAGATAGATAGATAGATAGATAGATAGATAGATAGATAGATAGATAGAATCATGGAATCAATAGATAGATAGATAGATAGATAGATAGATAGATAGATAGATAGATAGATAGATAGATAGATAGATAGATGATAGACAGACAGATGATAGATAAATATACTTAGATAGAAATTAGATAGATAGATAGATAGATAGATAGATAGATAGATAGATAGATAGAATCATGGAATCAATAGATAGATAGATAGATAGATAGATAGATAGATAGATAGATAGATAGATAGATAGATGATAGACAGACAGATGATAGATAAATATACTTAGATAGAAATTAGATAGATAGATAGATAGATAGAATCATAGAATCAATAGATAGATAGATAGATAGATAGATAGATAGATAGATGATAGACAGACAGATGATAGATAAATATACTTAGATAGAAATTAGATAGATAGATAGATAGATAGATAGATAGATAGATAGATAGATAGATAGAATCATGGAATCAATAGATAGATAGATAGATAGATAGATAGATAGATAGATAGATAGATAGATAGATAGATAGATAGATGATAGACAGACAGATGATAGATAGATATACTTAGATAGATATTAGATAGATAGATAGATAGATAGATAGATAGATAGATAGATAATAATAATAATAGTAATAAAACTTTATTTATACCCCGCCACCATCTCCCCAACGGGGACTCGGGGCGGCTAACATGGGGCCATGCCCAGAGCAGTACAATATAATAAAATATAAAAACAACATATCATAACACAATTAAAACAATACAATAAATACTAATATACATTACATCAAGAAATCAAAGAACCACCACCAGACAACGCCACAGCAACGCGTGGCCGGGCACAGCTAGTAACATATAAGGAGTATTTGAGAAATGACCAAAGAACAGCAGATAAGAAGAGGTTGAAATTGGATCAAAACACTCCAGGGATTTGTCCCAAGTCCTCTGCTGGATAAATGACCAGGGCAAGTGACTTATTATTTCCAGTGTTGATGTCAGTCCATCTGAAAGCAGTTACAGAACTAGTAATTAGTCCTTCCAATTAGGGAGATCCGTTGAAACAGTCATGCAGCGCTGAGTTAAAGCATGCAATTACCATTGATCCGGTACATGTCCCTGATTTGGAGTTGTCCCAATATCACGTTTCAAGAGCTTGATACTATGTTTTGTATCAGTCGAGTTAAAGCCCCCGTCATTAGACTCCCATTCATTGGGAGGCCAAAAAAATAAAGAAAATTAAAGCCATCCAAATAGATGTAAATCCTTTCATGTTTTCGGAATCCCATGAATATATAAACCCATTATGGCTGTCATTTCATGAACTAAGGACGCACAAATGAAGCTTTATCCAAGGCTACTGTTTGTTGGGTTATTTTTACATCGTGTTTTTGAACAGAGCAAAGGGAACAGATATGAATTCTTTGTGTTTAATCAAGTAAGAAAGGGAAAGTTCATTAGGTATTCATGAAACAAATGAGATCAAAATTCATGAGAACATCCAGGTATCGGATTTTAGCATACCATTAAAGTACGGCAAGTCGTCCATTGTTTAGCCTATTTTTTTCTTTTGATTTTTTTAATCCTTGAATTTGTTTTAAATTTAATCACATTTAATTTTGCCATAATAATAATTAATAATAATAATAATAATAATAATAATAATAATAATAATAATAATAATGGAAAATGAGCACGCAAAGATACTGTGGGACTTCCGAATCCAGACTGACAAAGTTCTGGAACACAACACACCAGACATAATAATAATATACTGCTAGCATCACAAACTGGACACAGGTGGAACTGGACAATTTGGACAGAAAAACAAGAAAACTGATAACCATTCATCATTCACTGTACCCTCGCAGTGATGTTGACTGGCTATATCTGCCTAGAAGATCAGGGGGCAGAGGACTCTTACAAGTAAAACAAGCAGTCAAAGAAGAAGAACATGCCCTGGCAGAATATGTAAAGCAAAGTGAAGAACCTGCTTTGATTGAAGTCAAAAATCAGAAACTCCTCAAAACAGACAAAAAACCAGTACAAGAAAACCGCTCTACAAACTAGAGCTGACCGCTGGCACAACAAAACATTGCATGGAAAGTTCCTTGACAAAATTGAAGGAAAAGCTGATAAGGAGAAGACCTGGCTATGGCTCACGAATGGGACCCTGAAGAAGGAGACAGAAGGCCTGATCCTTGCAGCCCAGAAGCAAGCCATTAGGACAAAGGCAATTCAGGCCAAGATCAAAAAATCAGCTGATGACCCAAAATGCAGACTGTGCAAGGAAACCGACAAAACCATTGATCATATCTTCAGCTGCTGTAAGAAAATTGCACAGACAGACTACAAACAGAGGCACAACTATGTGGGCCAAATGTTTCATTGGAACTTATGCCTCAAGTACCACCTCCCAGCAGGAAAGAACTGGTGGGATCACAAACCTGCAAAAGTATTGGAGAATGAGCACGCAAAGGTACTGTGGGACTTTTGAATCGAGACTGACAAAGTTCTGGAACACAACACACCAGACATCACAGTTGTGGAAAAGAAAAAGGTTTGGATCATTGATGTTGCCATCCCAGGTGACAGTCGCATTGACGAAAAACAACAGGAAAAACTCAGCCGCTATCAGGACCTCAAGATTGAACTTCAAAGACTCTGGCAGAAACCAGTGCAGGTGGTCCCGGTGGTGATGGGCACACTGGGTGCCGTGCCAGAAGATCGCATTTGGAAACAATAGACATTGACAAAATTATGATCTGCCAACTGCAAAAGGCCACCCGACTGGGATCGGCACGCATCATTTGAAAATACATCACACAGTCCTAGACACTTGGGAAGTGTTTGACTTATGATTTGTGATACGAAATCGAGCATATCTATCTTGTCTGCTATGTCATAATAAAATAAAATAAAATAAAATAAAATAAAATAATAATAATAATTTTACTTTTATACCCCGCCACCATCTCCCCGAAGAGACTCGGTGCGGCTTACATGGGGGTATTTACTGGACATAGTAAAACACATTAAATAAAACCAATCAATAATAACATATCAATAACAAATTAATAAAACATGGATAGCATAGGTAAAGCTAAAGGTTTCCCCTGACGTTAAGTCCAGTCATGTCTGACTCTGGAAGTTGGTGATCATCTCCATTTCTAAGCCGAAGAGCCGGCGTTGTCCGTAGACACCTCTAAGGTCATGTGGCTGGTTTATCTTCTCTCTTGTTACCCTCCATTCTTTCCCATCCAGGCCAGCTTCTCCATGGCTAAGCTCTTTCTGACTCTGTTCTCCTAATCTCTCTCAACCCACTCAGCCCAGGGGACAGGCAGAGTTAGGCCTCAGGCCTCTTCCACACTGCCTATAAAATACAGATTATCTGATTTTAACTGGATTGTATGGCAGTGTAGACTCAAGGCCCTTCCACACAACTATATAACCCATTTATAATGGACTTAATGTCAGGGGAAAACCTTTACCCTTTACCGTAACTACCACCAATTCCTCAATACTTTATTTCCCATACCACCATACTTCGCCACAGCAACGTGTTGCCGGTCACAGCTACTAAAACATAAAACAGTTAAAAATTTACATTAAGCATTAAAACATATGAAATAATATCGGTAGAGGTAAAGGTTTCCCCTGACGTTAAGTCCAGTCGTGTCCAACTCGGGGTTGGAGCTCATCTCCATTTCTAAGCCGAAGAGCCGGCATTGTCCGTAGACACCTCCAAAGTCATGTGGCGATTGGCATGACTGCATGGAGCGCTGTTACCTTTCCCCTATTGATCTACTCACATTGGCATGTTTTTGAACTGCTAGGTTGGCAGTTTTTTGTTGTTTTATGGATAGCATAAAAACGTGGAAAACACATAAAAATAATTGAGCCATAAAGTGCATATATTGAGGAATTAAGTCAAGAAGAATATTATCACAAATAAGGGACTAAGAATGAGATAAACATGGGAACTATTCCAATTGAAGGAATAGAAAAGTGCAAGAGATATATACCACTTAGTCTCCCCAATATCTTGAACTACTCCTGGCTTTAGACAAAATGCAACGGCTTTTGGACAGCTGAGCTTCTTATTAGCAGCGGCCCTAATAGCCATTAGGTTGTGCATCCATCTCTCCGGCCGAGCCAGCCTGCTTTCCCCTCAGTCCATTGGGAAAAGGTGAGATTAACTACCACAGGTGCTAAAAGCAATAAGAGCTCACACAGTCACCACTTTAGCAATTTGTACCTTCTGAGGCACGATTTACAGCCTTCAGATTGAATCAGAGAAGAGCTGAGACCTCACTTACGCCTGTGCCACTGTGGCTATCCATTGATCTTAAAATAAACAGATAATATTCCTCGAGTGTTAAAACCCGTTCTGTGTAAAGAGAATGTTAAAAAAAAAATATGGGGAGGGGGAGGGAGCAGTTCAAAGGTAGAGTAGGCTTTGCTTGATGCAAAAAGGGAACCCAAATAGACAAAAGAAAGTCACAGTTTCCGTATGTGTGAATGGAAGAGAAAGCGAGAGACCGAGCGCGGGAAGAAAGCTCTAAGTTTTCCTTTCAATGCTCTTTGTCTTGGACACATATTGTGCCCAAAAAGAAAAAGGAATCGGTGAACAATGACCATTGAGCTCAATGAGTTTTTCTTCTTGATTGTACGAAGGCTGAATGAAAAGTAATGTCTCCACCTTCGTTACTTGGGTTTGGATGGGAATATATTATAAATCAAACACAGAAACAATCCTTAGAATGTGCTCTTTAGCTACCACTGTTCACTTTTCCACATAATCACCAGACAATTGGATACATTTCTGCCAACGATGAACAAGTTTTCTGAAGCCGGGCTGTGGCGCAGCTGGCTAGTAACCAGCTGCTATAAATCACTACTGACCAAGAGGTCATGAGTTCGAAGCCCGGGTCGGGTTAAGCCTCTGACCATTAAAAAAAAAATAGCCCCGGCTTGCTGTTGACCTAGCAGCCCCGAAAGACAGTTGCATCTGTCAGGAAAATTTAGGTACGCTTTATGCGGGAGGCTAATTTAACTAATCTACAACACCATAAAACTGCTCACGAGGAAAAGAATGAGGAAGAACAGCCACCAATGGACAGTGAAGCAACAGCTCCCCCTGTGGCCGGAATTGTGAAGCTGGAAAGATGTTAAAATTGCCTCTGTGTCTGTCTAAAACTGAATGTTTTTTGTCTGTTGGCATTGAATGTTTGCCATATATGTGTTCATCGTAATCCGCCCTGAGTCCCCTTCGGGGTGAGAAGGGCGGAATATAAATACTGTAAATAAAATAAATAAATAAATAAGCAGTCACAGAAGAAGTCGACACTCTGTTTCCGCAACCAGCGTCTCACAGGACCCATTGTGCATAGATCTTCCGATAGCCAAGCAAAGCAATAATGTGACCCATACGTTCTTGTGAAATGCCGATTTTGCTTGAAATTCTACTGCTGTCAAGAATTCAATGACTGCACGTTGTTTAAGTCGTATTGAACAGCCGTCTGCACAGGGTTCCATACTTTAACAACACAGCTGTTCAATGCTAAGGCTTCCCTCCAAATGGAACCGTCTGCTCAGGGTTCCATACTTCACACTTTAACAACACAACCATTCAATGCTAAGGCTTCCCACCAAATGGAACTGCAGAGGAGAGTCTACTGAACAAGCCAGTACTTGCTGCAGACCAGAACTGCCATCTGTTGTAGAGTTACGAAGGTGGAGGCATTACTTTAAACTCAACCCTCGTACTTGTAGTTTTATCTTTCTTTACTCCTACCCAAGGATACAAGCAATGCAAAGTATCCTTATCTTTGTTTGTACAGTGACTGCATCAACAGCAAAAGGACTGAACTTAGAGAAAAATAAATTGAGTGGGTTGTTGTATGTTTTCTAGGCTGTATGGCCATGTTCCAGAAGCTTTCTCTCCTGACGTTTCACCCACATCTGTGGCAGGCATCCTCAGAGATTTTGAGGTATGCTTGCCACAGATGTGGGTGAAACATCAGGAGAGAAAGTTTCTGGAACATGGCCATATAGCCTGAAAGATTCACAGCAACCCAGTGATTCCGGCCATGAAATCCTTTGACAATACAAAATAAATTGAGGTTGGAGTGCTCATGTGAAATATGGGGGGCGGGGGGGCGGGTTGGCTTGTCTGTTTCGATGCTCCCCAAGATCACCAATAATTGCAGGGAAATTCTCATTGGCTGTAATTCTGTTGCTGATATCTTATGCATCGGTAAATTACAGCCGAGAGCTGAGTAAGGAGCACAATGTACTCGGCAATTGGCTGCAGGCCCTGCGAGGCCTGGGTGCATAGGCCCAAAATCTGCACCTATAGGGAGCTTTGGGCCTACACACCTGGGTCTTGAAGGGCCTACATCCAATGGATCCAAAAAGCAGGCTTAGAGCCGATACCAGATCCCACCTGCCTTTTGTTTCAATTGTATTTCTGTTTCAGACGGCCTTTCTGTTTCATGCCATCCAAATGGATGGTACGAAACATAAATACAAATGAAACAAATGCAACTAATAAGGTGCACATCTCTAATATCTGCCCTCTTGTATCCAGGAGGCTCCCAAAAAAACAGATCAGGACCCACACTGAAAGCCAGGACACGAAATGGCTCACAGTTTACCTGGATTGCACAACTCTATTGTGAAGTTAGACATTATTGTCAAATATTGTGCCATGATGCATTCAGATCGCTCTTGCACCTTTTGTTCTGCAAGTCATTGGAACATCAAGTCACTATTCAGTCACACAACCATTGCAATTTAACACATTGGTTGTGTAGCACAACCCCATGCCTAACTCTATATCCTGATATTTACATTATACAAGTCCAGTGTGGGATCTCTCTCAGTGTATTTTCTCGGTCATTCCGTGCTGAGAAGCCAATTAAATTTCAAAAACTCTGTTTGGTGCATAAATTGCGGCAACTTTTTCCAGCAAGAGAGCAACACAAAGGCAGCACTCGCGAAGTGGCCTTTATGAGCCACTGTGTTGTAATGCTTTGAAATTGCAACACTTAATCAAGGTGTATTGAAAGTTTTAAAAAAAGGTTGCTCCTCAGTTTTAAAAAGCTGCATTACTTCCAAAGAGGCAGAAGTAAAATGGGATCTGAGTGGATTATATCTCCAAGCAAACAAGGAGCAGACTTTAGCTTTGGCCTATGGCAAGATAACATGTACGGGATGGAAATAATATTCAAAAATATTCTAAAAATGTTGAAACATTTGTTTTTTGGAGTGTTGAGAAAACCTGAAAAGATTACCGTATATACTCAAGTATAAGCCAACCCGAACATAAGCCAAGGCACTTAATTTTACCACAAAAAACTGGGAAAACATTGATTCCAGTATAAGCCGAGATGCCAATAAAATTACCGTATATACTCGAATATAAGCCGACCTGAATATAAGCCAAGGCACTTAATTTTACCACAAAAAACTGAGAAAACATTGACTCCAGTATAAGCCAAGATACCAATAAAATTACATTAATTGAGGCATCAGTAGGTTAAATGTTTTTAAATATTTACATAAAGCTCAAATTTAAGATATGAGTGTCAAGCTCTGATTAAATCATTATTTTCATCTTCTTCAATGTAAATGTGCTTATGTATCCTTTTAATAATAATAGAGTGAAATAATAAATGTAATAATAATTATAAATGAAGTAAAGTAATAAATGTAATAATAAATATAGTAAAATAATAAATGGATTATTATTAATAAAAATAGAGTAAAATAAATGTAAAAGTAACAACAATAATAAAGTAAAATAATAAATGTAAGAATAATAATTAATAGAGTAAAATAATAAATGTAACAATACCAATAATAATAGAGAAAAATAATAAATATACCATATATACTTGAGTATAAGCCGACCTGAATATAAGCCAACCAGGAGCCTCACCCAAGTATAAGCCGAGGAGGGTTTTTTCAGTCCTAAAAAAGGGCTGAAAAAGTAGGCTTATATTTGAGTATATACAGTAAATGTGGACCTGAAAGCATTTTCATATTTCAAGACTTTTTTCCTGCATATAATTAATACGTAGTTCCTTTGCACAGAAATAAAGTTATTTTCTGTGCAGGAAAGAACATGCATATGTGTTTTTGTTGCTTTTTCAAATGTCCTAATATAAAAAAAAAAGGCAAAAGTCATTTTGGCACAGTTCTCACTTTAACTACATATATAAGCAAGTAATTTAATGCACAGTCTTTGCATGATCCGCTGTTTGTTGGGTTTGCGCTTCTGAGGTGAGAAAAGGGAAAGGGAAACTGACAATTGCATTATTGCAGACTGTTCCAATTACTTAGGCTCTTGATACGAAGCATAAATAGTATGAAGATTGCATTAGAAATGCGTTGAGATGTAAATAACTGTTGACATATTTCTACCTATGGGATACAGGAATCATGCTGGCAGTTCGAAGGTTTGATCGCGAAGCAGGCAATCCCCAGACACTAGAGTCTGTTTTGCAGAATTCAAAGTGAAATCGCTTGATGCCAAAACTTTCTTTTTGCCAATGCTTTTCATATATTTATTGATTTTAGAGAAACTAAAAACAAAAAAAGCAAGGGGGAAGGGAACTTAATCGAAAGGCATAGGTCTCATCTATCTCTTTTTCAAACTAGCAAAAATGAGCTGTTTACATATTTCTCTAAAGTCCCTGCAAAGCCAGACACTGAGGAAGAAAGTAGTTTAGGCTCCCTGATCTGCATTGGGAAGTATAGTAAATAATAAAGACAAGACACAGGGGAATTCCAGACAAGAAACAGTCAGGGTGAGCTAACACCTACCAACAAAGGATTCCCCCAGGTAGGAAGCAACCAGGCATTGAAACTGCAAGACTATTCAATGCTAATCAAGCTGGCCAATTGCAACATTCACATTCACCTCAGGCAGACAGGACCTTTTTCTCCCACCCTGGACATTCCACAGATACATAAATCCAACTTCCCTAGTTTCCGAGAGACCTCACATGGTGGCCCGCAACAACTGAGATCTCTCTGGAGCACTCTCAGCCATCCCATGTCTCACCCTCCTCCCAGCATAAAGACTTTGTGAGCACTCTCAGCTGCCGCCTATCTCACCTTCTTCCTGGCATAATGTCAACAGGACATCCTGAGTATTGGGGAGGAGGATTGGGGCAGTTGTCGAATGCCCCGCCTGTCATACCCCAGCCACCTTTGGCTTCTGAACCTGATCCAGAAAAGAACTTTGACCAGGATGAAGCTTATTCTGACCTTTTGCCTAGTCCGCAGAGCTCCTTTCAGTTACAGCTGCGGGCTGTTAATAGTTCAGATGCTTCCTTAATTGGGAGAGATATTGGAGATGTTACTCCCGTGGCTGAACCAGATGTTCTGAGTTCCCCAGAGAGTGTGGCCTTCAACCGAAGGGAGTTTCTGCATCACCAGAGATCAGAAAAACAAGGGCTTCGAAGGAGTAACCACTTGTCATCTCGAGGGGATTGTGGATAAGAAGATTTCTTTGGGAACTTTTGGGGAGTTTGGTCTCCCTTCATTGGGATCTGATCTTCGTTCCATAAACATTTTGCGGTGTCAATGTAGCATTTTCCTGAGAACACTTCACCGACTCCAGTTCCCTGATTTCACCAAGCCAAGCCTCCTGTTCCTGCCGGCCAAGCCGAGCCGCGACTCCTGATTTAAACCAGAGTAAATTCACTTCCTTGCCTTGTTCCTGAATCAAGTTTGATCTTCGCTTCGTCTTGTTCCTGCTTTGATATCCACGATCTCCTAGTGACTTGGGACCTTGTTATTCAGCCTTGTTTCCTTGTTGTTCCCCGCTCAAACTTCCCAACAGTTTGAGCGTGTTTCGGTTTTGGATTTTGGACAATTATGTTGGACATTTTCCTTCATCTTTTTGGACTTATTCCTACCTTTTCACAAAGGATTATTTCTCACTCATCCATTCCGCTTATGCATTCCTGAATTTATATGTGCTTTAATAAAGATATTATATGATTATTGGTCTCTGTCTAGTTTCCAGTGTTCACGCTGCCTTGGGGTGCAACACCGCCTTTCTCCCGGCATAGGGATGGGGCAAGCAGCCTTGTCCTTATGCTGTGAGGACAATCTGAGGATGACACGGACCCTGCCCTGCCCTCTCCTCTCCTAAAAATTTTATTACATTACTATTAATTTGTTACAAAGAAAAGAAAAATATTTACAATTCATATAATTAAGTCTTTTCCTTCCCCCAGTGTTCTGCCCGTTGTGCTCCCCATCACCGGAGTCCATTTCTTTATAGTCCAACCAGAACCTCATTTCTTCTGGTGGGGGTTGATTCCCATCTTCTCTCCTTAATGTTTCTTCAATAAATTTCTTCCATATACTTTCAAAATCATTTTTCTTCCTTAGGCCTTTTTTGACATTTCAATCGCATGATAATTTATCATTTATTGCTAATTTCCAAATTTCCTTGTATCAATCTTCTATTTTAATTTCCACCTCCCCTTTCCAATTTCTTGCTATTAATAGCCTTGCAGCCGTTAGCAACATTGTTACCAAATTCTTTTCATTTTCTTTCCATTCCTCTGTATGGAAAGATAATAGTATAGATAATATTATAGTATTATAAATAGATAATAGTATAGTTGCTGGCTTTATATTGATTTTTTTTTCTTCATGATACTCTCTATTTCTACTATGACCTTTCCCCAAAAACTCTGTACATACTTACATTCCCACCACATATGAATATATGTCCCCCTTTCTTGACAACCCCTCCAACATTTTTCTGAACAGCTCTTATCCATATTATGTATCTTTATAATTGCCCATGCCTGTTCTAAATGGTCCTTCATACCAGCAGCAATACAGCACTTTATTCCACTGCAGCAGAAGTGCAGAAAGCAGATCGAAACATTAAAAATTCTGATTCTGTAAGCCAACCACCTTCTGGGAGGAAAGAAAAAGCCAACCAAGAGAAGAAAGCAAGTCCTGGCAATAGCAACGCTGCCCCTTTTTCCGACCGCATGCAATTTGGGATGCTCTGTTTGCAAAATGCTGAGACTTTCATAATGTTGCAGGAAGCCAGCTCAAGGCTACCCAAGAGATCAGCAGATGTGCCAGTCAAGTGACCCCAGTTCAAGAAAGAGCCAGCATTCCCAATTCTCCAGCCATTGGAGGCTGTCACAGCAATGACACACTGGCTCCTGGGTCCTTGCTGTTCCAGCCGCGATGTTTTCCAGTTTGTTTCATTGTCAGGGGCTCAGGAGGGAGTCGTCCATCTGCCCTGCCAGCCAGAGGCTCTGGAGCTACTTTCTTATCCAACTGTGATCAGAACTGGGGAGGGCGGGGGGGGGGGGGGTGTAAAACCAAATGATGAAAACAACAGAATTACAAAGTACCAGAGAAAAATGCCACAATAATTTAGACACCTGCAGGTAGAGATTTCCTTTGCGACGTGAAGCCTCTTTTATTCCAGATAATTAGCTGTCTATTTCCAGTTCTAAGTTTGCCTGAATTTTCTGAGGACGTCCTCTTGGATGCAGGAGGGTTTTCAACAGTGTTGGGCAACTGTGCCAGGAAAGGAACCACTTATTTTTTTTTCGTCTGTCTGTTGTTGTTTGTTTGCCTTGCACCATTCCCAGAAGGATTCAGCAATATTTTTATAGCAGCAAGTAATGGTAATAGATATATATATATATCTCCACAGATATATATTTTTTCCTTGCCTTGCCTAGTTTATCCATGCCTCACAGCCTCTGAGGATGCCTGCCATAGATGTGGGCGAAACGTCAGGAGAGAATACTTCTGGAACATGGCCACACAGCCCGAAAGACATACAACAACCCAATGGTCATAGAATTTTTAGTTTTATATTTCAGTGAAAATGTCCATATTCCTGGGCTTTCCATGACGTGAAAAGTTGGGAAGAATAAGGGACAATATGATCAAATTATCATGTTTTTGTATACTTTTTATTTATTTAAGGACATCAGCACATTTTTATGACAGCAACCCACCAATATGCCATGGGTATGTTCAATAAGAATTCACTTCTGTCATTTGCTGTAGTTGGCATTAGGGTGGACAACTTATGGACTTTTTACCAAGTTAGATTTTTATATTTTCTTTTAATTTCTTCCAAGAACTTTATCTGATAGCTGCCATTTTCCTTATATAAAATTTCTTTATAAGTTGGCCATTCAAACCAACCTAAAAGTTTCCTGTTGTTTTCTTCTAAATTATCATGTTTTTGTGATAATGTGAGATATGTTTGATCCCTACAGTGACTCCCTCAATTTCTAATTTTTACAATATAATCGTCTGGGGAACTTAAAAGACATTAAAGGTTGCAATAATGGGGTTGGAGAGCACATGCATCCCGTGATACACATTTTCCCCACACATGTTTGATATATCAGCCAACAGTTTATGGCACTGTTTTTCTCCTATGATTTCATACATTCGATTGGCTACCTCAGTATTTGTGGCTTACTTTGACACAATCTACTCTCAGCTTCTTGAACTTAAAATACACTTTTAAGGGTCCATCCAGACATCCCCTTTAATGTGGGACTTCCCGCATCAAATAGGGACTATCCAGACGATGTTTCTGGAAACCACAAATTAATTAAATTAAATTAATGGAGGCAAGGTAAGTTTTTTCTTACTTTTCAAGAATCATTTGGGGGGGTTTTGGGGAGGGGGTGACAATGTCCGGATGTTCTCTTGGAAAGTTCCGGGAGTACATCTGGACACCCATCCCAGAAAGCATGGGCTGTTATTGGGATGAATGCCTGTCTGGAAGCACCCTAAGGTACTGGTTTTTTATTCATATTGCTTCTTAACAAGTGAGTCCTGCCACCACCACCACCACCACCAACAACAACAACAACAACAAAACTTCATTTATATACCACTCTATTTCCGATAAGGACACCAAAATTCTGCAGAACAACCAACACACCATTCCCTCTTGCAGTATAATAATGTAAACTTGTCTAAAATGTGTCTGCTTCTTCTTCTTCTGGTTCTTTTGGTTGGGGGGGCTGTGGCACAGGCTGGTTAGCAGCCAGCTGCAATAAATCACTCTGACCAAGAGGTCATGAGTTTGAGGCCAGCCCGTGTCGGGGTAAGCACCCGATAATTAAAATTAAAAATACCCCCGGTTCATTGTTGACCTAAGCAACCCAAAAGATAGTTGCATCTATCAAGTAGGACATTTAGGTACCACTTATATGTGGGAGGGGCCTCTGGTGGCACAGTGTGTTAAAGCGCTGAGCTGCTGAACTTGCAGACCAAAAGGTGCCAGGTTCAAATCCCGGGAGCAGAATGAGCGCCCGCTGTTAGCCCCAGCTCCTGCCAACCTAGCAGTTCGAAAACATGCAAATGTGAGTAGATCAATAGGTACTGCTCTCGTGGGAAGGTAACGGCATTCCATGCAGTCATGCCGGCCACATGACCTTGGAGGTGTCTACGGAGAACGCCAGCTCTTCAGCTTAGAAATGGAGATGAGCATCAACCCCCAGAATCGGTCACGACTGGACTTAACGTCAGGGGAAACCTTTACCTACCTTTATATGTGGGAAGGCTGATTTACGACACCATAAAAATCATCCAGCCGCTGTTGGAATGAGGAAGTTGCCATCGCAGTGGATGATGAAGCAGCTGCTCCCCCTGTGTCTAGAATCAAGCATACCCTCAGGAAGCTGGAAGCTGGAGAAGGTTTAAATTGCCTCTGCGTCTGTCTCTGTCTCTGTTCTATGTTATATGGCATTGAATGTTTGCCTTATATGTGTACAACGTGATCCGCCCTGAATCCCCTTTGGGGTGAGAAGGGCGGAATATAAATACTGTAAATAAAATAAATAAAATAAAATGAATGGTGCCATTTTGCCTAGCAGAAAACCAATACAGAACTGAGGTTGGTTTCGGAAAATGTAGTCAAAACTTTCACCTTATTCTGCATCCTGGCCTCTTCCCCATTTGACCCCCAAATCCTTTTGTGTTCTGTAATATTGTGTTGTTTTGGGAGTCCACTCCATGGCACTTGTGCTTTGCGTTCAGCTTTGTCTGCCTCATATCACATTCTGTGGTTTCCATAATGATATGCCGGTAATGCTCCTTATTAAATAATTCCCTTGCTTAGCAATGGACACTCCTTATTTACCATTTTCCAAAGAGGAACAAGTTTAAAATACTGAAGCTGATGCTTGTTTTATTTTCTCCTTCATCCTTTTGATACTTGGGTTTAATGGTACCACTAATGAATCTCGCGGATATAATGAATTAATGAAATGACAGGTGGATTAAATTACTACTTTTCAGGCTTTAAGTCATCAATCAGACTGCACTATCCAGCCTGAAATTTCATTACAGCGAGCTGTTTTGTGAATAACTTTTACCTCATTCATTTTAATTAAATGAATATTTATATATTCATTTTTGCAAAAAAATATTATACATGTGTCCATAAATCTCTTGTTGTAAGGGATGGCAACATTAAGAGGACCAAATCTTCCACAGCTTTATGGAATAGGAAAGTGTCCCTTTGTTAGGCAGGAAAGTGTCCTTTTGTTAGGTGTTAGAACATTGTGTTTAACATAAGGTTGACTCAAGGTCCCAGCCCCAATGTCTCTAGTTAAAAAGATCATGAATGAGGTTGTATGAAACTGTTAGGAATATAATAATAATAGTAATAATAGTAATAATAATAATAACAACAATAATACAAGCAGTCAAAGAAGAAGAACATGCCCTGGCAGAATAAGTAAAACAAAGTGAAGATTCTACTTTGATTGAAGTCAAAAATCAGAAACTCCTCAAAGCACAGCAGACAAAAAAAATTACAAGAAAACCGCACTACAAACTAGAGATGACAGCTGGCACAACAAAACATTGCATGGAAAGTTCCTTGACAAAACTGAAGGAAAAGCTGACAAGGAGAAGACCTGGCTCTGGCTCACAAATGGGACCTTGAAGAAGGAGACGGAAGACCTGATCCTTGCAGCCCAGGAGCAAGACATCAGGACAAAGGCAATTAAGGCCAAGATCGAAAAATCAGCTGATGACCCAAAATGCAGACTCTGCAAGGAAACCAACGAAACCATTGATCATATCCTCAGCTGCTGTAGGAAAATCGCACAGACAGACTACAAACAGAGGCACTACTATGTGGCCCAAATGATTCATTGGAACGTATGCCTCAAGTACCACCTCCCAGCAGCAAAGAACTGGTGGGATCACAAACCTGCAAAAGTCTTGGAAAATGAGCACGCAAAGATACTGTGGGACTTCCGAATCCAGACTGACAAAGTTCTGGAACACAACACACCAGACATCACAGTTGTGGAAAAGAACAAGGTTTGGATCATTGATGTCACCATCCCAGGTGACAGTCGCATTGACGAAAAACAACAGGAAAAACTCAGCCGCTATCAGGACCTCAAGATTGAACTTCAGAGACTCTGGCAGAAACCAGTGCAGGTGGTCCCAGTGGTGATTGGCACATTGGGTGTCGTGCCAAAAGATCTCAGCTGGCATTTGGAAACAATAGACATTGACAAAATTACGATCTGCCAACTGCAAAAGGCCACCCGACTGGGATCTGCGCGCATCATCCGAAAATACATCACACAGTCCTAGACACTTGGGAAGTGTTCGACTTGTGATTTTGTGATACGACATCCAGCATATCTATCCTGTTTGCTGTGTGATAGAGTATAACAACAACAACAATAATAATAATAATAATAATAATAATAATAATAATAATAACTTTATTTATATTCCGCTCTATCTCCCCGAGGGGACTCAGAGTAGATTCAACTACTGTTTGTTTCAATTTGTTTAAATCGGGTATAAATGGAATATTATATTGTTGTTAAGTTCAGAAGCAAGATGTCCTAGACACGTCTTTGGAGGAGAAAGATGCAGAAGAAGGCCTTCTTTCTTTTCCTTTGCAACTCACAGAGTTATCACATGAATACACATACACACGTATATATACACATAGATCTATCCTGAACACACATAGGCACTTTTCTGCTCCAACACAAAGGTCAGAAGTGCCAGCATGGCAATTCTCAGAAGATCTAACACAGTCCAAAGGCAAACACTCAGATATTGATTTTTCACAGGCTGTAAATGTGTAGCCATGAAGCTTAACTAGCCTAAAAATGAGCACTTTAAATATTTATGAAATGCCAGCCAGCTGAATGTGAATGGCTGGCAGACCATGGTGTCTCAGACTGAAACTTAGATTTTGGTCATTTCTGTTTTTGGAAGGTGGTTTTATATTATAGTCCCCTTTGTCCAATGATTATATATCCATCATTTCACTTACACATGGTTTAAAAAGCAAATCTCCAACCTTGGAAGGTCTAGGTTCTACCAGTGGTATTCTACGGTATACATCTGAGCCAAGTATAACACTGCCCAACACATATTTTGGTGCCTCAAATGTTAGTCCTTTTTCTGGATATATTTGCCCCGTTGGTTCCAAAAATGGCACCCGTTTTCTCCTATCAGCTCTAATTTTTGAGATACATAACAGGTCTAGAGTCTACCAATGGTATTCTATGACCCAAGTATAACACTGCCCAAAACATATTTTGGTGCCTCGAATGTTAGTCCTCTTTCTGGATATATTTGCCCTGCTGGTTCCAAAAATGGCACCCGTTTTCTCCTATCAGCTCTAATTTTTGAGATACATAACAGGTCTAGGGTCTACCAATGGTATTCTATGACCCAAGTATAACACTGCCCAACACATATTTTGGTGCCTCGAATGTTAGTCCTCTTTCTGGATATATTTGCCCTGCTGGTTCCAAAAATGGCACCCGTTTTCTCCTATCAGCTCTAATTTTTGGGATACATAACAGGTCTAGGGTCTACCAATGGTATTCTATGACCCAAGTATAACACTGCCCAACACATATTTTGGTGCCTCGAATGTTAGTCCTCTTTCTGGATATATTTGCCCTGCTGGTTCCAAAAATGGCGCCCGTTTTCTCCTATCAGCTCTAATTTTTGGGATACATAACAGGTCTAGGGTCTACCAATGGTATTCTATGGTATACATCTGACCCAAATATAACACTGCCCAACACACATTTTGGTGCCTCGAATGTTAGTCCTCTTTCTGGATATATTTGCCCTGCTGGTTCCAAAAATGGTGCCCGTTTTCTCCTATCACCTCTAATTTTTGAGATACATAACAGGTCTAGGGTCTACAGTGGTATTCTATGACCCAAGTATAACACTGCCCAACACACATTTTGGTGTCTCAAATGTTAGTCCTTTATCTGGATATATTTGCCTTGCTGGTTCCAAAAATGGCACCCATTTTCTCCTATCAGCTCTAATTTTTGAGATACATAACATATGCCATCTCCCAGTTGCCATCTGCTCACCCATAGAAAATCATGATAACTTTGTCTTAGAAAGTAGAGCTGTGTTGTGACTCTGATGAGGATTCTGGGATGCAAGTGCATAATGATGGGATTCAGAGTCAGGATCAGATTCAGGATGAGTTTCAGGATGACTCTGATGGGATTCAGCTGCAGAGTGTGCCTGCTGTGGGAAATGAAGGGCAAGGAGATTTTCCCATGGGAAGAAATGAGGTTATTTCTGATGATGGAATTCAGGTGTTAGAAACAGAAAGTAGCTCTGATAACACTAATGGGTTCAGCGGCCTTGACACTGGGGCCGCTTAGCTCAATCTGTGGGGTGCGAAGGAATCTTCGAATAGCAAACAAACGAGAGGCCAAAGGGCAAAGGAATGTTTTAAGTTTTTGTCAAATATGTTGTGTCATTGTTTCGGGCTTGTCCCTGTTGTGAGCCACCCTGAGTCCCTTCGGGGAGATGGGACAGTATATAAAAATAAAGATGATGATGATGATGATGATTATTATTATTATTATTATTATTATTATTAATGATTTCATGCTATGCTTTTCAAAAGGGTCTTCTGAAAGGGAAATCTTTGTCAGAAGCAACTTCTTAGCTTGGGTCTAGAACCAAGTCGGCTTTCCTGTTTCAAGTCTGCGTTCCTGTATTACCTTGTAGCCTGGATATATTCCTGTGTTTGGGACTTTGGCTTTCTTTAAAAGGATCTTGTTCTATGCCTATGCTTCTATGGATTGAAGGATTACAGCTTTGTTTGTGTAACTATATTTTGAAACTGAACTTTTACCTCTTTTGAGCTATTCTTATACCTATTTCTCAAAACACTACAAAAGACTACGTCTTGTGTGCAGCCTGGTGTCTTTAGCAAGGTGAAGCTACCCTGAGGTGCGACAAGCTGCTGTGGTCTATCCAGTACAAGTTTCTGAATCAGTGCCGAAATAGGGTTGTTGTATGTTTTCCGGGCTGTATGGCCATGTTTTGGAACATGGCCATACAGCCCGGAAAACATACAACAACCCTGTGATCCCGGCCATGAAAGCCTTTGACAACACAGTGCCGAAATAACCCCAGGAACAGGTCTAAAACCAAGACACCAAGAAAAGGAATTTGGGTTGTGCTGTGCAATCTGCCCTCTGTATTCACACATTATTTATCCACCAATTGGGCACAAGAGGGAAAGTTTGATTTTCATTTTCACTTTAGGTTTCATACGCATAAAAACAGACTAATCTCAATGACACTGCAGATGGGACTTCTGGTGTGGTGAGATGGCAACAGGATGGACTCCTTGAGAGATCTCTGAAAGAGCGAGCCCGGTTAATGTTTGGATGGAGCTATTTCTCCGTTTCCCGGATGGATTGATGTCAGGGGAACCGCAGAGCCCACAGGGTGCCTAACCGACGGTCCATAAAGACAGTCTCCCCTCAAGGGTGGTGTCTAAGGACCTGGACCGAGCTCCCACAGGGCACAGCATAAAAGCATAAAAATATCAAAGGAACAAATACTCAGAGCCAAGTTTGCTTCAATTTGGTATCTTGTATACAAAATACAAATACAAAATACAAATACAATATACAAAATCTGAAACCACATCATTTGAATCTCTGGAACAACACTTAAACTTTTGGATTAACTCATTTTAACGACTCACATAACGGACATACAAAAATATGTTTGGCCTTGCTGATATGGAACAGACATATAGATATTGAATTGAATTAAATTTTAATTGTTAATTTATTCGTCATTTTATTTCTCTCCTTCCTTTATTCATAACAGTAGTCAATCTGTTTATTCCTAAAAGCTGGGCGATAATGACTAGCAAAAATGTAATACTAAGATTAGCAAGAAGATAATCAAGGATCAGTGGGAGTAATTGAGGTTGGGAGGGTTAATTTATTTCTGCTCTGTTGCTTTCAAATAAGTCCTTTTGTGAATCTATTTCTGCTCATATCTATACTCATCAGTGTTTCATTTATTTCTTTTAAAAGTCTTGTGGAAAGGTTTATTTAAATATTAATGTATGTAATGATACCTGTCCTCTGTCACCAAATAGGAAACTAATTCTCTACTAGGTTTCTTCTTGAAGAAAGTAACAAGAAAACTAGTCTTTTTTCTGTGAGAAAGTCTTCAAACGTTTCCAAAGGTTTTTGTAACTAGAGTTTTATTCTGTGTAGAATCCATGCATTTTTCTTTTCTTTTCTTTTTTGCAGAAAACAGCATATTCTGCATAGTGAATATCATTTTCTTTGTGGAATATTTCAATAGTGAAATATTCATCGATTCACATTGTACAGAAAATGATGTAAATCAAACCTATGTGAAATTTGTACAAAATGAAAAACCTGTTGCAGAATTTTCTGGAATGAGAACAATGCATTGAATTTTGAACATATTTTTCGTGAAATGCATACCTCTGAGTGTATTTTCTCTGCAAGTCACATTCCTAAATGCATTTTAACATTTGAATATATTTTGAGCTGATAATTGTTTTGCAAATGAGAAAAACGTACTAAATAAAATAAAGCAAAATTGCAATAGAAGTAAAAAAAATTCTGTGAAATTTCTCAGACACACACAAAAGGTATGTGAGGTATGTTTTCCTAGAAATCTTTGTTGAAGAAGTAACATGGGAAGAGAGGCAGTTTAGAAGAATTTTCATATTATTCCATATGCATATATTTTGTTTCTGCAGAATCAAAGCACGCAATATTTTTCAACATTGGAGCAAAGCATGATCTTACAGGATGTGAATGGCCAAGTACCAAGACATCTCTAGATCACCTAGAAAATGAAAACGAATGACCATTTAAACCAGGAATATGTGGAAGGAAGGTTAGACTAACACCTAATTCATTATTTGCCTTCACAAAATGCACGTTTTCCATGTGAGCTGCAAAGCTGAAAAGAAGACTGGCTATTGCCAAGGACAAAGACCCCTCACTGATTTCTTTTGAAATATTATTTCTCTTTTCACCCAGTGAAATTTTGTGGGCCTTTATAGCACCTGAAATACTGAGAAATACAGGGAAAGGGGATGAAAACAGAAAAATAAAGTACCTAATAGAGAACTGGGAAAATGGAGTTGAAAACCCAGCATGGGTAAGTGATAATTCAAAAATATTTTAAAGACTATTGTATAAAGAGGATGGGGGTTACAACACTTAAAGGGCTGTTCCACAGTTCCGATCAGCACCAAACTGGGTAAAATGAAAATGATTATGAATGGAAGTAATAAACTGACTGTGGATTTTAATGTAATTATATAATGGCACAACCATCACAATGAAATAACTGATTAGATAAGGAGGGGGACAGAATTATTGCAAAACAAAACAGTATCCTGAAAAATCTTGAAACTATGTAATTTTTTGAATTGTTGTGGGGGGAGGAGCATATTTGCTCATTCGCTGTCAATAATTTATTTATTTATTTATTTATTTATTTATAGTATTTATATTCCACCCTTCTCACCCCGAAGGGGACTCAGGGCGGATCACATTGTACACATCTAAGGCAAACATTCAATGCCATATAACATAGAACAGAGACAGAGACAGACGCAGAGGCAATTTGAACCTTCTCCAGCTTCCAGCTTCCTGGGGCTATGCTTGATTCCGGTCACAAGGGGAACAGCTGCTTCATCATCCACTGCAATGGCTACTTCCTAATTCCAACGGCGGCTGGGTGATTTTTATGGTGTCATAAATTAGCCTCCCCACATATAAGTGGTACCTAAAATTCCTACTTGATAGATGCAACTATCTTTCGAGTTCCTTAGGTCAGCAATGAGCAGGGGCTATATTTTATTTTTAATTGTCGGATGCTCACCCCGACACAAGCTAGCCTTGAACTCATCGCCTCTTGGTCAGAGTGATTTATTGCAGCTGGCTTCTAACCAGCGTGCACCACAGCCCGGCCCCTAATTATTCCTTACATAAAGGAATTGTATTTTTTGTTTACGGGATAACAGTATATCCAAAACATATCTGCAATTGGTTTCTTAGAAAGGTAGCAAGGAAAAAAAATAAATTATAAACTTTGGAAGAACCCAAGAAGAGATGGGCTGTCCTAAACCATTTGTGTCAAAGTGGATTCTGCTCATGTTCCTTTATATTTATGAGATGTAATCAACATAAGAAGTACAGTAGAGTCTCACTTATCCGACGTTCTGGATTATCCAATGCATTTTTGTAGTCAATGTTTTCGAAACATCGTGATATTTTGGTGCTAAATTTGTAAATACGGTAATTACATAGCATTACCATGTATTGAAGTACTTTTTCTGTCAAATTTGTTGTATAACATGATGTTTTGGTGCTTAATTTGTAAAATCATTACCTAATTTGATGTTTAATAGGCTTCTCCTTAATCTCTCCTTATTATCCAACCTATTCGCTTATCCAACGTTCTGCCGGCCCGTTTATGTTGGATGAGTGAGACTACTGTAATTAGCTTTTGACTGTCCCTCAGGAACAAATTACACATGATCCTAAGCTGAGGTTAAGAGGAATTTAAGTCATTCTCCAGCAGCTACACTTTGGTTTCTAAAATCCTCTAACTTTCCCCATATGGAGGCCCCAACTATGCGTCTACCTATAAAACTATACATCTATTAGGCTATGGAGCTGAAAAGAATAAACACTTTAAAGACATGCCTTCCAAATGCATATTAATTCGAAGGGACCAGACAAAAGAAGTTCAAGCTAGGAAGCAGAGAGTAGAGTCGTTGTGAAGATAATTTTGTGGTTCAGTTGAAACCATGATTGGCATCATCTTTCTAATTTCCTTAACCTTGAATAAAATCCCCAGGAGAATGAGTATGACAATGTTTAGGTTACCTTGAAACTGAAAGTGAGCTGGAAGTATAAACCACGATTAAGAGTTCCCCAAATGCTTACATTTTAAAATGTAGTTGCAACTGTCAAATTGAAATGAAAGAGAACGGTGTTATCTGCAATCAAGCCTCATTCAGTAGCTTCAAATGAGACAATTGTATGGCTGTTTACGTGAAAATTGCACTGTGAAATGTTTCCCATTTAAGAATGCATAAGACCAGAATCTTCCCACCGGGAGGAAACCTGCAAATTTTCTCAGCTGCAACAAGAAAGGGTGTTTTGACAGGTTTGGGCATCCGATGAGATCAACCAAGATGAGTTTTTTCACACTTTGTGAAAATACTTCTCATTAAAGAAATAACAACTTTGTATTGTGAGACAATACTAGGGGCAGGAACAAACAAATTTCTTGCAAAAGTCCCCAAATATGAAAAATCATGGAAAATGTTAAAACTCTCATAATCTCACCTTGTAGAAACAAAGTTTCTGAAATTGTGTGTTCTTTTTTATATATAATAATAATAATTTTATTAAGTAGTTTGAACATTGAAAGAGTGAGAACAATAATGGGTATAGAACAGAAAGTGAAAAGGGAAGGGAAGGGAAGGAAGAGAAAAAAAGAAGCAAAAAAAAACTAAACAAAAAAAATCAAAAACATAAAAACACAAAAAAAATATGATGACTTCCTTTAATCCTTTGTGGGTAGGGTTTTATTGTTTCTTTCATCTAAAGTTATTCATTATCCTTCTGACCCTAATTCTTCTCCAAATGTTAATATTCTATTAATCCTTCAATCTTCTGAAATAATTTTCTACTGGTTCCCAGTCTGTTTGTTTTATAGGGTTTCCCGAATTCTTTCTAAGTAAAAAAGTTAATTGGTCCATATCTTTTACCTCCCTATTTTGTTTCTCCAAGTATCCAAATCTGGTGTTTCCTGTAATTTCCATGTTTTCGCAGAGACTAACCTTGCCGCCGTCGATAGATACGTAAATAAAATATCTTCATTTTTTGTTAAGATCAAGTCCTTATCTAATAGGCCTAAAAGATAACATTCTGGTTTCTTTGGAAAGTTTCTTTGAAATAATTTTTGTAATTCCTCATGAATTTTTATCCAGTATTTTGTAGATATTTTACACGTCCACCATAAATGGAAAAAACTTCCATCATGTTCCAAATACTTCCAACAGTTTGTGTCAACATTTTTGTACATTTTGGATAGTTTGATTGGCGTCATATGAAATTGTGTATTCTTATATGTAATGATCACAGAAGTGGAGATTTGCATCTCTTTGTTGCATAAAGGTAAAACTGGTAGAAATGCACAACGTATTGGCTGGCTACAATACTAGACAGAATCTAGACAAAAGCCAGTAACATCAACCCCTTGTTTGGATCAATGGCCAATGCCCAAATCTCCTTTCCATTTAATATCTTTTTTAGCTCTTCACATATTCTCTCCAAGTTTGGGAGTCATTTCACATTGTTAATTGTCATTAAGTGGACTTCAATCTATGACACATTTACACTGACATTTACGCTTTTGGACGGGCCTTAGCACAGCTGAAGATTGGCAGTTCAAAGCCTGAGTTGGAGTGAGCACCCAACTGTCAGCTCAGCTCACTATCCACTTAAGCAGTTTGAAAACAGCTGAGCTGTGAGTAGAGAAATTAGGCACCACTTAGCAGGGAGGTATTTTACAACACCATAAAAAATGCCAGCAATCAAAGAACAAGGAGGAAAAATTCTGCGATCAAAGGGCCCGTCGCCATATCGGATGTAGTGACAGTCTAATGTGGTTTGCACTTTTATGTGAAATAATAATAATAATAATAATAATAATAATAATAATAATAATAATAATAATCACAGTTGTGGAAAAGAAAAAGGTTTGGATCATTGATGTTGCCATCCCAGGTGACAGTCACATTGACGAAAAACAACAGGGAAAACTCAGCCGCTATCAGGACCTGTGTCATACAACAAAATAGTAAATAATAAAAAATAGGAAACCGACGAAACCATGGATCATATCCTCAGCTGCTGTAAGAAAATCGCACAGACAGACTACAAACAGAGGCACAACTATGTGGGCCAAATGATTCATTGGAACTTATGCCTCAAGTACCACCTCCCAGCAGCAAAGAACTGGTGGGATCACAAACCTGCAAAAGTATTGCAAAATGAGCACTCAAAGATACTGTGGGACTTCCGAATCCAGACTGACAAAGTTCTGGAACACAACACACCAGACATCACAGTTGTGGAAAAGAAAAAGGTTTGGATCATTGATGTTGCCATCCCAGGTGACAGTCGCATTGACGAAAAACAACAGGAAAAACTCAGCCGCTATCAGGACCTCAAGATTGAACTGCAAAAGCTCTGGCACAAACCAGTGCAGGTGGTCCCGGTGGTGATGGGCACACTGGGTGCCGTGCCAAAAGATCTCAGCCGGCATTTGGAAACGATAGACATTGACAAAATTACGATCTGCCAACTGCAAAAGGCCACCTTACTGGGATCTGCACGCATCATCCCAAAATACATCACACAGTCCTAAATGCTTGGGAAGTGTTCGACTTGTGATTTTGTGATACGAAATCCAGCATATCTATCTGGTTTGCTGTGTCATACTATGTCGTTGTGTCAATAATAATAATAATAATAATAATAATAATAATAATAATAATAACAACACAACAGCAAAAGGCCACCCGACTGGGATCGGCATGCATCATCCGAAAATAAATCACACAGTCCTAAATGCTTGGGAAGTGTTCGAATTGTGATTTTGTGATATGAAATCCAGCATGTCTATCTTGTTTGCTGTGTCAGACTATGTGGTTGTGTCAATAATAATAATAATAATAATAATAATAATAATAATAATAATAATACTCTCATTTCTTAACTATTAACTATTTTATCTCTCATTCAATGTGGCTAATCTTGATGTAGGGTCTCTTAACTTGATACAAGATTTTAAACCTGCCAATTCTATCACTATTTTGCCAGTGCTTTGAAAAGAGTAGCTATAAGCAATGCTACTTGTAATTAATTGCTTTTTTTCAATAACTAAATCATAACTAGGGGCAGAAATAATTTTCATTAGTATTTCCAGCTGCAATGTTTTTGTATAAAGGAGAACATTCAATCAACAAGAGGAAAAATAGATTATTTACAGTTTAAGATATTTCACACAAAATTCTTTTCTATAGGAAATGCATGTGGCCATTTCCTACCAAAATTTGTTGAACAATATCCTAGCTATCCATGAAGGTAGCACTGGGGTTCTTTACGTAGTCACTTGTGTGAAGAATATCACTTATCTCTTAGGCTGAAGCCTTCAGATTGGAATCAGCATTGATGGAAGTTTCTGACAATTTCCCAGGCACTAGGACATCTTGTCAAACTCATTAGGCTAACTACTTCTTTCATAGTGGAGCAGTATGCAGCTGGCCTTTTCTGGTTTTGACATTTTGCTACATCTTCTCTTTCTCACAACCCGTGAGAAGCTCTGAAGCTGGGACAAGATTGGCAGAACACAGTCTCTCTGCTCATACGGCCAGACAAAAATAAGAAAACTCACCATTTGACATTTCAGCTTGAAAAGGCACATTCTTCCAATTTTCTTTAGACGTGCCACAAACTCTTAAGCATATTCTTTGTTTAATAAGTTTGACAAAGATTGCAGTGCAAAGTTTTCCTTCTGTGTATGCAACATTTCTTTAAAAGAATAAAGGTATTGTCACTATTTTATGATAGGGGACGTCACTGATTCTAATAAATATTTCCCATGAGGCCCAAGATGTGGGACCTGCAAGTGATTGATGCCCTTTTCAGATCCCACTTTTAGAAGCATCCTAGTTCTGAAATCTTCAAATTTTTAAGCTCTTCACTAACAAAAACTATATATGTTTATAAGAACCCTTTCTGGATCATGAGCTGCTGAAATATACATGGTGCTAATGAGTAGAAATGTGAATTGGCTTTGGAATAAATTAAAGTTGAATTAAATTGAGATCCATGATATTCAATTTTCATTGATTTTAGATTCTCATATCAGGATTCCTTTTGTTCTTCATTCATACTACTCTAGGGTTGGACAGATAACCTGTTCATACCTTCCTTTGGAGTCTAAGAGAACAATCATTCCTGAAACTGGGCATTTTTCTCATCCAAAACTCCCAACACATGGCATCCATTCCAAAAATAAAGTAACAGTGGGGGATGCTATTTGTGTGCGCGCAGTATTTTCCAGAATGCAACACCTAGGGTTGACATCTTCCATTGTCCTTATATTACTACGCTCCTAGCATGATACTCATCCCACGATGTTTCAGTGACGAAAAATATTATTTACCTTCCTGTGTTAAAAGTTCAAGCTCATCTTATTTATTCCCCATTCTCATTTAAGACCATATATCATTCTCTGCAGCTGACTCTTTTCTGTTTTTTTCTGTCCATTTTTGGACAATTATGCTATTGGCCCAATCACTCTGTATTATTAAGCCCTTTCCATCAGTGCTTGGTATTGTCCTGCTCTGTGAACCATCACCTCCATCTCCCCACATAAATCAAATTAAAGCCTTCCTAATTAAAGTTGAAAAAAATACTAGCAATCATCTTATTTCCAACGGTGCGCAAGAAATACCTGTCTAGGACTCCTTGCTATTTCTAACTAGTGTAAACCGTCATATACTGATAAGCATGATGATGAGCAGGCCAGATGTCATGGTATTGTTGTGGTTCAGTCTGATGATGATGAAGGGGGATTTGGGTTTCAGTTTGTGCCAGGAAATGTGGAACAGAAGTTTGTCCCAGGAAATGTTGAAGATTCTGAAATGCAGGTGGATTCGGGGAATGTTGATGGCTTTGAAAAGCAGAGAGATCAGGGAAATGTGGAAAGCTCTGAGTTTAGTGATAAGGGTGACCTTTTCCCAGAGTCTGAAGATTCTCAATGTCAACAAAGTCCAGATGTCAGCGAGGCAGAAGAATTCTCCTTAGACAGGGATTCTAGGTTAAAGTTGAGATCGGGCCTCAGATGCTGCGTGAGAATTGCAGGCAAGCGTTGGGGAGCCAGATCTCAGAGGAATGTGTTTCTAGCTTGCAAGCATGCTTAAAAAGGGATGTAATTGGGGAAAGATTTTAGACAGAGCAACATTGCTGTTGGAGAATCAACTCTTGTCTTGTCTCGGTTCATTGAAATAATTCTTGCTTGGTTTCATGCTTGGATCTGTGTTTGGATTATACTTTTGAAGCTCATGTTACCTTGTTTCCTCAGGGACTTTGAAATATTATCTACGAAGTCTTTGACCTGTGTTTTGTAGATTGCTCTTGCAATCGGATTATTGCTTTCTTTACTGCTTTTTGCTAAGTTTTGCTATTTTGTATCAATAAACTGAAAAACCCAAGCAGTGTGTGTGTTGGAGCAAGGTGAACTCAGGTGCAACAGGTATGTTCATAAACATTCGCAATGTTAAGAAAGCAGAATATTTGTAGCCCAGACACTAAAAGAGTCAACATTTGTGGTTTAAGTTTCTCACAGGGGTCCATCCATTTAGGTAGTCAAAGAAATCAAGGGTCAACAAGTTCAAGTGCAAGATGTCTGAAAAGAGGGCAAAGGACTCCAAGGCAAACCAAAAGAGAAAGCTGGAGATGAAGGAGAAGGAAACGTGAGCAAGAGGGCAACAAAGAAAGAGAAGCGGGTGATTTCATATATTGACTTGAATTAACCAGACAAATCTGTAGCCTCAAAGTTCTAGTGTGTACTGTAATTCCCCAGATTCACCCGCTCCGTTTTCCCCAAAGTGCAAGTGATCATAGACAGTGTCAAAAGCTAAGGCTAGTCTGGAATGAGGTGACACAATCAATCAATTTATACTCTACTAATCCCATTTTAGAAGTCAATCCTTCAGCACTAAGAGGCTCTCACAATTAACCCTGCTCTGAAACCTGACCTTTCTTAAACCTGACCACAGACGTTTAAGGGCAAAGGCTGAGCATTGAAAGCTCACACACATACATACACAGAGATAGACACTATAAAAGTCAGTAAAGTAAGCGAAGTTAAGTTTTAAAAAAAATACAATGTCCTGGTTTTAGACATTGAGTTATGACATTTCCAGAGTCCTCTAAGAACATGTGAGCTGTGTGCTAAAAACATCTGGGGGTGGTGGTGCCAAAATTCTGTTCGCCTACACTTGAAAATTACCTTGGACTGGCCCTGCCTGGAATCACACTGTGTCCCATTCTGGGCACTACAATTGAAGGGAGATGTTGACTCTAAGCTGGAATGTGTCCAGAGAAAAGAGACTCAAATGATCAAAGGTATGGAGAACAAGCCCTACGAGGAACAACTTCAAGAGCTAGGCATGTTTTGGCTGCAGAAAAGAAGGCTGAGGAGAGACCTGATGATGGCCATGTATAAATATGTGAGGGGAAGTCCTAGGGAGGAGGGAGCAAGATTGTTTTCTGCTGCCCTGCAGACTAGAACGCAATGGAACAATGGCTTCAAACTACAGGAAAGGAGATTCCATCTGAACATTAGGAAGAATGTCCTCACTGTAAGAGCTGTTCAGCAGTGGAACTCTCTGCTGCAGAATGTGATGGAGGCTCCTTCTTATTTTATTTATTTACTTACAGCATTTATATTCCGCCCTTCTCACCCCGAAGGGGACTTAGGGCGGATCACATTATACACACACAGGGCAAACATTCAATGCCCATATACATAGAACCGAGACAGAGACAGACAGACAGACAGACACAGAGGCAATTTAACCTTCTCCTGAGAGGATGTTAGATTCTGGCCACAGGGGGAGCAGCTGCTTCATAATCCACTCTGACCGCACTTATTTATTTATTATTTATTTACAGTATTTATATTCCGCCCTTCTCACCCCGAAGGGGACTCTGGGCGGATTACAATGAACACATATATGGCAAACATTCAATGCCAACAGACAAACAACATTCAGTTTTATACAGACACAGAGGCATTTTAACATCTTTCCAGCTTCACGATTCCGGCCACAGGGGGAGCTGTTGCTTCACTGTCCACTGGTGGCTGTTCTTCCTCATTCTTTTCCTCGTGTTTTGCTGGCAGTTTTATGGTGTTGTAAATTAGTTAAATTAGCCTCCCGCATAAAGCGTACCTAAATTTTCCCTTCTTGACAGATGCAACTGTCTTTCGGGGCTGCATAGGTCAACAGCAAGCCGGGGCTATTTTTAATGGTCGGAGGCTTAACCCAACCAGGGCTTCGAACTCATGACCTCTCAGTCAGTAGTGATCTATAGCAGCTGGTTACTAGCCAGCTGTGCCACAGCCCGGTCCCAACTTCCTCATTCCAACATTGTAAATTAGTTAAATTTGCCTCCCCACTTTTTATAAGTGGTACCTTATCTCCTACTTGATAGATGCAACTATCTTTCGGGTTGCTAGGTCAGCAACGAGCAGGGGCTATTTTTTTATTTTTAATTGGCGGGTGCTCACCCCGCCATGGGCTGGCCTCGAACTCATGACCTCCTGGTCAGAGTGATTTATTGCAGCAGGCTGCTTTACCAGCCTGCGCCACAGCCCGCCCCCTTTGAAGGCTTTTAAGCAGAGGCTGGATTGCCATCTATCGGGGGTGCTTTGAAGGTAATTGTCCTGTTTCTTGGCAGAATATGGTTGGACCGGATGGCCCATGAGGTCTCTTCCAACTCTATGAGTCTATGATTTTGAGTCATCTTATTTGCCAGAAACAACTGCAACAAATGAGGATTTCCATCCCCAGAGGGAGCCCTCAGTGGCGCAGTGTGTTAAAGCGCTGAGCTGCTGAACTTGCAGACCAAAAGGTCGCAGGTTCGAATCCAGGGAGCGGAGTGAGTGCCCGCTGTTGCTCCGGCTTCTGCCAACCCAGCAGTTCGAAAACATGCAAATGCGAGTAGATCAATAGGTACCGCTCCAGCGGGAAGGTATTTATTTATTTATTTATGTACAGTATTTATATTCCGCCCTTCTTTCTCACCCCGAAGGGGACTCAGGGTGGATCACATGACACATATAAGGCAAACATTCAATGCCTTAACATAGAACAAAGACAGAGACAAACACAGGCTCCGAGCTGGCCTCGAACTCATGACCTCTTGGTCAGAGTGATTTGTTGCAGCCGGCTGCAAGTTCAGCCTGCATCACATTCCGGGGTCCGGTGCGCCATGCAGTCATGCCGGTCATCTGACCTTGGAGTATACGGACAACGCTGGCTCTTCAACTTAGAAATGGAGATGAGCACCAACCCCCAGAGTCGGATACGACTGGACTTAATGTCAGGGGGAAACCTTTACCTTTACTATCCCCAGATGAGGCCTAAAAGCCAAATCCCACTGAAAACATGGTTATGTGCCCAAGCTTTTGATGAGTAAATGACAAAGTTGGCATGGCCTGATTTAAGGATGAAGCATGAGGATCTCGGACGAATGGAATTAATTATATATACATTTTTAAGGTTTTTATAATGTGTTTTAACAATGTTAACAGATCTGTTTATATGGTTTTGTTTTTATGATTGCAATTTGGGCATTAATTTTTTTTCCACTTTTTGTAAGCCGCCCTGAGTCCCCTCGGGTGAGAAGGGCGGCGTATAAATGTTGTAAATACAGTAGTCTCACTTATCCAAGCTAAACGGGCCAGCAGAAGCTTGGATAAGCAAATATCTTGGATTATAAGGAGGGATTAAGGAAAAGCCTATTAAGCATCAAATTAGGTTATGATTTCACAAATTAAGCACCAAAACATCATGTTATACAACAAATTTGACAGAAAAAGTAGTTCAATACGCAGTAATGTTATGTTGTAATTACTGTATTTACGAATTTAGCATCAAAATATCACGATATATTGAACACATTGATTACAAAAATGGCTTGGATTATCCAGAGGCTTGGATAAGCGAGGCTTGGATTAGTGAGACTCTACTGTAAATAAATAAATAATACACTAACAGTTCTATTTGTTCCAAAACCATGTGCCTCCTAACAGCTTATTACTCCAATGCCTTGCATTTTTACGGTCATGATGCCCATGCTGTTTGCCGTCCTGCCTCCTCCGCTTGCTGTTTTACCCACAGAAATATAAAATTTAAATTTCTCCTAAGATCTTATCACGGTCTGCAACGTTACGAACCTACACACCACCCCGTTCCCCTCCAAATGGTTAATACGCAGCTGTGGTTGTTGTGAGATTCCGAATTCGCTTTCCCTTTAAATAAAGGCCTCCTGACTTTCTTTGCAATGTTGCCAGATGAAATTCTTTGCTGCCCTGCGATCACGGACCCAAGAGGGCTTTTAAAAGAGACTGACCTTCACTTTGATGCTACACTAAGCAGCACGTCTCTTTTCATGTCTTCTTACTCAGCTGAATGCTAATCACTCCCAGAAATATCTGGGAGAGCCTCCGAGTACCCCAAAGACTTCATCCAATGTAGGTTGTGCCTTCTTGGCTCATAATGATTTTTATTAATGACTATCTCCTGGGCATTCTTTCTCCCTGACTGAAATATAATGATAAGGTGCCATCGGCACGGAGAGAACAGAAACCTTTCTGCTCAAACAAGCAATTCATATGTCATCGCCGTCCCAGCGTTCATGCAACTAAAGTACTAAGGGTCTCCTTTGCTGGGAACAAGGAGTCTCTGATTAAATAAAATCCATGTTTATGATGAGGACTGAGCTAACTCTTCTCTTACCGGCAGAGATCTTTCAGTGCAAAACATAATAAAAATAGAGATGCATAGCTTTCAGGGGAAATTAACATTTCACAAAATGCAAAAGGTTTATTTCTCCTCTACTTCTTGGTGTTCATGGTTCACACTATCTAACTGCTGTTCCTATATGGACAAAATGGTAACGGCCTCCATTCTTTCCATATGTGCCTTCACATAGTTACCATATATACTCAAATATAAGCCCTTTTTTAGCACTGAAAAAGCCCCCCTTGGCTTGTACTCGAGTGAGGGTCCTGGTTGTCTTATATTCGGGTCAGCTTATACTCAAGTATATATGGTACATTTATTATTTTTCTCTATTATTATTGGTATTATTACACTTATTATTTTACTCCATTAATTATTATTATTACATTTATTATTTTACTCTATTATTATTGTTACTATTACAGTAGAGTCTCACTTACCCAAGACTCGCTTGGCACAAATACTCAATATGCCCAAATGTGAACACTGCTGGAGGTTGGGGGAAATTAAACCTTGACATCTGAGAGTTGTAGTTCTTGGGATGTATAGTTCACCTACAATCAAAGAACATTCTGAACTCCACCAACGATGGAATTGAACCAAACTTGGCACACAAAACTCCCAAGATGAACAGAAAACACTGAAAGGGTTTGGTGGGAAATGAACTTGAATTTTGGAGTTGTAGTTCACCTACATCCAGAGAGCACTGTGGACTCAAACAATGATGGATCTGGACCAAACTTGGCACGAATACTCAATATGCCCAAATGTGAACACTGCTGGAGGTTGGCGAAAATTAGACCTTGACATTTGAGAATTGTAGTTGTTGGGATTTATATTTCACCTACAATCAAAGAGCAATCTGAATTCCACCAATGGTGGAACTGAACCAAACTTGGCACACAGAACTCCCATGACCAACAGAAAACACTGGGAGGGTTTGGTGGGCATTGACCTTGAGTTTTGGAGTTGTAGTTCACCTACATCCAGAGAACTCAAACAATGATGGATCTGCACCAAACTTGGAACAAATACTCAATAGGCCCAAATGTGAACACTGGTGGAGTTTGGGAAAAATAGACCTTGACATTTAGAAATTATAGTTGTTGGGATTTATAGTTCACCTACAATCAAAGAACATTCTGAACTCCACCAATGATGGAATTGAACCAAACTTGGCACACAAAACTCCCAAGATGAACAGAAAACACTGGAAGGGTTTGGTGGGCATTGACCTTGCATTTTTGGAGTTGTAGTTCACCTGCATCCAGAGAGCTCAAACAATGATGGATCTGGACCAAACTTGGCAAAATTCTCAATATGCCCAAATGTGAACACTGCTGGAGTTTGGAGAAAATTAGACCTTGGCATTTGAGAGTTGTAGTTGTTGGGATATATAGTTCACCTACAATCAGGGAGCATTCTGAACTGCACCAACGATGGAATTGAACCAAACTTGGCACACAGAACTCCCATGACCAATAGAAAAAATCTGGAAGGGTTTGGTGGGAATTGACCTTGCATTTTTGGAGTTGTAGTTCACCTACATCTAGAGAGCTAAAACAATGATGGATCTGGACCAAACTTGGCAAAATTCTCAATATGCCCAAATGTGAACACTGGGGAAAATAGACCTTGACATTTGGAAATTATTGTTGTTGGGATTTATAGTTCACCTACAATCAAAGAGCATTCCGATCTCCACCAATGATGTAGTTGAACCAAATTTGGCACACAAAACTCCCACGACCAACAGAAAACACTGCAAGGGTTTGGTGGGAATTGAGCTTGAATTTTGGAGTTGTTATTTTCCTTAGAAACTGACTGTTAAGTGTGATGAAGAGACCCTAGTAAAGTCTTTGTGTCTTCGGAGTTTATTGACTTCCCAGCAAAGTTATTTCTTAAGCCATTCCCTGCTTTGAAGCAGTTCTATCTTTCCATATCTCCAGCATGACTTCAGCTCAGAAGTATAATATCAGGCTTTGTATACCTAGAATGACATTTACCTGGCTATATATAAAAAAAACCTGAGTATTATGAGAAGGAGCCAAGTTTAGCATTCTGTAGAGATAAGGAGAAAATAAGAGCCACAATGAAAGACACTAGAAGGGAGGAAAAAACTCAAGTTGGTGCTAAATCTCAAGATTTATTCTTGCAAAGCAAAAATGTGATAAAAAGCCAGATGTGTTTCAATGGGAAGTGGGATTAAAACTCCAAGGAAGGAGGCATGGAAACTGGGGTAAGGAACATTAACAATGTAAAATATGCAGATGACGTCATACTACTAGTAGAAAATAGCAAAAATGTGGAATAACAATGGAAGACCGTCGAGAAAGAAAGCACAAAAAATAGACCTACAGCTGCACATAGAAAGAAGAGACTTGACAGTGGATGAAAGCTAAAGTTCATTTAAATTAAAATATCCAGAAATGTAGAAAATGAAACGAGCAAAGATTTATTATATAACAAGTCAGCTTAAATGTATAGCCATGCTCAGTGCGCTGTGTATGCTCAGAGCAATATGCAAACTATGTGCACTATGTTATTTTAACATTTTATTTTATTATGACTATGTTATATTGTATTACTAGCTGTGCCCGGCCACGCGTTGCTGTGGCAAAGTGGTGGTGGTATTGGTTAAAATTGTTGTGTAATTTTTATTTGACGTTATTTGCATTTTTTTAATTAATTTTATTATAAGTTATATTTTTATTTATTATATTTTATTATTTTCTTGTATTATTTTTAGTTATTTTCTGTTATTATAGTATTTTATTGTATTAATTTTTAGTGTTTTTTTATTATTTTTTATTGGGTTGCTAGGAGACCAAGTTGGAGGAGCTTAGCCTCCTAACTGGCAGCAATTGGATAAAAGCAATTATTCCTCTCTCTCAAATTAGGACTTTATTTTTCTTTTCTTATGTTGTATCAACCTAGAGGCATGGATGATGGGTTGTGTTGTCAAATTTCGAGGTTGGGGGGCCTGTAGTTTTGTTGTTTTGTGGGTCGCCGTGATGCCATCACTCTTTTATATATATAGATTGTGTTTTAATTTGCTATTTTATCTCTTTGTTGATGTTTATATATGCTTTTAATCTTGTTTATGTTTTGTTCTTAGGGATTGGCCCCATATTAGCTGCCCCAAGTCCCTTTGGGGAGATGGAGGCAGGATATACCGTATATACTCAAGTATAAGCCGACCCGAATATAAGCTGAGGCACCTAATTTTACCACAAAAAACCTGGGAAAACATTGACTCAAGTATAAGCCGAGAGTGGTACATTTCAGAAATAAAAATAGATACCAATAAAATTGCATTAATTGAGGCATCTGTAGGTTAAATGTTTTTGAATATTTACCTAAAATGATAATTTAATATAAGACTGTCCAACTCTGATTAAATCATTATTCTCATCTTCTTCAATGTAAATGTGCTTATGTATCCTTTTAATAATAATAGAATAAGATAATACATGTAATAATAATAATACTAAATACAGGAAAATAATACATATAATAATAAGTAGAGTAAAATAGTAAATGTAATACAGTAGAGTCTCACTTATCCAAGCTAAATGGGCCGGCAGAACGTTGGATAAGCAAATATCTTGGATAATAAGGAGGGATTAAGGAAAAGCCTATTAAACACCAAATTAGGTTATAATTTTACAAATAAAGCACCAAAACATCATGTTATACAACAAATTTGACAGAAAAAAGTAGTTCAATACGCAGTAATGCTATGTAGTAATTACTGTATTTACGAATTTAGCACCAAAATATCATGATGTATTGAAAACATTGACTACAAAAATGGCTTGGATAATCCAGAAGCTTGGATAAGCAAGGCTTGGATAAGTGAGACCCTATTGTAATAATAATAAGATCAGAGTGAAATAATAAATGTATTAATAATAAAAAATAGAATAAAATAAATGTAATAGCAACAATAATAGAGAAAAATAATAAATGTAATAGTAGCAACAATAATAGAGAAAAATAGTAAATGTACCATATATACTTGAGTATAAGCTGACCCGAATATAAGACAACTAGGACACTCACTCGAGTATAAGCCGAGGGGGGCTTTTTCAGTCTTAAAAAGGGGCTAAAAACTAGGCTTATACTCAAGTATATACAGTCAAAATAAATATTATTTATTTATTTATTTACAGTATTTATATTCTGCCCTTCTTTCTCACCCCGAAGGGGACTCAGGGCGGATTACAATGAACACATATATGGCAAACATTCAATGCCAACAGACAAACAACATATATAGACAGACTCAGAGGCATTTTTTAACATTTTTCCAGCTTCACGATTCCGGCCACAGGGGGAGCTGTTGCTTCACCGTCCAGTAGTGGCTGTACTTCCTCATTCCTTTCCTCGTGTTTTGCTGGCAGTTTTATGGTTTTGTAAATTAGCCTCCCGCATAAAGCGTCCCTAAATTTCCAGAATTGACAGATGCAACCGTCTTTCGGGGCTGCATAGGTCAACAGCAAGCCGGGGCAATTAATGGTCGGAGGCTTAACCCGACCCGGGCTTCGAACTCATGACCTCTCGGCCAGTAGTGATTTATAGCAGCTGGTTACTAAATATTATTGTTATTTTATTTATTATTGGCCCTTCCTGCTGTTGTAGAAGAGACCATCCTTTCTCAACACCAAAAACATGGCTTTGCAGTGCTCAGCACTCAACGCCTTCTGCCTGGAATGAATCCATTAGCTTTGGACCAAAACAAAATGGACCAATCAGGACTGATTTATAACAGATCTTGGTTAGATCAGAAGATTGGCCCAACTCATTTCTGGAGTGGAGAAGCACATTGCAAAGCCCTTCAGATTGATCCAGAGATAGAGACGTCAATGGGAAGTAGGAAAAACAAACAAGATAGCTCAGATGAGAGTATAAGGAAACTGCCAAAGTGGTCTGATGGTGGAAGGAGAGGAAGGCACTTGGGCTTTGCTCACTGACAGCTCTAACTGGCAGTCTGGGATGAGAACCTCAGCAGCACTCTCCAGCTGGAGAGCAACGAGCCATGAGATCATGGAAGTTATATAGTCAGTTCTCTCCGCCGCCTCTCCTTTCTCCGCTGGATCTAGCTCTTATTAAGGAGACAAAGGACGATATCATACGAGGCTTGTAACCCACGTTGCAGGCTCCCTAGCCTCAAATAATCTTACCCTCATATGACATTGTTGTAAACTCACTGAAAACTAATCTGCAGCTTGTCTCAAAGTTGTTGTTTTAGAAAATAAGGAAAGGTCGTTTTAGGGCTGCTGGAAGCACATTCAAGGAGTCTTCAGAAGTGTGTTCAGTCATATACTAGAAAAGACCAACTGACCATTGAGAACCATTTAAGTCAATGGTTCTCAACCTGGGGTCCCCAGATATTTTGGCCTACAGCTCTCAGAAATGCCAGCCAGTTTACCAGCTGTTGTTGTTGTTATTATTATTATTATTATTATTATTATTATTATTATTATTATTATGACACAGCAAACAAGATAGACATGCTGGATTTCGTATCACAAAATCACAAGTCGAACACTTCCCAAGTGTCTAGGACTGTGTGATGTATTTTCAGATTATGAGTGCAGATCCCAGTCGGGTGGCCTTTTGCAGTTGGCAGATCGTGATTTTGTCAATGTCTATTGTTTCCAAATGCCGGCTGAGATGTTTTGGCACGGCATCTAATGTGCCCATCACCACCGGGACCATCTGCACTGGTTTCTGCCAGAGTATTTGAAGTTCAATCTTGAGGTCCTCATAGCGGCTGAGTTTTTCCTGTTGTTTTTCGTCAATGCGACTGTCACCTGGGATGGCGACATCAATGATCCAAACGTTTTTCTTTTCCACAACTGTGATGTCTGGTGTGTTGTGTTCCAGAACTTTGTCAGTCTGGATTCGAAAGTCCCACATCATCATCATCATCATCATCATCATCATCATCATCATCATCATTATTATTATTATTATTATTATTATTATTATTATTATATCACAGCAAAGAAGATAGATATGCTGGATTTCGTATCACAAAATCACAAGTCGAACACTTCCCAAGTGTCTAGGACTGTGTGATGTATTTTCAGATGATGCGTGCAGAACCCAGTAGGGTGGCCTTTTGCAGTTGGCAGATCGTGATTTTGTCAATGTCTATTGTTTCCAAATGCCTGCTGAGATCTTTTGGCACTCCATTTATAATTACTTGTATTATTTTCCTGTAATAATAATAATAATAATAATAATAATAATAATAATAATTATTATTATTATTATTATTATTATTTTATGATTAGGTTACATGGAAAAATGGCCCAACAATTCAATGAGATGCTGCAGAAAGGAAGTATCAGTGAATGGCTAACAACTGGAAGAACTTACCTGATACAAAAGGATCCAGCAAAAGGAGCAGCACCAGGAAACTATAGGCCAATAACGTGTCTGCCCACTATGTTTAAACTACTGACTGGCATCATAGCTGACAAAGTTCAAGATTATCTTGAAGAAAAAAACATCTTGTCAGATGAACAGAAAGGCAACAAACGGAAAAGCAGGGGCACAAAAGATCAGTTATTGATTGACAAAATGATTCTGGAGAATTGTAAGAGCCGAAAAGCTAATCTTCACATGACGTGGATTGACTACAAAAAGGCCTTTGACTCACTCCCACACAGCTGGATCATCAAGTGCCTGGACGCCTTCGGGATTTGTAAAAACGTTGGCACCTTCATTGAAAACATGATGGAGCACTGGAAAACTGAACTGTTTGTTGGAAATGAAAGCTATGGACTTGATAACATCAGGAGAGGAATTTTCCAGGGAGACTCATTGTCCCCTCTGCTTTTCATTATCGCCATGATCCCTCTGTCAACAATCTTACAAAAAACAAATCTCGGCTATCAAACATCTAAGAAATCTCACAAAATGTCACATCTGATGTACATGGATGACCTGAAGCTGTATGGGAAAACGGAAACTGAAATCCAGTCTCTGACCAACACTGTCCGAATTATTATTATTATTTTATTATGACACAGCAAACAAGATAGATATGCTGGATTTCATATCACAAAATCACAAGTCAAACACTTCACAAGTGTCTAGGACTGTGTGATGTATTTTCGGATGATGCGCGCAGATCGACAGTGGCATTGAAGAAGGGAAAAATCATTGAAAGTGAGGGCATAAATATGCCAATGGCCAAACAATAAAGTGTCACCAGCCAGAGGCCTATAAATATCTGGGCATATTACAGCTAGACATTATTATTATTATTATTATTATTATTATTATTATTATTATTATTATTATTATTGTTATTATTATTACATGTATTATTTTATCCATTATTATTAAAAGGATACATAAGCTGACCCAAATATAAGACAACCAAGACCCTTACCTGAGTATAAGCCGAGGGGGGCTTTTTCAGTCTTAAAAAAGGGCTGAAAAACTAGGCTTATACTCGAGTATATACAGTAAGTAAGTAAGTCACACACTGTAGTGCAAGCTCACTAGACTAGTTGAGAAGGCGAAGAAAGAAAAAGGAAACAACGATGAATTCTACACTCAATTCACAAACGGCAACGATGGTGCCCCAAACGGGCATAAAACTAGGGAGTAAACTTTTGTTGAACTCTGTGGGATTTCTCTTTAACTAGATCAAGATAGAACATTACAAAATACTATGTGTGGTAGAGAACAAGACTTTACGCAGTCAGAGAAATAGCCTGGTTGATTACTGCCAGACAGTACAGAGTACTACGGACTTCCTAATTCAAAGGTAATTGCTCTTCCTTCTCTTACAAAGTGAAAAAAACCCTGAACAATCCAATGCGGGATCCACCGTAAAGCTCTTTTTAATTTCCTTCTCTTCTCTGTGGTTTGGGGTGGGGGCATGTTTCTTTGTCAAGAACGTCTGCCGTAATGATTGCTGGTTGATTCTTCAGTCACGAACAACAAAGGCAGTGAATCACTGAAAGAAGTCCGAGGGCTTTAGGGCATTTTGCTCTACACAAGAGACTCCTCCAGCATCCGAGAGATGAAAAACACCTTTCTTGCTGACGTGATCTGCTCCAGAGATTGTCTGCAGCTCCATCGCTTATCAATAAATAGAGCTGTTCCGAATGCAGAAACCTTCTCGTTGCCTTCCCGGCGATTAAGGCAACCTTTGATGTGGATTACAAGATGAAGACAGAGGGAAGGGAGACACAGGATTTCCGTTGCACACATTAAATATGGATCAGCATGTTGAGCCTTAATGAGAATGAGATAGCAGACCTTCTATCATTTCTGTATAACTTGCATTTACGGAGAAGCCCTGATAGAAAAGTACATTTTGAAAGGATGTGGTTTCCAAGACAATCTATACCAGCAACATCCTATTACCATTATCTAAGCAATTAAGCCTTTTGTTTGTCATTTCTATTTGTTTCTGTTAGATGTGGAGACTCTGGTCCCAGCCAATATGGCCTCTAGTAGCATCAAAGGAGCTTACTGTGTTGTTGAAGGCTTTCACGGCAAGGATCACAGGGTTGTTGTATGTTTTCCAGGCTGTATGGCCATGTTCCAGAAGCATTCTCTCCTGACATTTTGCCCACATCTATGGCAGGCATCCTCAGAGGTTGTGAGGTATATTGTTGAAGGCTTTCACGGCCAGGATCACAATGTTGTTGTATGTTTTCTGGGCTGTATGGCTATGTTCCAGAAGCATTCTCTCCTGACGTTTCGCCCACATCTATGGCAGGCATCCTCAGAGGTTGTGAGGTATATTGTTGAAGGCTTTCACGGCCAGGATCACAACGTTGTTGTATGTTTTCTGGGCTGTATGGCTATGTTCCAGAAGTATTCTCTCCTGACGTTTCGCCCACATCTATGGCAGGTATCCTCAGAGGTTGTGAGGTTGTGATGAGCTTACTTACTTAGAGTTGAACAACCCTATAAATAGTTTCTACTGCTGAGATACATTAGATTATATACAAATTACTGAATACATATATATCTGCCATTGAACATTTGCCATTGTATGTTGGAATCCGCCCTGAGTCCCCTTGGGGAGATAGGGCGGAAAATAAATAAAGTATTATTATTTTATTATGACACAGCAAACAAAATTAGATATGCTGGATTTCGTATCACAAAATCACAATTCGAACACTTCCCAAGTGTCTAGGACTGTGCAATGTATTATTATTATTTTATTATGGCACAGCAAACAAGATAGATATGCTGGATTTCGTATCACAAAATCACAAATCGAACACTTCCCAAGTGTCTAGGACTGTGTGATGTATTATTATTATTATTGACACAACAACATAGTATGACATGGCAAACAAGATAGATATGCTGGATTTCGTATCACAAAATCACAAGTCGAACACTTCCCAAGTGTCTAGGACTGTGTGATATTATTATTATTATTATTATTATTATTATTATTATTATTGACACAACAACATAGTCTGACACAGCAAACAAGATAGATATGCCGGATTTCGTATCACAAAAACCACAAGTCGAACACTTCCCAAGTGTCTAGGACTGTGTGATGTATTTTCGGATGATGCACGCAGAAACCAGTCGGGTGGCCTTTTGACGGATCATAATTTTGTCAATGTCTATTGTTTCCAAATGCCGGCTGAGATCTTTTGGCACTGCACCCAGTGTGCCGATCACCACTGGGACCACCTGTACTGGTTTCTGCCAGAGCCTTTGAAGTTCAATCTTGAGGTCCTGATAGCAGCTGAGTTTTTCCTGTTGTTTTTCACCTGGTATGGCGACATCAATAATCCAAGCGTTTTTCTTTTCCACAACTGTGATGTCTGCTTCTAACTCAAACTAGACATTGCTTTTGACAAAGATTTCCCTCTCAGCACACCCTTTAATATTCCCTGCATAGCATGAACACATTTCTTTGGCCTCTGGCCTTTTTTTTTTGTTTGCTATTCTAACACTCCTGCGAACCCAAAATTCCAAACGGTCAGCTCGATCCAGAGATTCCGTTTCATCAAGGCCAGACGGCTTGTTAGCAGCAGCCTCTGTCTGCATGCTATCTAACTGGGAGCTGTCCTCCCTTTGCACCTGGCTAGCTTCAGTATCATCTCCAGTATCAACAACACAATTCCCTGCCGTGGGTTTGTCTCCCTGCTCCTCATCTCTCACAGCAGGGACACTCTGAACCTGAATCCCATAATTCCCATCAGAGTCATCCTGAACCTGAATCCTAACATCTGGAACATCTGGAACCTGAATCCCACAATCCACATCAGAGTCACTCTGAGACTCCAGCTGAGTCACAACACCTGGCCCTGATTAAGAAACATTCAAATGATTTGACAGCAATCTCAAAAACGTTTTTCCTTTCAATGTCAGCCAAATTCCAACAACAACAACAACAACAACAACAACAACAACAACAACAAGTAACCATTTGATATCCTTTCATGACATCCAAAACACCTCGCTCCGTCTCATGCGAGGGCCATCTAAAGCAACATAGATTATCCAGTTAAGCTACATTAAGAGTATACAAAGAAAGGAAGGATAATGCAATTAAGCAAATATTTTTAAAATGAAAATTACACGCAAGCACATATGTTTTATTAATGTTCAATGTTTGCATGAGCAAGGGTTTTGTCTCTGTTGCATTGGCTTTGTCATATGTACTAGATCAGGACTGATCAACATTTGGTCTGTTGAGGAGTTCCCCCAGAAGTGTCCCCTGATGATGTGACACAAAATTTGCAATAAAATGGTGAGTCTATCAGTTAAGAAAAAATTAAATGCTCTTACTTACTATGCACATTTCTACGTTTCCTCTCACACATTTCTTAATGCCTTTTATTCTTTCTTTCATGTACTTTCAAGGCTGATGATGCTGGAGTTGGTTGCTAGTATCTCCAGTGTGAAGAATCAGATCTGTAGAAGATTAAAAAGATTTATTAGGTTAACATTGCTTTATATACAGTTTTAAGTCTCAACTCGAAAAGACCCACTGACCATTGAGAACCATGTAAGTCAATGGTTCTCAACCTCTGGGTCGTGAGGTGTTTTGGCCTACAATTGCCAAAAAATCCCGGTGTTACACCCCAGCCACCTTTGGGTTCTGAACCTGATTCAGAAATGAACTTTGACCAGGATGAAGCTTATTCTGACCTTTCGCCCAGTTCTCTGAGCTCCTTCCAATTACAGACCCCAGCTGTGGATAGCTCCGATGCTTCCTTAATTGGGAGAGATACTGAAAACATTACTCCCGTGGAAGAACCAGATGTTCCGAGTTCCCCAGGGAATGTATCCTTTAACAGAAGGGAGTTTTTGCATCGCCAGAGATCAGAGAAACAGGAGCTTTGAAGGAGTCAACGTTTGGCATCTAGAGGGGAACATGGATAGGAGATTTCCTTGGGAACCTTTGGGGAGTTGGTTTCCCTTCGCTGTGATTAGATCTAAGTTCCATAAAAGTGTCTTGCTCTGCAAACACTTTGCAGTGTCAACGTAGCGATTTCCTGAGAACACTTCACTGATTCCAGTTCCCTGATTTCATCAAGCCAAATCTCCTGTTCCTGGCGGCCAAGCCGAGCTGCGACTCCCGATTTAATCCAGAGTAAATTCACGTCCTGGCCTTGTTCCTGAACCTGGATTACTTTTAGCTTCGTCTTCTGCCTGCCTTGATATCAAAGACTTCCTAGTGACTTTGGACCTTGTTATTCACTCCTGCTTTCTTGTTATTTCCACGCTCAATAACTTCCCAACAGTTTTGAGCGTGTTTTGGTTTCTGGACTTTGGACAATAATATTGGACACATCTCTTCAACTCTTTGGACTAATTCATACCATATCATAAAGGACTATTGCTCACTCATCCTTTCCATTAATTCTTTCCTGAATTATTAATTGTTTCAATAAAGATATTACATGATTATTGGTCTCTGTTTGGTTTCCAGTGCTCATGCTGCCTTGGGGTGCAACACCCGGCCAGGTTACCAGCTGTTAGGATTTCTGGGAGTTGAAGGCCAAAACATTTGGAGACCCACAGGTTGAGAACCACTGATTCAAGTCAACACTTATGCAAGATGTACTGATTCAATCGACCTCTTCTAGTCGAGACTAACATTTGGGTTTTGGCCACAGCCTTGACCTGCATTGCATCAGCTTCTTGTGTTGCTATAACTTCTGCTTCTCTTGCTGCTTATAAATCTGCCACAAGACCCATAGAAGATATTCTAGCAGAGTCCACTGGGAAATACAAGAAGCTGTCATACAAAGGGCCACTCAAGTCACTGAGAAACAGTGCTCAGGAGAACCAGATGATAGTGTCATTCCTTTGCCTTGAGTGTTTTCCTGCTCTTCTCTCGGAAGGCCCAGGAGACTGGCTGGGAACAAACAAAAGCAGAAAGACAACAAGAGCTGGCAGTGTGAGCAGAGCCACTAAACTGCACTTAAGTGCTTCTGTTTCCTTCCCCTGGTGATTTCCCTATCAGTTTTGGTTAAGCAGCATCCTTGATATATTTGACCTCTTAGGAATAACAAAAGCACTCTACGCACGGGCATATGTACACAGACACAGGCCATGTATGTGGTCTTTCCACAATGGGAAGTAATAGCAGTGCTGCGTAATACACCAAATTAGGAAGAGGGGGGAAAAAGAATAAGAGTGCCTTATAATGTAGGGACCACAAGCCAGAAAAATAGTAAACTATTGCCTATGTAGCTTTGCCTCTGCATATATCATATAGCAGGGGTCCCCAAACTTTTTAAACAGGGGGCCAGTTCACGATCCTTCGGACCATTGGAGGGCCGGACTATAGTTGGCCACCAAGCAATAACAACAACAACAACAACAACAACAACAACAATAATAAAGAGGGTTGGAAGAGACCCTTTGGGCCATTGAGTCCAATCGCCTTCTGCCTTTGGGCACCAAAAGCACAAGCAAAGCACCCCTGACAGACGGCATCCCAGCCTCAAAGATAATAATAATAATAATAATAATAATAATAATAATAATAATAATAATAATAATAAATTATCATGATCATTGATCATTATCATAAATGATCATTTTTAATGTTCATCTCATTTAATTTATGTTTAACTTGGGCATTAGAAAAATGCCACTTGTAAGCCGCCTGGAGTCCCCCTTTGAGGTGGAGAAAGACGGGGTATTAGTAAGGTAAATAATAATAATAATAATAATAATAATAATAATAATAATAATAATAAAGTGCAATAAAACTGCAAAAGGCCATCCTACTGGGATCTGCACGCATCATCCGAAAATACATCACACAGTCCTAGACACTTGGGAAGTGTTCGACTCGTGATTTTGTGAAACGAAATCCAGCATATTTATCTTGTATGCTGTGTCATACAATAAAATAATAATAATAATAATAATAATAATAATAATAATAATAATAGGAAGCGAAGAAGAGAACCCTTGGGTCATTTAGTCCAACCCCCTTCTTTTGTGCCGTGGGGGCTGGATAAATGGCTTCGATGGGCCGCATGTGGCCCCCGGGCCTTAGTTTGGGGACCCCTGTCATATAGCCTTTATATAGACGAAATAAGCACTTTGTATGAACCAAAGTAGTATGTGCAACACCCTTCCTGTGAGCTGGTGCCTTTTTCCAGGAAGTTCCAGAGAGAGAAGAAAACTCAAAGTATACACACACACACACACACACACACACACACACACACACACCTTCCTTGCTTAATTTTTCAAATATACCTCACAACCTCTGAGGATGCCTGCCATAGATGTGGGAAGAACGTCAGGAGAGAATACTGTCAGGGAATCGCCGACCCTGACTTGATGGATGAGCCAGGTCCCACCTATTCACCCCATAAGCCGACTTTGCAAACGGCAAAAATGGCACCGACAAAGTATGACACCTTTGCTGATTTATGTCTTCTGAAACTCAGCGACACTAAGGCTTTATTTACAATATTTTCATTGCCCGGGCTGTGGTGCAGGCGGGAGAGCAAGCCAGCTGCAATTAACTGCAATGAATCACTCTGACCAGGAGATCATGAGTTCGAGGCCACTCGGAGCCTATGTGTGTTTGTCTCTGTTCTATGTTAAAAGGCATTGAATGTTTGCCTATATGTGTAATGTGATCCGCCCTGAGTCCCCTTCGGGGTGAGAAGGGTGAAATATAAATGCTGTAAATAAAATAAATAAATAATTGCTAGTTGACCAAAATTATCCGGACACATGTTGCAAGTCCGTCTCTCTCAAAAGTCCATTCCTCTGTGCGCACGAAGCACCCCCTGCATTCCACAGTCTGTGATGCATCTTCCTGCCATGTAGCACAAATGGAAGTCCTTGCCATTTGTCCTTCTAGCAATCAATCAGGGCTGGCCAGAATTAACCTCTTGGCTGCTGGAATGCTTGCCGGAACGAAACACACAATCCAACAGCAAACAATAGATTGAACATTTCACTCTATATCAACAAAAACACTAACAAATGCTTCTGGAACATGGCCATACAGCCCGGAAAAAAAACATAACAACCTCTGGGCTAGACAAATTATGGCCAGTGAATTCTTTCAACCACACATTCATGGGCTCTTCATGTATGCCGATACATATGCCGGGCTGTGGCGCAGCTGGCTAGTAACCAGCTGCTATAAATCACTACTGAATATCCCTATATGTGGATAGTCATGAGTCATGAGTTCGAAGCCCGGGTCGGGTTAAGCCTCCGACCATTAATAGCCCCGGTTTGCTGTTGACCTATGCAGCCCCGAAAGACAGTTGCATCTGTCAATTAAGGAAATTTAGGGACGCTTTATGCGGGAGGCTAATTTACAACACCGTAAAACTGCCAGCAAAACACGAGGAAAGGAATGAGGAAGTACAGCCACTACTGGACGGTGAAGCAACAGCTCCCCCTGTGGCCGGAATCGTGAAGCTGGAAAAATGTTAAAAAATGCCTCTGAGTCTGTCTAATGTATGTTGTTTGTCTGTTGGCATTGAATGTTTGCCATATATGTGTTCATTGTAATCTGCCCTGAGTCCCCTTCGGGCTGAGAAGGGCAGAATATAAATACTGTAAATAAATAAATAAATAAATATGCATAATGGGCCTTCAATCAAGGAGGGCACTAGTTAGAGGGATTCTTGTCCACTATGTTTAGATAAACTCTTGCCCACCCATGGTGAATGCAGTGAAATCTAGTGTCTGTTCTCTATTTACATCCATCATGGGGAATGATTGGCAACGAGTCCATTCCGTCCCACAGTGACCTTAGTACTTTCTTCCAAAGTAATGAGCACGGTCCTTCAAACTTCACAGATATCATGAAAATCTCTCGGGTTGGAATCCTAGAGGGAAGACCACAAGCGCCCACCTTTTTGGCTCACCTCCTAGTCTTATGTTCTGAAAACCTTTTTCATCCTTTGTGCCGAGCAGAAAAGAGAGTGTCAAATATTTACGGAGGGTTTGAAACATTGTGCACTTTGGGCGAAGACTTCTTCCACCTTGGTAAATGAAACAGACACAATATCTACAACGCAGGTATGAAGAGAGGGAATAAAAGAAAGCTGCTCTCGGCATGTTAATGGCCCAGCTGTGTATTCTTGGCCCACATTTCATTTTCCTAAATTACAATAACATGAGCTCTGCTAAGAGGGCAAACTAAAAGATTAATGATCCGGTTATTACCACGGTTACTGTTGGTTACTGGAGTAATGTCACCGGGCCACATAGTGCCGTGATGTATTGCTGAATCGACTTGCTTAAGGGACAATATGAATTTTGCATCTATGCATATCCCATGGTATGCCGCGTAAGAAAATATATGACATTTCTGAAGAAATTATTGTTACCCCCCCTGCAACTATTTATTCAGATTGTGACACTGCAGACTTACCCGGCATTATATACGAAATGACTGATGGGAAATCTGTCAATTTGACGTCTCGACTTTTTAATTTTTTGGGGAAAAAAAATCACGTTCTTTTCATCTGAAATTAGGAAATGTGAGTGTGGTGAACAGAAGTGAAGTTCTCTTTAATTGGCCTCATCAAATTCAGTTGGTGCAGCTATTCCCAGTGTGAACACAACCACGTTGTACATACCTGCTGTGTAGCCGTGAAAAGCGAAAAAACACTGCGGGGAAAGGGGCTAATAGCCATTGATCATTAACACGGTCGAACATGCAGAAATGCAAATCCAGGGTTTTAAGTGATTCACTCAGAATCCTGCTCCTGAGTGGACTCCCTGTCCGTGTTCATTTCGTTCAAATTATTGTCTTTCCTATTGAAATTCGGAAGGAATTTTTCAAAATTATGAAAAAAAATTTAATCACGACCATATCAAAGACTATTGGGAATTCCGTTAATACATTTTTACAAACATAAGATAGCTGAAAACACCAGAACGATAATGGGATAATGAATGAAACCCGGATGACTTCACTTCTTTGCGGTATAGTTGTAACTTGTTCATTACTTATCTATATATATAAAAGGGTAATGAAATTTTGGCCTAGGACAAAACAACAAAACTACACATCCCAAAAACACTAAACTTGGCAGCACAACCCCTCATCCATGCCTCTACGTTCATACAACAAAAAGAAAAGAAAAATTAAGTCCTAATTAGAGGGAGAGGAAGAATTGTTTTTATCCAATTGCTGCCAGTTAGAAGGCTAAGCTCCGCCCACTTGGTCTCTTAGCAACCCACTCAGCCCAGGGGACAGGCACAGTTAGGCCTCACTTAGGCCTCTTCCACAGATTATCAGATTTGAACTGGATTATATGGCAGTGTAGACTCAAGGCCCTTCCACACAGCTATATAACCCATTTATAATCTTATATTATCTGCTTTGAACTGGATTATCTTGACTCCACACTGCCATATAATCCACTTCAGTGTGTATTTTATCCAGCTGTGTAGAAGGGGCCTCATACTTCGCCACAGCAACGCGTGGTTTATAAACAGCTAGTGTGTTTATAAAAATGCAGAACTTGGAAATGATAATTTTTGTAATTTTATGGACTACAGCATCCACAATCCTTCAACTAACATGGAGCAAGGTTCATGCTGGATAAGGAGTCTGGGAATTTTTATCCAAAATTTGACTTTTCAATTTTTTCCTTTTTTTCCTTTCTTTTTCTTCCTTTTTTTTGTTTTCTTTTTTCTTTTTCCCTTTTTTCCTTTTTTCTTTTTTTTCTGTCTCTCTTATCTTTCTTTCTCTTTTTATCTCCTCTTTTTTATTTTATTTTCTCTCTTTTTCTGAGATTGTTCCCCCATATATAGGGAGCTCTCTATCCCTGTATCCTACATTGTTGGCTTTTATATATTTATGTCCATCTTAAATACAAAATAAAGATTATTTTTTTCAAAAGTTGTATGAATATCACCACAATTTAGGAAAATCATATCCCTAAATGTTCTTAAATATTCCTATGATTTATTTATTTACAGTATTTATATTCCGTCCTTCTCACCCCGAAGGGGACTCAAACATTCAATGCCATTAGACACACGACACACACACACACAAAGACACAAAGGCTATTTAACATTTTCCAGCTTCTGGCTTCATAAGGGTATGCTCGATTCCGGCCACAAGGGGAGCTGCTTCTTCATCATTCACTGTGACACCGAGTCCTTGTTGGAGTACTTCCTCATCCTCTGCACACATGCTGCTGGACATTTTTATGATGACGTAAATTAGTTACCATATATACTTGAGTATAAGCCGACCCGAATATAAGCCGAGGCACCTAATTTTACCACAAAAAAACTCGGGAAAGCATTGACTCAAGTATAAGCCGAGGGTGGTAAATTTCAGAAATAAAAACAGATACCAATAAAATTACATTAATTGAGGCATCAGTAGGTTATATGCTTCTGAATATTTACATAAAGCTCAAATTTAAGATAAGACTGCCCAACTCCGATCAAATCATTATTTTCATCTTCTTCCATGTAAATGTGCTTATGTATCCTTTTAATAATAATAGAGTAAAATAATAAATGCAATAATAATAATAATAATAATAATAATAATAAATACAGGAAAATAATACATGTAATAATAATAATAATAGGAAAATAATACATGTAGTAATAAATAGAGTAAAATAATAAATGCAATAATAATAATAATAATAATAATAATAATAATAATAATAATAATAAATACAGGAAAATAATACATGTAATAATAATAATAATAATAATAATAATAGGAAAATGTTACATGTAGTAATAAATAGAGTAAAATAATAAATGCAATAATAATAATAATAAGATCAGAGTGAAATAATAAATGTATTAATAATCATAATAAAAATAGAGTAAAATAAATGTAATAGTAGCAACAATAATAGAGAAAAATAATGAATGCAATAATACCAATAATAATAGAGAAAAATAATAAATGTACCATATATTCCCGAGTATAAGCTGGCCCAAATATAAGCCAACCAGGACCCTCACCCGAGTATAAGACGAGGGGGGCTTTTTCAGTCTTAAAAAAAGGGCTGAAAAACTAGGCTTATACTCGAGTATATACAGTAAATTAGCTTCCCTGCATAAGCAGTCCCTAAATTTTCCTACTTGACAGATGCAACTGTCTTTCGGGTTGCTTAGGTAAACAACGAGCTAGGCTATTTAATGGTCGGGCACTCAATCCGACCCGGGCTTCGAACTCATGACCTCTCGGTCCATAGTGATTTATTGCAGCTGGTTACTAACCAGATGCGCCACAGCCAAATTCTTGGCTTCTGCTCTGACTTACACTACTATTTAAAAAGTCAATGAAAATATAGTGTTACAGTAGAGTCTCACTTTTCCAACATAAACGGGCCGGCAGAATGTTGGATAAGCGAATATGTTGGATAATAAGGAGGCATTAAGAAAAAGCCTATTAAACATCAAATTAGGTTATAATTTTACAAATTAAGCACCAAAACATCATGTTATACAACAAATTTGACAGAAAACGTAGTTCAATACGCAGTAATGCTATGTAGTAATTACTGTATTTATGAATTTAGCACCAAAATAACATGATGTATTGAAAACATTGACTACAAAAATGCATTGGATAATCCAGAAGTGAGTGTTGGATAAGTGAGACTCTACTGTACTTATGTTGAAGACATGGAAAATAAAAAAAAGCTGATTTCAAAAATCAGTCATAATTCAAGTGAACTACCGGGGGGTACATTGGAACCATTAATGTAATTAATTACTTAAAAAAAATATGTCCCATGCTCTGGGCTGAGTAAGATTGGTTCTGTGTTTTGCCAAAAGATCGGTTTTAAGTACTCACGGGCAGGCATAGCATTCTTCAGTTCTTTCTGGAGTTTTTTTTTCCCCCAAACTGCGCAACACATATAATATAATTCACTCCATAAAGAAGTTGGCAGAACTTCTTTCTAATCTCATTTTCCTAACCAAGGGTCATCAAGTTTGTAATCTAATCTTCCTCTCGTTTGATATGCCAGCAATTGAAAAATGACAGTGATATGTCATAGTCACACACAATAGCTGCAGTCTTTTAATAACACTAAACCCACTTCGGCAGCTAGCACTTCTCCATAGGTGTGTGTGCGGACACATTAGTTGCTTTTATTCATTACATTGAGAATAAAAGGCAGGCTTAAACAAGCACTGGAATAAAACTGCTGGTTCATCCTCTATCTATATATATAAAAGAGTGATGGCATCACGGCAGCGGACAAAACAACAAAAGTAAATACCCCACAACCTCGAAATTTGACAACACAACCCATCATCCATGCCTCCAGGTTGATACAACAAAAAGAAAAGAAAAATAAAGTCGTAATTGGAGAGAGAGGAATAATTGTTTTTATCCAATTGCTGCCAGTTAGAAGGCTAAGCTCCGCTCACTTGGTCTCCTAGCAACTCACTCAGCCCAGGGAACCTTTTACCTTAACTACCACCAATTCCTCAATACTTTATTTCCCACATCACCATACTTCGCCACAGCAACGCGTGGCCGGGCACAGCTAGTATATATATATATATATATATATATATATATATATTCGCCAGTGGCGCAGTGGGTTAAACCACTGAGCTGCTGAACTTGCTGACCAAAAGATCTGCAGTTTGAATCCAGGGAATGGGGTGAGCTCCTGCTGTTAGCCCCAGCTTCTGCCAACCTAGCAGTTCAAAATCATGCAAATGTGAGTAGATCAATAGGTACCACTCCGGCAGGAAGGTAATGGTGCTCCATGCAGTCATGCCAGTCACATGACCTTGGAGATGTCTATGGACAACGCCGGCTCTTCTGCTTAGAAATGGAGATGAGCACTAAAACTAGACTTAATGTCAGGGGAAAATCTTTCCCTTTATAATATATAATATTACACACACACACACACACACACACACATATATATATACAGTAGAGTCTTACTTATCCAACACTCGTTTATTCAACATTCTGGATTATCCAACGCATTTTTGTAGTCAACGTGTTCAATATATCATGATATTTTGGTGCTAAATTCATAAATACAGTAATTACTACATAGCATTACTGCGTATTGAACTACTTTTTCTGTCAAATTTGTTGCATAACATGATGTTTTGGTGCGTAATTTGTAAAATCATAACCTAATTTATTGTTCAATAGGATTTTCTTTAATCTCTCCTTATTATCCAACATATTCGCTTATCCAACGTTCTGCCGGCCTGTTTACGTTGGATAAGCGAGACTCTACTGTATATATATCTGGAAATGGTTTCAAAAGAATTGTGGAACTTTATGGACACCTATATGGATAAATAATTAATTTTAATTACACGTAATTTGTTGCATAATTATTCTTCACATAAACACACATACACACCAAAACATGGAATGGTTTGCCATTCATTTTTCTGCCCCATTTGCTTTGCTGTGCTCTGACTTTCCTGGACCTCATTGATTATCATAAAAGTCTTTGGGAAAAGAGTTCAATTTAAGAAAGAAATCCTCCTGAGACCTATAAACAATCTTAACTTTACAACAACATAAAAACTTACAGCAGTGTGCAGAAAGGAATGAAGAAGTACTCTATTAAGGCCTCGGTGTCACAAGTGGACAATGAAGCAGCAGCTCCCCCTGTGGCCGGAATCGAGCATACCCTCATGAAGCCGCAAACTGGAGTACGTTAAATTGCCTCTGTGTCTGTCTATATATGTCGTATGTCTAATGGCATTGAATGTTTGCCATGTATATGTGCATTGTGATCTGCCCTGAATCCCCTTTGGGGTGAGAAAGAAGGACGTAATATAAATACTGTAAATAACTAAATAAATTACTTGCAATTTGAACTAAACATGGAATTTGCCAGTTTCTAATGGTTTGGCCCAACCATGGAAGTCATTGGCTTCTCTTCTGGACTGGCTCGTTTCTCTCCTTGGCTCTCTCTGCAGCTGCTCTACCCTTTGGTTAACTGTGAGTGCTACGAAAATCATATTTATCTCTTTCTAACCCTCATTCCTACCTGGGGAACGTTACTATTTGACAGCTCTCACTGAAGACGCAACAAGGTGGTGTGTTATATGGTGGGACTGAAGTAGCAATTAGAGTTGTTTATGCAAATTAGCTTTCGCGATCATAAATCATAAGTGAGAACAGAGGGACCTGCTCAAAAATTGTTTGCCACTAATAAGTACACACGTAAGGCCGCTTTCAATTTGAACATCGTTCATTTTTGCCGCAACAGCAGTTGGGTCACCAGACAGGTCTCCTCTCAAGTGTCCTGTTAAATTAACAAGTGGGTTTAACGGCATCTGAGACGAGTCTCTTTCTTGTGATTCTCTTATGAAAGTAGGTACAAGGGTCACGGAGACTGTAAAAGGCCTACACATTGCCTTTTAGGATGCACATGGTGTTTAGCTTGGACACGTTCTTGTATTGCAGTCATGGAGCTGGATCTGAGCATCTGCTTCATGCTATGCACATAAGGAAGTCTTCATAGGGCATTCCTTATTTTCATAAGGAATTGGTATATATTGATGTCAAGCTGATTGACAGGAAATTGTTTGGGTCCTACCCCCCACCCCCAATTCTTTAAAGATTGGGACAATGTTTGCCTTATTCCAGTCTCCTGGAACTTCTGTTCTCCACAAATTGTCAAAGATGAGTTCCAAGTTGTTGTTGAAGCCTGGAAAACACACAACAACCCTGAGTTCCAAGTTGTTCATAGTGATCAAGTTGACTACTCATAGGGTCGAGCTGTGGTGCAGCTGGTTAGTAACCAGCTGCAATAAATCCCTACTGACTGAGAAGTCATGAGATCGAATCCCAGGTCGGATTGAGCTCCCGACCATTAATACCATTAATAGCTTAGCTTGCTGTTGACCTAAGCAGCTCGAAAAACAGTTGCATCTGTCAAGTAGAAAATTTAAAGTCCAGTCGTGGCCGACTCTGGGGGTTGGTGCTCATCTCCATTTCTAAGCTGAAGAGCCGGCGTTGTCCATAGACATCTCCAAGTCATGTGGCTGGCATGACTGCATGGAGCGCCGTTACATTCCCGCCGGAGTGGTACCTATTGATCTACTCACATTGGCATGTTTACGAACTGCTAGGTTGGCAGGAGCTGGAGCTAAGAGCGGGCGCTGATTCTGCTCCCAGGATTTGAACCTGGGACCTTTCGGTCTGCAAGTTCAGCAGCTCAGCACTCTAACACACTGTGCCACCAGGGGCCCCGGCTTGCTGTTTACCTAAGCAGCCTGAAAGACAGTTGAATCTGTCAACTAGAAAATTTAGGTACGCTTTATGCAGGAGGTTAATTTAACTAATTTACATCACCAAAAAAAAAAAAAAAACTGCCAGCAGCACGTGGAAAGGAATGAGGAAGAACAGCACTTGGTGTCACTCGTGGATGATGAAGCAACAGCTCCCCCTGTGGCCAGAATCGAGCATACCCTCATGAAGCTGGAAATGTTAAAACTGCCTTGTGTGTGTCTATTAGGCATGTCTGATCAATGGAAAAAATGTTTCAGTTCTCATTTCTAAAGTAGGGGGTGCCGGCGCTTCGATATAGAAAGTATTTCTGAATTTTTCACTCAAAAATTTCGGATATTTCCGAAAATTCGTAATGATTCTAAATGTTTCTAAAATGGCAGATGCACATGTGCAATCACAAAAAAAAGGAAACCGGGGGGGGGGGGGGCTTTTACAGAGATCTCCCGCCGTCATTTCTTGAGCTATCCTCATCAAATTTGGTACAGTGGGAAATCACGTTCAACACTCTTTGCTCAACAAATTGCAGAACGTTTCCTGTCTCCTATGATTTTTGGCGAATTTTCATAACTTTTTATAATACACTATTTTTCAATATTTGAAGAACACTGTTCCTGGTTTGAAAGTCTTATTTCCTGTTCAATTGGGTTCTTATCACTGTGAAAGTCCCTCTTCTACTTGTGTAGACTGTAACGAAACATTAAGACACATTTAAAGAATGGGCCAACGATGGTTCAAATTACATTGCTGGTTGCGCCCAGGGACAACGTCTCGGAACTCGATTCAAAAAGCGAGAACAATCTGAAATAATTCCGATATAAGAATCAAAACAATTTTTTGGACAACCCTAGTGTCTATACTGTATGTTGTTTGTCTGATGGCACTGAATGTTTGCCATGTATATGTTCATTGTAATCCGCCCTGAGTCCCCTTTGGGGTGAGAAAGAAGGGCAGAATATAAATACTGTAAATAAAATAAAATAAAATAAGCAACAGAAGGACCAAGAAAAAAAGAGAGAGAGAGAAAAGAGAACCACTGAGCTAGACCTAAGCAGAGGCAGTTCTATCCAAAGCTTCTCATTGTTCCTTCAGAATGATGATTTTTGTCTCCGAACATGACTGTCATTTCACCAGAAAGGCGGCACCAAATGTTAAGTATAATAGATTAACTCTATTCAATTGACATTAACACGAATGCTGAATTAGCTATGCACACAAAGAAGGATCCCTGGGCTGAAGCTGGAGGTCATTCACATTCTTCCATGTCATCCATATATTATTTATTACAATTAAATTTATCTTCAAAGAAGTTTTAAGTAATGTGGCACCGGGTCATTAAGTTAACAATGTCACAGTGCTCTTGCTATCACATTTAGCTTAATTAGAGGGCACATTCTCATCAGCGATACCAGCAACTCAGAACTGATAATTGGTATTAAATTGTTCCAAATTCAAATATTGGTCTTTAACCACGAGAGAAAGAGATAGAAAGAGGTTCTCAGGTTTTACAGATGGCTTACTATTTTGAAGCTTCGGGTTAATATAGATATAAATGATATTACATTGAATGTTGGGGGTGGGGAAAGCAATTAGCTCCTATTGAAAAATATGTAAGAAGGTACAACAGAAATTTAGTATGAGTAGCCAATGAATTGCATACAGGACTCAATATGGAATTGAATTGGTGAACTTCCTGCTCAAGTAAAACATAGCAGACATATGGAAGTTCATATTGGAAGTCGTGAGTAGATCAATAAGTACTGCTATGGCGGGAAAGTAACAACACTCCATGCAGTCATGCCAGCCACATGACCTTGTAGGTGTCTACGGACAACACCGGCTCTTCGGCTTCGAAATGGAGATGAGCACCAACCCCCAGAGTCGGATACAACTAGACTTCATGTCAGGGGAAAACCTTTACCTTTATCTTAGTCTTTAGCTTACACAAAATAAATTCCAAAATCTCTGTCCTGTGTTAATATTTTCAACAATATTTTTCCACTTTCAAGCTTTTCAGAATTTTTTTGCTCGCCCACAACAAAAAATATTATTTTGAGTTAATCGTTACGAGCAAAAACATAGCATTTCATGAAAGTGCAACTTTTTTCACAACATCCAAATCTTTTGTGTCAAAGATTTTTTTTAAAAGTGCTGATATGTGAAAGGCCATTGTAATAATGCACAGGAAATCTCATAATGCGTTTCAACATTTTGAGGCATCTCACCAAGATTGGGAAAAATTAAAAAATGTGTACGTGCACACATTCACACACACACACATATACACTGAGATTGCCTCTTAGAACTTTTTCTATTTGCACAATTTCTTTGTTAATTTACAGGAAAGTGCTCAATGTCATTTAAAACGTTCCAAATGGCTTGGTTAAGGTTGTTAGAAGGGTGCTTCGCCCCTAATTATTTAGTAGCTTTGTATCTGGCTTTCTTCAAAACAGATCAAAAGAAATAGTTGCCGCATGGAAAACAGGCTGCTTTGTTCTGCCTTATTTATTATGTTTCACAGAATCATAGAGCTGGAAGAGATCACAAATACTATCCAGTTCAACCCCCTGATTTTGCCCACCACTTGAATTGCCTTCTTAAGGTGAAGGAGTTGCTTGTATTTGTAGTATGAGGGTTGAATGAAAAGTAATGCCTCCACCTTCGTAACTCTACATCAGATGGCAGTCCTGGTCTGTGGCAGGTCCTGGCTTGTTCAGTAGACTCTCCTCTACTGTTCCATTTGGTGGGAAGCCTTAGCATTGAATGGTTGTGTTGTTAAAGTGCGAAGTATGAAATCATGCGCAGACGGGGAAGCCTTAGCATTGAATGGTTGTGTTGTTAAAGTGTGAAGTATGGAACCCTGTGCAGACGGAGAAGCCTTAGAATTGAAAGGTTGTGTTGTTAAAGTGCGAAGTACGGAACCCTGCGCAGACAGGGAAGCCTTAGCATTGAACAGTTGTGTTGTTAAGGTGCGAAGTATGGAACCCTGCGCAGACAGTCGGTCAATGCGACTTAAACAACATGCAGTCATTGAATTCTTGGCACCAGAAGGTGTCACCCCAAAGGAGATTCATCAGAGAATCCAAGCTGTTTATGGTGATCGTGTGAGTACTGTGTGTCGTTGGGCGAGTAAGTTTAAAGATGTTGAGATGGGAACATCTGACTTGCGTGACAAACAAAGAGTTGGGCATCCTGTGACAGCAACCAGCGAGTTTCACAAGCAAAAGGTGGACAGATTGATTCAGGACGATCGTTGTATCACTCAGAGAGAAATTTCAAGCGCAATCAGCATTTCACAAGAACGTGTGGGTCACATTATTGCTTTGTCTGGCTCTCGGAAGATCTGTGCACGATGGATCCTGTGAGACGTTGGTTGCAGAAACAGAGTGTCAACTTCTTCCGTGACAGCTAAGTCAATGCAACTTAAGCAATGTGCAGTCATTGAATTCTTGATGGCATCCTCCATACAGTCCAGATTTAGCACTGACTGACTTCCATCTGTTCCCGATAATGAAAGAAGATCTGCGGGGACATCATTATGCTTCTGATGAAGACGTTGAGAGAACTGTGAGACGATGGTTGCGGAAACAGAGTGTCAACTTCTTCTGTAATGGCTTCAGAAAACTTATTCATCGTTGGCAGAAATGTATCCAATGGTCTGGTGATTATGTGGAATCGTGAATAGTGGTAGATAAAGAGCAAATTCTAAGGATTATTTCTATGTTTGATTTAGTAAAATATTCCCATCCAAACCCAAGTTACGAAGGTGGAGGCATTACTTTTCATTCAACCCTCATATTACCCAAGAAGCTTCCCTCTCTCGTCTGTTTCCCACACCTTTATCTTTGGCATCCATGCAGAGTGAAAACTTGTGTATTCCATGGCATCCCTGGAAAAAGAAAAGTCTGTCCCATGTTGTGCAAAAATAATGCTACCATAGAGTTTGCATAGTGGTTTTGCATGAATCATTGATGGCGAAAGTATATGACAAGCTTAAAACACACTCGAGCTGCTACCTGCATACCTATGAATAATGAGCGAGGCAGCACTATGAATCACAGCCAACCAAGAACGGCACATGGAACGGTGGAAATATTTGCCAAGCCCCCATTTGTATTAATTTTCTTTGATGAGCTCCAGCCGCAGCCTTAATGCAACTGATCGGCCCTGTGCTCTTATTTTTAGCTAATGGTGGGTTTTTTAAAATATTTCCAAACAGACTCACCGAGTTCCTTTGCAGCAATTATAATCTATCATATTAACCCGCCTTTAGACTTTTACAGTCATGGGTAGATGAATCAAACATCACGCTTTTAAAAGCCAAGTTAGATCATACAATTGCATGTGGATAGCCAGCTAGTTAAAAGAAAGGAAATTAGAAATTGCAAAATACGACGCTATGATTCCATATAGGAATCTTTTGCAACCTTGTACTTAACCTCGAGCCATAGAAGTGGGCTCCCAACACTTTTAAACACCCATCGAAGTGAATAAAGAGCAAAAACGTTGGTGAATATATCCGAGCGGTAAATCTCAGAAATAAAAATAGATAATAATAAAATTACATTTTTGAATATTTACATAAAACTGTAATTTAAGATAACACTGTCCAACTCTGATTAAATCATTATTCTCTACTTCTTCAGTGTAAATGTGCTTATGTATCCTTTTAATAATAGAGTAAAATAATAAATGTAATAATAATAATAATAGAGTAAAATAATAAATGTAATAATAATAATAATAAATACAGTAATATAATAAATGCAATAATAGAGTATAAGCCGAGGGTAGTAAGTTTCAGAAATAAAAATAGATACCAATAAAATGACATCAATTGAAGCATCAGTAGGTTAAATGTTTTTGAATATTTACATAAAGCTAAAACTTAAGATAAGACTGTCCAACTCTGATCAAATCATTATTCTCATCTTCTTCAATGTAAATGTGCTTATGTATCCTTTTAATAATAATGGATTAAAATAATAAATGTAATAATAATGATAAATACAGTAATATAATAAATGTAATAATGGAGTAAATTAATAAATGTATTAACAATAATAAATAGAGTAAAATAATAAATGCAATCACAATAATAATATCAGAACGAAATAATAAATGTAATAATAATAATAAATAGATTAAAATAAATGGAATAGTAGCAACAATAACAAGAGTAAAATGATAAATGTAATACAATAGAGTCTTACTTATCCAACATTCACTTATCCAACGTTCTGGATTATCCAACACATTTTTGTAGTCAATGTTTTCAATACATTGTGATATTTTGGTGCTAAATTCGTAAATACAGTAATTACTACATAGCATTACTGCGTATGGAACTATTTTTCTAGCAAATTTGTTGTATAACATGATGTTTTGGTGCTTAATTTGTAAAATCATAAACTAACTTGATGTTTAATAGGCTTTTCCTTAATCCCTCCTTATTATCCAACATATTCACTTATCCAACATTCTGCGGGCCCGTTTACATTGGATAAGAGACTCTACTGTATTATTAATAATAAATAGATTAAAATAAATGGAATAGTAGCAATAATAACAAGAGTAAAATGATAAATATAATAATAATAATAAGAAGAAGAAGAAGAAGCAGAAGAACATGACCTAGCAGAATATGTAAAGCAAAGTGAAGATTCTGATTGATTGAAGTCAAAAATCAGAAAGTCTTCAAAGCACAGCAGACAAAAAACCCATACAAGAAAACCGCACTACAAACTAGAGCTGACAGCTGGCACAACAAAACATTGCATGGAAAGTTCCTTGACAAAATTGAAGGAAAAGCTGATAAGGAGAAGACCTGGCTCTGGCTCACGAATGGGACCCTGAAGAAGGAGACAGAAGGCCTGATCCTTGCAGCCCAGGAGCAAGACATCAGGACAAAGGCAATTCAGGCCAAGATCGAAAAATCAGCTGATGACCCAAAATGCAGACTCTGCAAGGAAACCAACGAAACCATTGATCATATCCTCAGCTGCTGTAAGAAAATTGCACAGACAGACTACAAACAGAGGCACAACCATGTGGCCCAAATGATCCATTGGAACCTCCCAGCAGCAAAGAACTGGTGGGATCACAAACCTGCAAAAGTATTGGAAAATGAGCACGCAAAGATACTGTGGGACTTCCAAATCCAGACTGACAAAGTTTTTTCAGTTCTAAAAAAAGGGCTGAAAAACCTGGCTTATACTCGAGTATATACAATACTAGCTGTGCCCGGCCACGCGTTGCTGTGGCGAAGTATGGTGGTATGGGAAATAAAGTATTGAGAAATTGGTGGTAGTTAAGGTAAAAGGGTAAAGTCCAATCATGTCTGACTCTGGGGGTTGGTACTCATCTTGAGTCTACACTGCCATATAATCCAGTTGAAATCAGATAATCTGTATTTTATAGGCAGTGTGGAAGAGGCCTGATGGAAGTGGCCCTGGGCTGAGTGGGTTGCTAGGAGACCAAGTGGGTGGAGCTTAGCCTTCTAAATGGCAGCAATTGGATAAAAACAATTATTCCTCTCCCTCTAACTAGGACTTTATTTTTCTTTTCTTTTTGTTGTATGAACGTAGAGGCATGGATGAGGGGTTGTGCTGCCAAGTTTAGTGTTTCTGGGATGTGTAGTTTTGTTGTTTTGTCCTAGGCTGAAATTTCATTAGCCTTTTATATATATATATATATATATATATATATATATATATATTCTCTTTATTATTGTGAATATCTAATTAGGTAGGGCTTTTTTGGAGGAGTGGTTGTCTTTTTTGCTACCTCGAGGTCCTCTTTGGGATATAGCAAATGGATAATACTAGGCAGTAAAAATTAAGGACCAGAAGTTGAGAGCAATATTCAACCTCATGGCAAGCTGTAAAGGAATTCACTCTTTTGTAGAGGATTCACATTGGAACCACTTCAAAACTGGGAGTGTAGGAAATGTCAAGAAGAAAGAGCCTTTGCCTTGAGGGACACCTACCTAAACATCCCAAGAAGCACAAGATTAGACTCTTGCCAGGTAATAGCATTCGGAATGATTATTTATGTTCCCTTTCTACATGCTGCTGTGCCCGGTTGGAAGAAGGATTATCCCACACTTTGAATTATTACACTGGTAGGCTTAAGTCTCTCAAAAATCCTGCCATGTCCTTCTCTATGAATTATAGGTTATAAGCAAGAGCTCAGGCACCGTTCACAGCTATACTATAATCATAACTAACAACATGTTACACGAGGGTGCCTGGGGCCGGTCCTTGCCATTCAAGGTCAAGGCTTGCAGGAGGTTCGTATCACCAAATCACCTTTGGTTTCTCACTTGGCTAAAACTTTTAAAAAAGCACTAAAAAGCCTTGTCATTTTTGAAAAGTTAAGCCACACTACATCTTGCTTTCAAGTATAGCCTTACTAACGCCTTAGCTTGGAATTCTGAGGATCAGGTGCCAATGTGATGGACTTAACCTATTACTTTAATGGTGTAGCAATCTACTACAGAGTGGTAGATTACATGCCAGCGTGGTGATTATATGGTAGGACCGGGATTTTAGTTCTAATTTAGTTCTAAGGAGTCCCCGGTGGCGCAGTGGGTTAAACCGCTGAGTTGCTGAACTTGCTGACTGAAAGGTTGGCGGTTCGAATTTGGGGAGCGGAGTGAGCTCCTGCTGTTAGCCCCAGCTTATGCCAACCTAGCATGCAAATGTGAGTAGATCATTATTATTATTATTATTATTATTATTGAAGGGACTACTAGGTTGGCAGAAGCTAGGGCTAACAGCAGGAGCTCACCCCACTCTCAGATTCGAACCGCAGTGGGTTAAACCGCTGAGTTGCTGAACTTGCTGACTGAAAGGTTGGCGGTTCGAATCCGGGGAGCAGAGTGAGCTCCTGCTGTTAGCCCCAGCTTCTGCCAACCTAGCATGCAAATGTGAGTAGATCAATATTATTATTATTATTATTATTATTATTATTATTATTATTATTATTATTATTATTATTGAAGGGACTACTAGGTTGGCAGAAGCTGGGACTAACAGCAGGAGCTCACCCCACTCTCAGATTCTAACCACAGTGGGTTAAACCGCTGAGTTGCTGAACTTGCTGACTGAAAGGTTGGCGGTTCGAATTTGGGGAGCGGAGTGAGCTCCTGCTGTTAGCTCCAGCTTCTGCCAACCTAGCATGCAAATGTGAGTAGATCATTATTATTATTATTATTATTATTATTATTATTGAAGGGACTACTAGGTTGGCAGAAGCTGGGGCTAACAGCAGGAGCTCACCCCACTCTCAGATTCGAACCGCAGTGGGTTAAACCGCTGAGTTGCTGAACTTGCTGACTGAAAGGTTGGCGGTTCGAATCCAGGCAGCGGAGTGAGCTCCTGCTGTTAGCCCCAGCTTCTGCCAACCTAGCAGTTCGAACACATGCAAATGTGAGTAGATCAATATTATTATTATTATTATTATTATTATTATTATTATTATTATTGAAGGGACTACTAGGTTGGCAGAAGCTGGGGCTAACAGCAGGAGCCCACCCCACTCTCACATTCGAACCCCCAACCTATCGGTCAGCAAGTTCTGCAGCTCACATGCAATCACATGCAAATGTGAGTAGATCACATTTGAGATGGTACTCATCTCCATTACTAAGCCAAAGAGCCGGTGTTGTCCATAGACACCACCAAGGTCATGTGGCCGGCATGACTGCTTGGAGCGCCGTTACCTTCCCGCCATAGCGGTATCTATTGATCTACTCACATTTGCATGTTTTCTAACTGCTAGGTTGGCAGAAGCTGGAGCTAACAGCGGGCGCTCACTCCGCTCCCCGGATTTGAACCTGGGACCTTTCGGTCCGCAAGTTCAGCAGCTCAGTGCTTTAACACACTACGCCACTGGGGGCTCCTCACATATACATATATACATGCACATACACATACATAACACATTAATCTGAATTATTTTTGAATTTTTTTTTGAATTTTTGAATAATATGCTTGGATTTGAAGGACTTGAATATGCCAGTACTACCTTCTTCTGTTCCATTTTACAATTGCATGTATCAGTTAATTCTCTTTAATTCGTAGTAGCCTTTTTTGAAAACAGTATTTCTCCTTCATGGAGTATTATTCCATTTCTTTACATCCAATCTATATTGTCCCTTTTTTTTCCAATATAATTTTTATTGTGTTATCTTTAGTGTACTATTAAAGCGAGGAAAACATTATTGCAGAAATAGTGAAGTAGAGTGAAGTGAAAAAGAAAAAAAGATTGAAAAAGAGAGGAAAATTAGGCATGGAAAATATAAAAAGAATTGTCTCCTGATTGTATTCCTGAAAATCTCAGACTATGTGGGGTATTTGTGCTGCCAATTCTTGCAACTAAGTGCCCATGATCCAAGACAAAAACCATACTGGAGCCAAGGTAGATCTCCATGCATTTAAAAGAGGTGTGTGTATGTGAGTATCCCCATTCATTTGCCTCATTAATTCTTTGTTTTATCAGAATTCTTGTTTTAATTCAGACTTGTCAGACTGAAGTCATTTCTGAAATGATACATTCCACGAGGTTAATTGCATCTAAGAAAGGCCAATTTTTAGTTACTGAGATAGTGAATTTCAGGCTTGAAAAATGAAGCTAGATCTGAATTTACAGAAAGAGATCGAAAGAACCATTGTGTCAGGAAGAGTAAATGGAGATGTTTGTTACCTAATTCTAGCCATTAGGAAAACTCCACTAATTGTTCCAGATGGTAGCATACAGCTGGAAAAATCGATATGCCTCAGTGGAAATAAAAGTGGGTCTTACTCTATCCTGAGACATTTTAAGGTGACTGGCATAGAGATTACACAAGCTAGTATACGAGGGCTATCCAGAAAGTACATTACGTTTTGGAATTAAAAATGAACAAAGTATAGGAGAAAACATTTACCATATGCAGTTGAAAGTCACACCCAAATACTACATCTCAACATAGTCGCCATTCAAATCTACGCACTTATCATAGCGATAAATGAGCTTGGAAACTCCTTCCCCACTAAATTCTGCCGCCTCCATCATCAACCACTTGTTTCCAACAATGGGGAGGTGGCTGGCAATGCAGCGTTTTGGCAACGCTGTGCAGCTGCGGAAAGGGGTGACCAGCTGGTTGAGGATGCAAGTGGCAGAGTTTTGTGGGGAAGGAGTTGCAAAGCTCATTCATTGCTATGATAAGTACCTAGATTTCAATGGAGACTATGTTGAGAAGTGGTATTTGGGTGTGGATTTCAACTGCATATGGTAAATGTTTTCTCCTATAATTTGTTCATTTTTAATTCCAAAACGTAATGTACTTTCTGGATAACCCTCGTATAAATCGTTGTGCTACATGGGCTGGCATGTAATCCCCTGAAACACCCCATATCTATGGATGACATTGAAGCATACAAACATCTTCAGAAAACACAATCCAAACTAGCTGACTTAGCTAAATATTAGTTGAACCAATATCAGGATTACTGAAGCTGTACTGAAACCAAGACACTTGAGGAAGGCATTAGGCTTGTGCATTATGGGTGAATTGCTATCCATTTCTGCTTCCCAGATAATGGAAGCACCCATATCCATTTTCCAGCACCTCCTGAAAAAGAGTGCGCTACCAAATTGGAATTTTCATTCCACAGCATTGGTGGCAATAGGGAACTTACAAGGCTCCACTTTCTCCCTTCCATATCCTTCATTAAGATCTGGATTTTTAAAAGCATCAAACTTACCACTCTTAAGTTTCTGGATCCGTTCCCTTCTGTTTGTAGAGGAGGAGATCAGGTTTAATGCTTCTTAAAGTTATTCTACTCCAGAGGAGAGGCAAGTGATTACACTTCTCCCAGAATCAGCAGCTTTCCAAGGCATTTTAAGGAGGCCCAGGAATGGAAGAGTGATGACCTGGAGCTCAGTGGAGCTATCCTCCCTGGACTACCTTAAAAATCCCCTCTCTTGCCTGCAAGGATGCAATCTCCTTTCTGCTGGTGTTTTGCTTCCTTAAAGCTGTTTCTACTTTCTACTCTAGAGGAGATGTAGGCTTCTCTTTGTTATGTTTTGTCTCTCAAGAACAGCCTTAAAACACTGTGGTAAGTAAATGAAAACTGCTTTACTTCAGCAAAACATAAAGTACAGCATATTCCGTGGAATCATGCAAAAGGAAGCAAGGAAGTCTTAGGGCAAACACAGTTCTTAGTCTCTGTTAAATTCCCAAATCAAATAGCAGTCCTACTTCAGACAAAGAAACAGCAATAAATCCTTATGAGCAGTTTCTCAGATGCAGACTCAAAGCAGGCACAAGGGGAGCGAAGAGTCAGTCTGTTACCTGCAAGAGCTGGCTGCACCTGCTTCTGCTTTATAGCCCTGAGTCCAAGTTTTGCATTGTTTAGGATATTTATTTTCTTTCTGGGCCCTTCCACACAGACATATAATCCAGAATATCAAGGCAGATAATCCACAATATCTGCTTTGGACTGGGTTATCTGAATCCACACTGCCATATATTCCAGTTCAAAGCAGAAAATGTAGGATTTTATTCAACTGTGTGGAAGGGGGTCTCTGTTTCTGCATCTCTTCCTTCTTCCTCTTCATAACTGGTTCTGATCTGGGCCATCTTGTCTTGTCTGTCTTTAGGTTATTTCAGAGCATAATCAGTGCTGGAATTTTTTATTTTTTTATGGTGAAAGTTTTCTTGACATCTGCTCCTGTTTGCAGATGTTGAGAGCTAATCAACAGGAGACCAGGAGACCATCATTGACGATGTTTTATAATAAGGTAGCAAGCGCTTACTATATTACGAGCCAGGGAAAGGACACATTCGAGAGATAATGATCCAACCAAGGAGCCAGATATACTAACTATATGCTCACCTACACAACAACTCCCCGTAAATGTGATGAAAAGTACTGATTTGCTGTTTATAATCACCTAATGTATTTTACAACAGGACCTTGTGAATGTTTTGTTAAAAATGCCTTGGGCAGTCTGTATGGCCTCAAACTGTGTATATGAGAAAGTGTGTTTTTGTTCTACATGGCCAGGAGGATGTGAGGTAAAAAAATTTCCCAGGCCTTAAGAAAACAATCTGTATACTTCTTCCTTACATAACTCCATATTAAACTCTAGTATTTAGGCACAAGGATGTCCTACTGATAGAAATCTATATATATACTAGCTGTGCCTGGCCACGCGTTGCTGTGGCAAAGTGGTGGTGGTATTGGTTAAAAATTGTTGTGTAATTTTTATTTGACGTTATTTGTATTTTTTAATTAATTTTATTCTAAGTTATCTTTTTATTTATTATATTTTATTATTTTCTTGTATAATTTTTAGTTATTTTTGTTATTATGGTATTTTATTGTATTAATTTTTTAGTGTTTTTAATTATTTTTAGTGTTTTTTATTATTTTTTATTGGGTTGCTAGGTGACCAAGTTGGAGGAGCTTAGCCTTCTAACTGGCAGCAATTGGATAAAAGCAATTATTCCTCTCTCTCTAATTAGGACTTTATTTTTCTTTTCTTTTTGTTGTATCAACCTAGAGCCGTGGATGATGGGTTGTGTCATCAAATTTCAAGGTTGGGGGGCCTGTAGTTTTGTTGTTTTGTGGGTCGCCATGATGCCATCACTCTTTTATATATATATATATATATATATATATATATATATATATATATAGAGAGAGAGAGAGAGAGAGAGAGAGAGAGAGAGAGAGAGAGAGAGATAAATGTAATGTACGTTTGTAGGACTGAGTAAACAACAAAACCACTGAACCAAATCACACCAAATTTGGCCACAATACACTAACACATCCAAGGTATGTCTTTCATTCACCCCCCCCCCCCCCAAAAAAAAACAGATTGGCCTAAGTATAACACAGCCAGGCATTGAAGCTGCAAGGCTATTCAGTGCAATTTAACCAGACCAACAAAGGATTAACCTTGGTAGAAGATGGCCAGGCTTTGAAGCAGCGATACTACTCTGTACTATTGAAGCTGGCCAACTAAAGAGTCCCCTAGGTAGCAAGCAGCCAGGCTTTGAAGCAGCAAGGCTATTCATTGCAATTCTAGCAGACCAAAAAAACATTCCCCTAGAATGCAAGTACCCAGGCTTCCAAGCAGCAAGCCTATTTCACTGTATTCCAGATCCTCAACAAGGATTCCCATAAGAAGAAAACAGCCAGGCTTTGAGGCTGCAAGGCTATTCACTACTATTCCACCTGGCCATCAAAGGATTCCCATATACCACAGCAATGCGTGGCCGGGCACAGCTAGTAAAGTAACTTTATTTTTTTTTCTTGCTAGCTGATAAACCAAAAAAGAAGGTGGGTAGATGTGTTGTCGAAGGCTTTCATGGCCGGGATCACAGGGTTGTTGTGATCAAAGCTAATACAGGTTGTTGTGACCAAAGCTAATACAGTTCACCCTTTCTAAAATAAGGCTGGACAGACAAAGCTTAAATGACGGATGGACGGAAGGAAGGAAGTCTAAAGGGTAGTTAATGCTTCTAAGCTTTCACATGTAATCCACAGGTTTGTACTTCAAATACATTTTAGACTGACATTATAATTGATTTCATCAGTCTTGGAAATTGTCACTTGAAGTCAGACAGGCTGCCTGCATAGTTCCTGCTGCTGGAAAATAACATTAGCAAATGCTTATTGCCAAATGAAATTTTCTAGCTGCAATTTATTCCTTAGAGTAGATTTTATTTTATTTTAAACATGCACTGGCAAAATGAAATCAGTAGACCAGAAGAGAACATAAAAAGTTTAGCGAGAATAAGAAGTCATCTGGTATAAAGGGAGCCATAAAAACCTCAACACCAAGGCTGTATCCCTAGACCACGAACAATGTCTTCTACTTCTCACTGGATTACAGTTCCTATTGACACAACCACATTGTATGACACAGCAAACAAGATAGATATGCTGGATTTTGTATCACAAAATCACAAGTCGAACACTTCCCAAGTGTCTAGGACTGTGTGATGTATTTTCGGATGATGCGCGCAGATCCCAGCAGGGTGGCCTTTTGCAGTTGGCAGATCGTGATTTTGTCAATGTCTATTGTTTCCAAATGCCGGCTGAGATCTTTTGGCACGGCACCCAATGTGCCCATCACCACCGGGACCACCTGCACTGGTTTCTGCCAGAGTCTTTGCAGTTCAGTCTTGAGGTCCTGAGAGCGGCTGAGTTTTTCCTGTTGTTTTTCATCAATGCGACTGTCACCTGGGATGGCGACATCAATGATCCAAACCTTTTTTCTTTTCCACAACTGTGATGTCTGGTGTGTTGTGTTCCAGAACTTTGTCAGTCTGGATCCGGAAGTCCCACAGTATCTTTGCGTGCTCATTTTCCAAGACTTTTGCAGGTTTGTGACCCCACCAGTTCTTTCCTGCTGGGAGGTGGTCCTTGAGGCATAAGTCCCAGTGATTCATTTGGGCCACATAGTTGTGCCTCTGTTTGTAGTCTGTCTGTGCGATTTTCTTACAGCAGCTGAGGAGATGATCCATGGTTTCGTCAGCTTCCTTGCACAGTCTGCATTTTGGGTCATCAGCTGATTTTTCGATCTCGGCCTGAATTGCCTTTGTTCTGATGGCTTGCTCCAAGGCTGCAAGGATCAGGCCTTCTGTCTCCTTCTTCGGGGTCCCAAAGTAAAAGGGCTTTTCATTTACAGGAACTGTACACAAATAAAGTCTTCAAACATTTGAAATCTACACCAGAACCAGACAGTAGATCTTGCTATCTTTGTGAATTTCTGCAGTGCCAATGGACCGTTCGCACCACTGAATTAGGGTACAATTTCAGTCCCTAAACTGCAAAATTTAGTATTTCATAAGATGTTGCTACTGAAGTAACAGAGGAACGTAGAGCTATACCTGTGTGGTATCAAAGGAGCCCAAGTATCAGGGTCCTAGCTGAATCTTCAGCTTCCTGAAACTAGAGATGAGGATAAAAATCTGGAAAGGTGGTCATTGCATGACCATGTTGTAGTTGCATGACACCAGTAGTGATAAGACTCATCCTAATGTTGATACGTAGCTGCTATCTCAGATTGCAGGAATGCCACAAGACAACAATGTTGTGCACTCTGAAGTCTAGAAAAGTTGCACGGTCCTTGATATATTGCTATTGTAGACCAGTCAAGAAATGTAGTTGTTGTGTGTTTTCCAAGCTGTTTGGCCATGTTCCAGAAGTATTCTCTCCTGACGTTTCGCCCACATCTATGTCAGGCACCTCACAACCTCTGAGTATGCCTGCCATAGATGTGGGCAAAACGTCAGGAGAGAATACTTCTGGAACATGGCCATACAGCCCCGAAAACACACAACAACCCTGTGATTCCAACCATGAAAGCCTTCGACAACACTCTCAAGAGTGTTAGACTGCATATTAGCAGAAGCTATAGCACAAGGTATAGCACCAATAAATACAAAATTCAAGACTATATTGCTGATGGAATGAACTGTTTGCACATCTCCGGGGAGGATGAGCAATGCTAAGCATCTTCCCTGACATTTCGTAATAAGCAGGATCCAGATTCCTTTGACACGGGGAAGAAGCTGCTTCCTCTCCGTGGAATGCCGTCCCTTCTTGTCTATTCTTTGAAATTGACCCCAAGGCTACTTCTTTATTAAGTCTGAAATCTGCACATGCAATTTGTTTTTGTTTGTTTTTTCCCAAAGATTCTCTCTTGTCTAGACCTTGAGGCTCCAGGATTAAAAGTACAGTATGGTATGGAAAGCAATAACCAGATTTTGTGTGTTTTTTTCCTTGTAAAAAACACAACGCTGGATGTTATACAAGCGAAATCAGGTTAAAGATGAGGAACGGGACTGCATCTGTGTAAACAACCATTCCTCCTTGCTGTTTCCAAAATGAACATTGTTAATAATTTTTTATAGCTCAACAGGATCTTTCATGTTCATGTTTCTTGTTGAGGATTACGTCACAAGCGGATGACTTGCCAATATGCTGCCTTGGGATGAGATATAAACCCTTCAGACACAGTACATGATACTATTCAATGAGAATGGTCCACCATACCTTTCACATGCCACATCGAACGTCCATATAACTGGATGTTTCCTCAAATGATATTGTTTTCCACTTGAGTCTGTTCAACTGAATTCCATCATCAATCACCCTCACCGGATGATGCTCGGCACTATTTTCCAAGATTCTCAGATGGAGATGAATGGGACAGATCAAAGGAAACACTATTTATATTTCACAGACATATATTATACAGACCCATAAGCTATCAGTGTCATGAATGCTATGTCTCAATGGTTCCCAACCTTTTTTGGGCCAGGAACCATGTTGACCAGGGACCACGTTGACCAGGGACCACATTGACCAGGGACCACGTTGACCAGGGACCACGTTGACCAGGGACCACATTGAACAGGGACCACATTGAGCAGGGACCACGTTGACCAGGGACCACGTTGACCAGGGACCACGTTGACCAGGGACCACGTTGAGCAGGGACCACGTTGAGCAGGGACCACGTTGAGCAGGGACCACGTTGACCAGGGACCACGTTGACCAGGGACCACATTGACCAGGGACCACGTTGAGCAGGGACCACATTGAGCAGGGACCACGATGAACAGGGACCACGTTGAGCAGGGACCACCTTGAACAGGAACCACGTTGAACAGGGACCACGTTGACCAGCGACCACGTTGACCAGGGACCAAGTTGACCAGGGACCACATTGAACAGGGACCACATTGAGCAGGGACCACGTTGACCAGGGACCACGTTGACCAGGGACCACGTTGAGCAGGGACCACATTGAGCAGGGACCACGTTGACCAGGGACCATGTTGACCAGGGACCACGTTGACCAGGGACCACGTTGAGCAGGGACCACATTGACCAGAGACCACGTTGACCAGGGACCACTTTGACCAAAGGCCATTCTCCAATATTAGTACCAAAAGGGTTACGAGTCAGTTTTTGGTCAACTTTAGAATCAGTTTGGTTATTTGAGGGGCTGATTCAGAAAACTGCATTGGATAGACCCCATCAGATCTAGTTTCTGATACAAAACATATGCCATCCAGTAGTCACCATCTGCTCATCCACAGAAGACCATATTTAATAATCTAGAGCTGACGTGATAGTAGTAATATTTTGTGGTTAGTCAACCTCTCTCCTCACAACATCCCCGTTGCCTCGACACTATAAGAGGGTTTTGCAAGACCAGTCGCTCCCATTGCAATGGTGTAGTAACAGTAAGGCTGTGGACAATATTTTAGTTCTTGGAGACCATTGGTGGTCATGGACCACAGGTTGGGAACTACTCCTATATATGCTACCCCCTGTATCAGAAGTACCACATTTCCAAACAATAGGTGATGAAGAACATGAGTTGGAATTTGCTGTTCCACTCATTTTCTGCTGGTGGAGGTCAGGTAAAATATAAATTGAATACATAACTCCTTTGTGTGATTTTCTGCCCAAAAGCCAACAAAGTTTGCTGTAGAAAGAGAATCGACGGCAACTGTTCTCCCTTGTTAAACTTTTTGTTTCAAGGAGTCAACAAAGTATATCTTTGCGCTGCTGTTTACCTGGCATCGGCGTTTTAACGGCCCATCCTGGAGGCGCACGTTCAGGTGTGCCTAATGAACACGTGGGCACTTAAGTGCCACCTTGAGTTTCCAAACGGAAAGCTATTAAAATGCTGTTCTGTGAATAACGGGGCCCTCAGCAGCCATTCCTTTTTACTGCTCAGGAAAGAGTTGCATTTAAAACAGTTGCACTGCATCACACCGTTTGGGTGGATTTTTAAAAAACATTTTAGCAACAGTGATTAGAAAAAGCCTGGGTAGAAACATCCCGAGGACCAAAAGCAAGGTGGTTTGTCAAGTCATTTATTTATTTTATTTATTTATTTACAGCATTTATATTCCGCCCTTCTCACCCCGAAGGGGACTCAGGGCAGATTACAATGAACACATATATGGCAAACATTCAATGCCAACAGACAAACAACATTCAGTTTTAGACAGACACGGAGGCATTTTAACATCTTTCCAGCTTCACGATTCTGGCCACAGGGGGAGCTGTTGCTTCACCGTCCATTGGTGGCTGTTCTTCCTCATTCTTTTCCTCGTGAGCAGTTTTATGGTGTTGTAGATTAGTTAAATTAGCCTCCCGCATAAAGCGTACCTAAATTTTCCCTACTTGACAGATGCAACTGTTTTTCAGGGCTGCTAGGTCAACAGCAAGCCGGGGCTATTTTTTTTAATGGTCAGAGGCTTAACCCGACCCGGGCTTCGAACTCATGACCTCTCGGTCAGTAGTGATTTATAGCAGCTGGTTAATAGCCAGCTGCGCCACAGCCCGGTCATGCTTTCTGATCCTGTTTTTTGAGAGAACCTTCCAGAGTTAAAACAGATCCAGACGTATGCCAGTTATTGCAACTTAGATAGAACTATGCCATTTCAGATCATAGGTGGTAATCCCTTGCTCTTCCATATAAAATATTCCAATAATTCAAGTAAAGGGTGATGGCAGTGGCAGTGGTTTCCATGTTGACATGGATCCGGCCGGAAAACATTGGATCCAGTTGTCCAGATGACCACAAAGCCCTAAGATACTAGGAATTTCCTGCAAACTTTGGAGTATCTCCTGACTTTGTTTACTGGACAACATAGTTGGATGAAGGGCAAAACTTTGGGTACTAATTGGAAGTCCCTGCATATTGGAGAGATGTATAGTGAGTTTGAGGTTTTGTTGTTTTTATTTGGTGTGTAAACAAGCCTTAAAGCAGAGGTTGGGCAAAGAGCAGACCGTAAACTGCACGTCCTTCTCAGAACACCCCAAATTGCTGAATAATAATAATAATAATAATAATAATAATAATAATAATAATAATAATCTATATTGAGTGAAGTCAAGAGTAGTAAACTGTTTCAAGTGCAAAAGACCAAGAGTGAATACCGTAAGAACACAATCCAGAGCAGAAGAGAGAACTGGCGAAAGAAGGCTCTCCACGGACAGTTCCTGGGAAAAATCGAGAGCCAAATTGACAAAGAAAAAACATGGTTGGGGCTTACAAATGGGACTTTGAAAAAGGAGACGGAGGGCCTGATCCTGGCAGCCCAAGAACAAGCCATTAGAACCAATGCCATCAAAGCAAAAATTGAAAAGTTGACAACAGATCCCAAATGCAGACTCTGCAAGGAAGCAGATGAAACAATAGATCCCGTCCTCAGCTGCTGCAAGAAGATCGCACAGACAAACTACAAGCAGAGGCAGAACATGGTTCCTCAGATGATTTGGGCACAACTATGTGGCCCAAATGATTCATTGGAACTTATGCCTCAAGTCCCACCTCCCAGCAGTAAAGAACTGGTGGGATCACAAACCTGCAAAAGTATTGGAAAATGAGCACGCAAAGATACTGTGGGACTTCCGAATCCAGACTGACAAAGTTCTGGAACACAACACACCAGACATCACAGTTGTGGAAAAGAAAAAGGTTTGGATCATTGATGTTGCCATCCCAGGTGACAGTCGCATTGACGAAAAACAACAGGAAAAACTCAGCCAGTATCAGGACCTCAAGATTGAACTTCAAAGACTCTGGCAGAAACCAGTGCAGGTGGTCCCGGTGGTGATGGGCACATTGGGTGCCATGCCAAAAGATCTCAGCGGCATTTGGAAACAATAGACATTGACAAAATCATGATCTGCCAACTGCAAAAGGCCACCCAACTGGGATCTGCACGCATCATCCGAAAATACATCACACAGTCCTAGACACTTGGGAAGTGTTCGACTTGTGATTTTGTGATACGAAATCCAGCATGACTATCTTGTTTGCTGTGTCGTACAATAAAATAATAATAATAATAATAATAATAATAATAATAATAATAATAATAATAATAATAATAATAATAATAATACACTTAGGAAGTGTCTGACGTGGGATCCAATACAACAGCCAGCAGAGTGTCTGCTGTGGACTCATCTTGTTGTGTTTCAAATAATAATAATAATAATTCTCTGAAAAAGGTCAATCAATGACAAAGGAACGGTGGACAGTTCCTCCACAATACCATCACCATCATCCCATCCTGAACAGAAGACGAGGTCTAGAGTGTGTCCAGCAGAGGTGAGAGGATCCCTCTTGTCCTTCACTGACCGTAGCATTTGTTGGATTTTCTTAGTTGGTCTGGCAGTAAGAAGCCAGGAGATGAAGCTATTCAATGCTAATTAAGGTGATTAACTACAACATCCACACTGGCCTCCAACTGACAAGAGTTCTTCTCTCTCCCTGGACTTTCCACAGATATATAAACCTTCCTTGCTTAGTTTCTCCATACCTCACAACCTCTGAGGATGCCTGCCATAGATGTGGGCTAAATTTCAGGAGAGAATACTTCTGGAACATGGCCATACAGCCCGGAAAATATAAAACAACAATGTGATCCCGGTCACGAAAGCCTTCGACAACACGTTTAACCCATTGTGCCACCGTGACTCCATAAACGTTATTTATATTTAGGGGTGAAATCCTTTGCAGTTGTGGTCTCTACCATGGCACAAGATTGTCTCACTTGTTGCATGGAGTACCATTAGATAACATTTTATGGCTGGCCCATTTTCAGAACACTGGTATCACTGAGAAAGGGAGCTATTCATTGAGTTACCCAGGGATAAATAAATATAGTGATTGCATTGGTGATTACTAGCACTGACAAAGAAACCAAACACAGTACGGATGTCTGTCGTCTTTGACCTTGCAATCATTTAGCATCAAACTGGGAACTGACTACAGCTGTCCATGTTTCTTTGCTGATTGGTATGGGAAATTAACCAAAAAAAAAATAACAGACAAGCTATGGTTTTGTGATTTTCATCAAGAGATGAGTGAGCTTCTGAGGGGATATTATTTTTCCCTCATGAAGGAGGTTAATTCTGCACCGCGAGATGAAAATGTGTTATCTCAATAATAGGATACAGAGGACTTTCTTCAACAGAATGTTTATCCCGATAAGCTGTTTTGGCATCGTTTTACAGAACCGTTCACCTGATCCTCTCCCACCTTTTTTTTTTAATACAGAAAGAAACAAAAGGTAGGAAAAACATGGCTAGCCTTTGGAGTGCAATTGTGTCTTCAAGATACTGTGACTGAGCCGGTGCTTCAAAACAGTGTGGGAAGGAAATGGGACCGCTGAAGCAGAAACAGGGAACATTATTACTCTTCCCCACACCCCTTATATACATATAGAGAACACAGGTTTTGTAAAGCCAGTGCTTTCTACTATACACAGATTAAGAAGAAAAACAATTAGGCAAAAACACGTTCAGAATTCAATTGGAGACAGCAGAGAAGAAGAGCATGGCTAGAGAGCAAAGCAAAAGTCGATCTGCTGCAGGATCCTCGTTCTAGTGATGAGTTGTGCAAAAAGGAGACGAAAGTAGCAGGCAGCCCTTCTAGTTTTCCTGCCATTCCTCCCATCATTTTAAATCTCTCCTCATCCTCTTCCTTTTTTCTGAGATATATTGCATTATTCAAAGGTACATTTATTTTCAGGTGCAATTCCATTGCCTTCTACGAGGGTTGAATGAAAAGTAATGCCTCCACCTTCGTAATTCCTCAACAGATGGCAGTCCTGATCTGCGGGAGGGACTGGCTTGTTCAGTAGACTCTCCTCTACAATTCCATTTGGCGGGAAGCCTTAGCATTGAACGGTTGTGTTGTTAAAGTGCGAAGTATGGAACCATGCACAGACGCGGAAGCCTTGCCATTGAACGGTTGTTTTGTTAAAGTGCGAAGTATGGAACCATGCGCAGACGCGGAAGCCTTGCCATTGAACGGTTGTTTTGTTAAAGTGCGAAGTATGGAACCATGCGCAGACGCGGAAGCCTTGCCATTGAACGGTTGTTTTGTTAAAGTGCGAAGTATGGAACCATGCGCAGATGCGGAAGCCTTGCCATTGAACGGTTGTTTTGTTAAAGTGCGAAGTATGGAACCATGCGCAGACGCGGAAGCCTTGCCATTGAACGGTTGTGTTGTTAAAGCGCTAAGTATGGAACCCTGTGCAGACAGGGAAGCCTTAGCATTGAACGGTTGTGTTGTTAAAGCGCTAAGTATGGAACCCTGCGCAGATGGGGAAGCCTTAGCATTGAACGGTTGTGTTGTTAAAGCGCTAAGTATGGAACCCTGCGCAGACGGGGAAGCCTTAGCATTGAACGGTTGTGTTGTTAAAGTGCGAAGTATGGAACCCTGTGCAGACAATCAGTCAATGCAACCTAAGCAATGTGCAGTCATTGAATTCTTGACAGCAGAAGGTGTCACCCCAAAGGAGATACATCAGAGAATGCAAGCTGTTAATGGCAATTGTTTTGATGTGAGTCCTGTGAGTCATTAGGTGAGGAAGTTTAAAGATGTTGAGGTGGGAACATCTGACTTGCATGACAAACAAAGGGTTGGACATCCTGTGACAGTGAGCACCGGGTTCCACAAGCAAAAGATTGACAGATTGATTCAGGACGATTGTCGTATCACTCAGAGAGAAATTTCAAGCACAATTTATTTATTTATTTATTTATTTATTTATTTATGATGTTCTTGTATGTTGTTTGCTGTTTTATCTGGGCTTGGCCCCATGTAAGCCGCCCAAGTCCCTTCGGGGAGATGGGGCGGGGTATAAAAATAAAGTATTATTATTATTATTATTATTATTATTATTATTATTATTATTATTTAACCCACTGCACCACTGGGGGCTCCAGGACACTGGGCAGAGTGCCTAAAGATCTTTGCCAGCATTTATAAACAATTGGAGCTGACAAAATTACAATCTGACAGCTACAAAAGGCCACCCTACCCATATCTGCACACATTATTTGCCAATACATCACCTAGTTCTAGACACTTGGGAAGTGTCTAATGTGTGATTCAATACAACCAGCATAGTGATCTTGTTTGCTGTGTACTAATCCTGTGTATCAAATAATAATAATACCTTATTTATAGGCTGCTCTATTTCCACGATCTGGAATCATATCAAGCAAGATTCATGGAACTAGCTCACCCCTGGGGGAAAGGATTTGGGTTTTCCCTCGACTTTGCTTAAGCCAGGGCAAGGGTTAGTCCACATTAAGTCAGCCTTGCTCCAGGTTAAGCCAGATCAGCAAGAAGCAGCATTCACCACTGCACGATTGATCCGAAAATACACTGACTTAAGTGGTCAGTAGGGTTGTGCATTTGTATGAAATCATTTACCATTTCGGTTTGTTCCATTCGTATGGCCCCATTTCTGTTTCCGTCCACTGCTAACAGAAATGGGCATTTATACAAATGGAAAACAAGCAATGAAAATCAGCAGAGGGGAACGGCTACCATTCCCCTCTGCCATTCGTTTCACTGTTTTTTTTCGTTCCCATGGAGTTGTACTGTTCCATGCAATCCGAATGGACCAAACATTATAAAACCACGAATGAAGCAGATGAAACAGGATTTGAGCCCAACCCTTGTGGTCAGTGAGCTCTTTGACACATGTATAACACACTATCACTATAGCAATATATGAAAGTTGAATGAAAAGTAATGCCCCCACCTTCGTTACTTGCATTTGGATGGGAATATTTTAATAAATCAAATGCAGCAATAATCCTTAGAATGTGCCCTTTAACGACCACTATTTATTTTTACACATCATCACCAAACAATTGGATACATTTCTGCCAAGGATGAACAAGTTATCTGAAGCCGTCACGGAAGAAGTCGACACTCTGATTCCGCATCCAGCGTCCCACAGTCCCCACTGTGCACAGATCTTCCGATAGACAAGCAAAGCAATAATGTGACCCACACATTCTTGTGAAATGCCGATTATGCTTGAAATTTCTCTCTGAGTGATACGACAATCGTCCTGAATCAATCTGTCAACCTTTTGCTTGTGGAACTCGGTGGTTGCTGTCACAGGACGTCCAACCCTTTGTTTGTCGTGCAAATCAGATGTTCCCACCTCAACATCTTTAAACTTACTCGCCCATTTAATTATTTACAGTATTTATATTCCGCCCTTCTCGCCCCGAAGGCGACTCAGGGCGGATCACATTATATACATATAAGGCAAACATTCAATGCCCATATACACATAGAACTGAGACAGAGACAGACGCAGAGGCAATTTAATCTTCTCCTGAGGGGATGTTCGATTCTGGCCACAGGGGGAAGCAGCTGCTTCATCATCCACTGTGACGGCACTTCCTCATTCCAACGTCATAAATTAGTTAAATTTCCCTCCCCATTTTATAAGTGGTGCCTTATTTCCTACTTGATAGATGCAACTATCTTTCGGGTTGCTAGGTCAGCAATGAGCAGGGGCTATTTTTTTTATTTTTTAACTGATGGGTGCTCATCCCTCCACAGGCTGGCCTCGAACTCATGACCTCTTGGTCAGAGTGATTTATTGCAGCAGACTGCTCACCAGCCTGCGCCACAGCCTGGCCGCACAGTACTCACATCAGAAGGTTGCCAGTTCAAATCCAACCCAGGTAGAGCATGGATGAGCTCCCTCTATCAGCTCCAGCTCCATGCTGGGACATGAGAGAAGGATGGTAAAAACATCAAACATCCAGACACCGTCCCCTGGGCAACATCCTTGCAGACAGCCAATTCTCTCACACCAGAAGCAACTTGCAGTTTCTCAAGTCGCTCCTGACATGAAATAAAATATATGTTGGTATAGAATGGGCTAGGGAGCAACAAAAAAAGGGATACAAAGCAGTCTGTGTGGCATGCCAACCAAGCAACATGGCCAGAAATTCTCAATATGGGACAGTCACCTAGCAGTAGTATCAGGTCTGAAATGCCTAGTGGTGGTTAGATTCTTTGCCAAACATATTGTGTGCATGCTTGACTCTCTGCAATTTACTCAAGCATAATAATGCCCACTCTTTTTCTCCCTGCAACTCCAGTCTTGCCCTATTTTCCTCGTCGCTGGTACATTCTGGCCTTTCTGCACATTCGGATCCTCTGCTTGGACTGCCTGCTGCTTATTTTGTGTCTGTGGCTGCATATGACCCAGATATTTCTGCGTTCGTGGAGGAGCGAAGGGACTGAAACGGTGCAAAGAGTTAAAAGCACTCTGACTGGCTCACCCGGAGCTACATCTTAACGAGTTTACACAAAATCAGAGTCCAATTATACACTGTGTTTGTTATCAACCACAATGAGAAGATAAGAGGGAAAAGGATGGCCCGGAGGGCAAGGATTGCATATGCTATCGTGGTTGGTGGTAAGAACAACATCGATTACATTTGAATTTTATTTTTACATTTAAAGGGGAAAACTTGGTGTTTTGCTGATCTACATAGGAATAAAAAGTTGGCTGCTGATGCTTAAGTGTTCTTCTAAAGCAGTGCGCTCCTTTTTATTAACTATCGTGCGGTGTAATAGATTGGCATCTCAAAGGCTATCAAATTGCAGCTTGGAATTTCTGCAACAATCCGACCCTGCTCATAGATAACTTGCATAAGATAACCATAAGCACTGCATTCAAAGGCCCAAAAGTATTAAAAACAACAACAACAAGCAATTAGAACAAATAAAGTAGAGTCTCGCTTATCCAAGCTAAACGGGCCAGCAGAAGCTTGGATAAGCAAATATCTTGGATAATAAAGAGGGATTAAGGAAAAGCCTATTAAACATCAAATTAGGTTATGATTTTACAAGTTAAGCAGCAAAACATCATGTTAGGCAAATTTGGCAGAAAAAGTAGTTCAATATGCAGTAACGCTATGTAGTAATTAGTGTATTTATTAATTTAGCACCAAAATATCACGATGTATTGAAAACATTGACTACAAAAATGGCTTGGATTATCCAGAAGCTTGGATAAGTGAGACTCTACTGTAATCATAATTAATAGAGTAAAATAATAAATGTAACAATACCAATAATAATAGAGAACAATAATAAATATACCATATATACTTGAGTATAAGCTGACCTGAATATAAGCCCACCAGGACCCTCACCCGGGTATAAGCCGAGGAGGGTTTTTTTCAGTCCTAAAAAAGGGCAGAAAAACTAGGCTTATACTTGAGTATATACAGTAGAGTCTCACTTATCCAACATAAACGGGCCGGCAGAATGTTGGATAAGCGAATATGTTGGATAATAAGGAGGCATTAAGGAAAAGCCTATTAAACATCAAATTAGGTTATGATTTCACAAATGAAGCACCAAAGCATCATGTTAGACAACAAATTTGGCAGAAAAGGTAGTTCAATACGCAGTAATGCTATGTAGTAATTAGTGTATTTATTAATTTAGCACCAAAATATCACAATATATTGAAAACATTGACTACAAACATGCGTTGGATAATCCAGAATGTTGGATAAGTGAGTGTTGGATAAGTGAGACTCTACTGTACAGTAATTAATTTTAAGTAGTGTATGCTGATACAGTTAGTTATAGGGCCAAACTAAATATGGAACTAAGATTTTGAGCATACCAGCAGGTTTAGCTCAGGTGGCAAGAGAAAATGCCTTCAAGTCAAGTATCCTTATTTTGGAATTCAAGCCTATACTATTACATTGGGCAGAAGCTTCTTTCCAACTTGGATAACTGTAATTGCCTCTCTTTCAGACTCTGTTCTTGAAGCCGCCTGGAGACTCTTGGTTTGGTTCAGAATGCTGTTGCTAAGTTATAATCACTGGCAGAACGCGGTTGCCAAGTTATAATCATTGGCAAACACGACGGACCATATCATGCCACTTTTTGTTAATTTGTTCTCAAGCTCAGGGTGTCTGCGAAGTCTTGAGTGACTTGGGAGAAAAGTAAAAGCTTTAGTGGAAGAGCAGATATGTACGCCAAAGGTCTCCTGTTGCATCCATCCCAGAATAGAAGTCTTTTGGAACCCCTGGAGAGTCACTCAGAATCGTCAATACTAGCTTTAGCTTAGGTGGACCTATTGATATAAGACAGCCTTCCAGATTTCTATTTCCCTGCAGATGAAAATTAATTTAATTGGAAATTAAACAGGATGGTGCATAAATGTTTTGGCATTTCGTGGCATTTCGGTAAAAACATCCCTGAAGATTGAATCAGGAAAGAAAGAGGAAGTTTAATAAAAAAAAAATGTTGGTGGTGGTGCTATTGCTACGTTATTTTTGTTGTTGTTAAAATGTTGATAAATGTTGATAAAAGTGAAGGCTTTCATGCGGGGACAATTTCATTCTATATCTTCTGTTCATCCTCCAGAATGGACATCCCAGGGTTCCTTAATTTGCATGACCCCACCCACTGCCTCTCCCTTAACCCTTTCCTATGGCACACAGTTAACAGAGGTATTGATCATCAACTGAACAAGAGTTTTGGGGAGAATCCACCATGATTTACACGAGTTGTACTTGACCTACATCCAGAAAGCACTGTTAACTCAACTGATGATGGATCTGGACCAAACATGCCAAGGATGATGGGACTTGCAGTACCTTCACTAATACTGTGACCCCCCCCCCCCACACACACACACACACACACCACCACCACCACCACCAACAATGGACTGGGACCAAACTTGGCACAGAGGAGCCCCATGTCCAACTGAACGTACTGCAGGGGTTAGTGGGAATGGACCTTGATTTTGGGAGTTGTAGTTCACCTGAACCCAGCTGACGTCAGTTCTGGATCAAACTTGGCACACAGACCCAACATGGCCAACTGTGCATGATTTGTGGGTGATTGACCTTGGATCTGGGAGTTATAGTTCCCTGTGATCCAGAGAGTCCTGAACCCAGCCGACGATAGATCTGGACTAAACTTGGCACACAGACTCAACATAGCCAACTACGAATGCTGGCAGGGTTTGGAGGTGATTGCTCTGGGAATCTGGGAGTTGTAGTTCACCCTTATCCAGAGAGCATTGAACCCAGTCGATGACAGATCTGGACTAAACTTGTCACACAGACCCGACATGGCCAACTACTGATACTGGCAGGATTTGGGGGTGATTGCCTTGAGCATTTGGGAGTTGTAGTTCACTTTTGTCCAGAGAGCATTGAACCCAGCCAATGACGGATTGGACTAAACTTGGCACACAGACTCAACATGGCCAACTACAGATACTGGCAGGGTTTAGAGGTGATTGCCTTGAGTATCTGGGAGTTGTAGTTCACTTTTATCCAGAGAACATTAAACCCAGCCGATGACGGATTTAGACTAAATTTGGCACACAGACCCAACATGACCAACTACTGATACTGGCAGGATTTGGGGGTGATTGCCTTGAGCATCTGGGAGCTGTAGTTCACCCTTATCCAGAGAGAATTGAACCATGCCAACGATGGATCTGGACCAAACTTCAAGTGATATTATCTAACACCCCCAAATAGACAATGCCTTCTTCTAATATTCCGGGCACCGCCGGGTCCCCAAGCTAGCAGATAAATAAAAATTAACTACTGCAGAATACAATAAGTAAAGGTAAAAGTTTCCCCTAACATTAAGTCTAGTCGTGTCCAACTCTGGTGCTCCATGCAGTCATGCCGGCCACATGACCGTGGAGGTGTCTACGGACAATGCCGGCTCTTCAGCTTAGAAATTGAGATGAGCACCATTACAATACAATGGAGCATTTAATTATATTGTCGTTGCTTCAGTTTGCAAGCCATCTTTGAGGAAACCATTGCACTGCCATAAGGAGGACATAAACATCAGAACAAATAACATCAAAGATATCTGACCTTCTTCTCTGGGATTGGAATAGGACACTTTTGTCTACAGAAGCTCAGAATGCCACTAGAAATGAAAACCTTGGGTGAAAAGAGTCCGCATGAGTCATTGTCCAGCTTGAGCACAGTCTGAGATGACTAATCCATGCCTTTGAGTAATTTTGGTGAAACTGGAGCTGTCTGTATTTGCAAATCGGTTCTTTTTCTCGCAACGTCGGGGGCATTTCTGAAGGAGCAAACAAAATACTGGTGTCTTATTTCCCCTCGCATCTCTTGCCAGCAATTGGAAGCTTGGCAACAACGTCTCCCCGATTAGCTTTTAATTCACACCTGAAGGGATTAGAACAAAGTGTTTCAAAAAATGCCTATTTTTAAATCTCATTAACTGTTAAGCTAAGGAGGCACGGCACTTCTAATGAAACGAAACATCTTTACTGTTGGGCATAAGTCTGGATGCACAACACTTTTGCATTGTTTCCAAATATTATTGCGATCCGGTCGAGTGCCGCTTCCAGCAAATATAGACCATCCGCTACTCGTTTTGGATGAGAAGGTCGCAAACGTTACAGCTCCTTGCACTCGGAAAGCTCGGAGAAAGAAACTGCCTTTGGATATCATATTCTTAAAGTGATTTCAATGAATAACAATAGGCCCACAGTGAAGAGCGTAAGAAATAAGGGACGGGAGTCGACGGACACATGCTGAGCACACAGTTGCGGGAGACCAGGAGTTACTTAGCCGTAATATATGATCAAAAGGCTACATCTTCCGCTGCCTTCTGTGAAGGTTCAAAAGGGCCCTCAATGAAGTTCAGTTTCAAAGGAACCGTAAGTGCGGACACCTGGCTAGGTCTCCTAGGGCAGTCCCAGTATTTCAGTTCCGCAGCCCATCAACCACTGTCTCCTGAGCCACTTCTGTTTCTCCAGCCCTGTATTTGTGACTAACCCTGCATGATCTTTGGGTTTCCAGCAGCTTTTTTGTTCCTCTCCTCTTCTCCAAAGTACAGGTAGCGGGGAGGCACCCACTGAATGGCTATCTATATCTCCCTTTGTCACACACGTCTTTGAAGGAAATTCAAACACAATCGAAACTTTCCGCTGAAACCAGAATCGTGGGGACAATAAAGTGCAAACGAATCTGGGGAGATCAGAGCAGCAGATAGTAGGAGGTTATATATTAATAAATGTAAAGTTGCAGCTCACTCCGCAGGAGAAATATTTGTAATTATAGCACAGAGAGAAAGAGACAGAATGCACCATAGCGGAGTTGACTGAGTGGGTAATCCTTTTTGCTGCTGAACTGCTGACCTGAAGGTTGGCAGTTCGAATCTGTGGGACAGGGTGAGCTCCCACTGTTAGCCCTAGCTCCTGCCAACCTAGCAGTTTGAAAACATTCAAATATGAGTAGATAAATAGGTATACACATACACAGACAAAGGCTTCTCCTTTCATTTCCGGCTTTGGAGGTGGTGCTCATCTCTGGCTCTGGGCAAGATGCTCTTCTCTATTTCCAAGCTGAGGAGCCTGGTCGTGTGACCGGCATGACTGCTTGGAGCATCTTTATGCCTTTCCCACCTATTGATCTACTCACATTTGCATGTTTTCGAACTGCTAGTTTGACAGAAGCTGTGGCTAACAGCGGGAGCTCACCCCACTCCCCGGATTTGAACTACTGACCTTTCAGTCAGGAAGTTCAGCAGCTCAGCGGTTTAACCTGTTGCACCACCTGGTATTTCATGTATTTCTTACTTTAAAAAACTCATAAATATTCCTACACCAAAGGAAAAGATACTCATTGAGACTTCCCAAATTTTCCCATCTGAAATGGGAAACTCTTTGCTATTTGTTTAGCTTTCCCTCTTGTTTGCCCATTACAGTTTGCTGTTTCTGTGCCCTACCTACCTCTAACTTTTGTCAGTTGGTTGAGAGAAATCACCTTCCCAGTCTCAATTCCTCTCCTGCGATCTGTCTGTCTGCTCAGAATGCACGGAAAAACTTCAGACTCCTTCAGTTCCAGCTTATCAAAGTGGCTCAAACTTTATTTACAACTTATTTACAAGACAGATCAGATGATCACCAGACTCTGTCTGGCACACTTTAGGACTGAGGACATTCCATTCTTATCTTTAAACACACTTCCGGTTAGAAAGCGGAAACTTCCCAAAGTTACACTTTAGCAATTTCATTTCCACTCTATGCATTTAACCTCTTTACCACTAAATTACACACACAGCTTTAAACTCCTAGCACAATTTCATACTATACTACCAACAACTTTTATACCATACTAGCTGTGCCCGGCCACGCATTGTGGTGGCTTACGGGAATGCTTTGTTGTCCAGGTGGAATAGCAATGAATAGCCTTGCAGCCTCCAATACCTGAACCCTGGCTGTATCGAGGGAGTTGCTAGGAGATGAAGTGGGCGGGGCCTAAAGGGGGCAGGGCCTACCCTTCTGACCAGCAACCAGGGTTGAAAATGGCTCTTCCTCATTCTCTAATTCGAACTTTATTTTCCAGGTTTTTTTGTTTGAAAGACATAGATTGGATGACTATGTCTTTTGTGGCCAAATTTGGTGTGGTTTGGTTCAGTGGTTTTGTTGTTTACTCATTCCTACAAACGTACATCACATTTATATATATATATATATATATATATATATATATATATATATATATATAGAGAGAGAGAGAGAGAGAGAGAGAGAGAGAGAGAGAGATGTGTAATGTATCAGTGTGTGTTGTGATTGAGTCTTTGAGTAATGATACTACTAGGTGCACTAGAAGAGGAAGAAAGACTACTCGTGAGCAAGACTCCGATGAGGAGCGACAAAGGAAGCGGAACCGGGAAATACTTATGGAGCCTACTGATGATGACTCATTTCAGGGTTTTGAGGGGGATGATGGGGTTGAGAATCAGGAGGATGGGATGACAAGTTCAGAGGATGAGGTAATGGACTGGACTAAGGTGCGGGAGATCCAGGACATCTGTAGAGAACCCACAAGTAGCGACACATTTGAGGGTTGGCACAGTGGGGATCCAGCTGGGTCTTGGTGAATTATGGGTTTGGATAAAAGATGGACTGGGTGGAGGGATCGCCAAGGGGCTTCAGCTGAAAGGAGGTCTGGTGTCTGATTCTAGTTCTGAGGAGGAATTGAGGCAACAGGCTGCAGCTGCTAGCAGGGTGTTGGCTGATTCTAGTTCTGAGGATAATTTGTGAATAAAAGTGGGTTTGGGAAATGGATCACCTTTGCAGTCAGTAAAGTGTTGTTGGGTGTTCGTGTGTCCTTGTGAGCTGTTTGGGAAGACGTGCTTTGGGAAGACTTCTGTGAACTTGCTGTGCTGCATTCTACGCTTTGGCTCTGTGTATGACCTGGACTGGATTTCGTACAGCTGATTTCTCCTTCTCTGACCTGGACTGGATTTCGTACTGCTGACTTCTCCTTCTCTGACCTGGACTAGATTTCGTATTGCTGACTTCTTCTCTGACCCGGATTGGACTTAATAACGTCGACACTGTGTTTGGGTGACGTCTTCGGTCAATTCCTTACTGTTGACGTCCTACTGGGAATTGGAGTACCTTCTTTGTTGTTTTACAAAGTTTGTTTTTAAACCGGATTATACTCCGGTTTAATCCAGGTTATTTTCCAGGGTCTGGGGTTTTGTGTTGATTGCTGGGAATTCTGTGTTTCACACTGAAGATTAAGTGTTCTGAGCCTTTTGAGTTTGTTTTTGGGCTCCTTTTGGTTGTGAACTAATAAACTGTATTTTTACTAACGTTTGGTCTGGTGCTTTAAGGAATCATAGAATCATAGAATCGTAGAGTTGGAAGAGACCTCATGGGCCATCTAGTCCAACCCCCTGCCAAGAGGCAGGAAATCGCATTCAAAGCACCCCCGACAGATGGCCATCCAGCCTCTGTTTAAAAGCCTCCAAAGAAGGAGCCTCCATCACAGCCCGGAGGAGAGAGTTCCACTGTCGAACAGCCCTCACAGTGAGGAAGTTCTTCCTGATGTTCAGGTGGAATCTCCTTTCCTGTAGTTTGAAGCCATTGTTCCGTGTCCTAGTCTGCAGGGCAGCAGAAAACAAGCTTGCTCCTTCCTCCCTATGGCTTCCCCTCACATATTTGTACATGGCTCTCATGTCTCCTCTCAGCCTTCTCTTCTGCAGGCTAAACATGCCCAGCTCTTTAAGCCGCTCCTCATAGGGCTTGTTCTCCAGACCCTTGATCATTTTAGTTGCCCTCCTCTGGACGCTTTCCAGCTTGTCAACATCTCCCTTCAACTGTGGTGCCCAAAATTGGACACAGTGTGATTCCAGGTGTGGTCTGACCAAGGCAGAATAGAATAAGGGGGAGCATGAGGAGTCTGTGTTGCAACAATGTGTGCACAGTTCGTGCCCTGCCCTTTCCATTTTACCTGCTAATAAGCAGAAAATGGAGGGGCGGGGATATTTACTGTTACAGCAACAATGCCCGCAACAACGCTATAAGGATGACATCCCGCGGTACACTGAACTATCAGTCCTCACCATGATGAATGCCTCCTGGGCTTTGGCTATGGATTTGTCCTTGTAAGAACAGAGCAATAGGCATCTTTTAAGAAACCCTTTGTATTATTTCGAATACTTTAAAGTTTAGGCTGGAAGCCCAGAACACAATGAACACATGTTTTTGGGTGCCAACGGGGTGACACACCATTGTGCTGCCCTTTATAAAACTGCAGGACGACAACGGAAAGGAATTAGAAGGGCATCAATCTTCTTTCATAGACGTTTGATATTTCCATTTTGCTTCTAAGCACATTTACTCAGGATTTAAGTTTCTGCTTTGTTCAAGAGAACTTACTTTCAAAGAATGTGCATGGAATTGGAGCTGTCAGGCCCCCTCGCTGAGACTTAATCCCTTGGAAATGTGCATGGCAGTTATCACAGATGGGGAAAGGGAAGGTGGACTTAATAAAATGTGCACACACACACACACCAACAAGCCCACCATTTCAGACAAATTACACCTTCTAAAACAGTACCTGGAAGCGTAATTCCCTCTAATTTAAAAGCATATTGAAATGAAATTTTTCACGCAGTTCTTTTAAACACAGAGATTAATGCAAAACTGATATAGAATAGATTGATGAGTGAAAGTGATACAACCAGGAACTGATTGCTTCATCCATTTTTGCAAGTGCCAGACTGTGGTGACTGCAGGATATAACATACAAATTACAATTGAGATGGAATGTATAAGGGAGGTTACATGTAACAAAATTTGAGAACTTATCCGTACCTGGTTTGAAAGTGTTACGGTAAAGGTAATGGTTTTCCCTTGACATTAAGTCCAGTCATGTCCGACTCTGGAGATTGGTGCTCATCTCCATTTCTAAGCCAAAGAGCCGGCGTTGTCCGTAGACACCTCCAAGGTCATGTGGCCAGCATGACTGCATGGAGCGTTGTTACCTTTTCCCTATTGATCTATTTACGTTTTTGTATTTTTCAAACTGCTAGGTTGGCAGAAGCTGGAGCTAATAGCAGGAGCTCACCCCTCTCTCTGGATATGAACCGCCAACCTTTTGGTCAGCAAGTTCAATGGCTCAGGGGTTTAACTTGCTGCACTTCCATTATCTCCTGTTTAATTGTGTGGTACTTTACTTAAGGTAGTTGTTATATTTCGTTTTTGTGGCTGCCACAAACTAGGAGGTTGAGGCTCTGAGATTCATGGAAAAACTAGAGGACAATGTGCCGCAAGATGTCTCAAAAAAACAAGTTTTTGCAGTTTAATAAACTTTTTCCATGTATTTTATGATAGAATCAATTAAGAAATGACATTTATAACCCAGGAAGAAAAATCGTGTAGCATCACTGCAGAAGCCTCGTCTTGGCATTGGGGGATTCCTAACAATAACAGTAACAACAACAACAACAACACTTCACACAGTCCTAAACATTTGGGAAGTGTTCGACTTGTAGTTTTGTAATACAAAATCCAGTATATATATCTCGTTTGCTGCATCATACTCTGTCTTTGTGTCAATAATAATAATAATAATTAATAATAACCTGCTATGATTGAAGTCAAAAATCAGAAATTCCTCAAAGCACAGCAGACAAAAAACCAGTACAAGAAAACCGCACTACAAACTAGAGCTGACAGCTGGCACAACAAAACATTGCATGGAAAGTTCCTTGACAAAATTGTTGGAAAAGCTGATAAGGAGAAGACCTGGCTCTGGCTCACGAATGGGACCCTGAAGAAGGAGACAGAAGGCCTGATCCTTGCAGCCCAGGAGCAAGCCATCAGGACAAAGGCAGTTAAGGCCAAGATCGAAAAATCAGCTGATGACCCAAAATGCAGACTGTGCAAGGAAACCGACGAAACCATTGATCATATCCTCAGCTGCTGTAAGAAAATCGCACAGACAGACTACAAACAGAGGCACAACTATGTGGCCCAAATGATTCATACCTCACTACCTCTGAGGATGCCTGCCATAGATGTGGCCGAAACGTCAGGAGAGAATACTTCTGGAACATGGTCACACAGCCCGAAATACATACAACAACCCTGATTCATTGGAACTTATGCCACCTCCCAGCAACCTCAAGTACCACCTCCCAGCAACAAAGAACTGGTGGGATCACAAACCTGCAAAAGTTTTGGAAAATGAGCACGCAACAATACTGTGGGGCTTCCGAATCCAGACTGACAAAGTTCTGGAACACAACACACCAGACCTCACAGTTGTGGAAAAGAAAAACATTTGGATCATTGATTTTGCCATCCCAGGTGACAGTCACATTGACAAAAAACAACAGGAAAAACTCAGCCGCTATCAGGACCTCAAGATTGAACTGCAAAGACTCTGGCAGAAACCAGTACAGGTGGTCCCGGTGGTGATCGACACATTGGGTGCTGTGCCAAAAAATCTCAGCCGGCATCATCTGAAAATACATCACACAGTCCTAGACACTTGGGAAGCGTTCGACTTGTGATTTTGTGATACGACATCCAGCATGTGTTGTTGAAGGCTTTCATGACTGGAATCATAGGGTTGTTGTGTATTTTTCGGGCTGTATGGCCATGTTCCAGAAGCATTCTCTCCTGACCTTTCACCCACATCTATGGCAGATTGTTTGTGGATGGTCGATTTTGCTACAGTGGCCTACTGTGATAGGGGAGTTACACGATACGTTTTCTGCCTTGAGACAAGACAAAGTGCCACTCTTCAGACATTCCCAGCTTGCTTTACTACTACTGATGGAATGTTATTGGCCAATAACATGCGGAAAGGCTGTAGTCTGCCCACATCTGGTTGAAAAGAAGATGAAAGAAAGACGAAACCATAGCAATGAACATACTCAGGAAAACTCCGGGAAATGAACGAAAGCCACAAGTGCCTGCTTAAGAAAAGTGTGTGCGTCTTAAACTCCGTATTTATAAATAGGAGATATGTAGGTTGTCGCAGCAGTGTTGGCGTCAGGGGTCACGTTTCACCTTTGGTATTAAGTACAAACAAAGCTAACATATTTAGTCAGTAATTTGCGGTTGGCGCTGCATAATTAAGGGCTCATTTGTTAAATATACAACAGTGTCAGATGAATAAAAGTTGCAGCATTTGTTACAAAGATGGGGATTATTTTAAATATATATATAAAAAAATTAGCTAAAAATAATCATAAGCTAAATTCGCAGCTTGAAGGACCATATGCCCAAACTTCATTTACTGTTTGAAACAACTCCTATCTTTACTCTTCATTTACTCTTCTTGCATTGCAACTTTTTAGCTCAAGTCTATTGAAAGAAAGCTACTCTTCATGACTAGAGGTATCAAATAAATTTGCTGGGCTTTCCATTTCAGCAGAGATATATCTCTATTTCTTGGCTTTTGAATCTGGCAAGAAGACAAAAAACATTATATTCATTTAGAAGTCCATGCATTTGAGATTTATTATGCATTTGGGTGGAGGAAAAAACTGCACAAAGGTGTCTGCATTGGCCAGATTCAACAGTTTCAACTACAGTAGAGTCTCACTTATCCAACATAAACGGGCCGGCAGAATGTTGGATAAGCGAATATGTTGGATAATAAGGAGAGATTGAGGAAAAGTCTATTAAACATCAAATTAGGTTATGATTTTACAAATGAAGCACCAAAACATCATGTTAGACAACAAATTTGACAGAAAAAGTAGTTCAATATGTAGTAATGCTATGTAGTAATTACTACAGTAGAGTCTCGCTTATCCAACACTCACTTATCCAACGTTCTGGATTATCCAACGCATTTTTGTAGTCAATGTTTTCAATATATCGTGAAATTTTGGTGCTAAATTCATAAATACAGTAATTACTATGTAGCATTATTGTGTATTGAACTACTTTTTCTGCCAAATTTGTTGTCTAACATGATGTTTTGGTGCTTCATTTGTAAAATCATCACCTAATTTGATGTTTAATAGGCTTTTCCTTAATGCCTCCTTATTATCCAACATATCCGCTTATCCAACATTCTGCTGGCCCGTTTATGTTGGATAAGTGAGACTCTACTGTATATTTACGAATTTAGCACCAAAATATCACAATGTATTGAAAACATTGACTACAAAAATGCGTTGGATAATCCAGAACGTTGGATAAGCGAGTGTTGGATAAGTGAGACTCTACTGTATTCCCAGGGTGCATCTTCAGAGTAGAATTAATGCTAAATGGGTTGCTGTGAGTCTTCAAGGCTATATGGCCATGTTCTAGAAGCATTCTCTCCTGACGTTTCGCCCACATCTATGGCAGGCATCCTCAGAGGTGAGGTTTGTTGGAAACTACGTAAGTGAGGTTTACGTATCTGTGGAGTATCCATTGTGGAGGAAAAACTTGTCTGCTTGAGGTACATGTTGCAATTGGCCACCTTGATTAGCATTTTAATGGCCTACAGTTTCAAGGCCTGGCTGCTAGCTTGTTTGGCGAATGGGCTTACTAACTGAAGATCCTCACCACAAAAGCATATAACAGAGTAGCTTATTTAGCAGAACCATTAGCCAGTATAAGACAAAATAAAAACACACAAACTATTGTTTTCTTGCTATGGAGGCATTTCTTATAGAAAAAATAATATGGTTACTGTCAGAGTAATTTACGCAGCAGCAGTTGGATGGAGTCAGTGGAATGGAGAACGAAGAGACATTAGAGACGATGGTAAAACTATATATAAAGTTTTACTGTACAAGACAAACAGACCTGCAGACAATAGACACAGGACTTAACATCTAGGCCAGGGATCCCCAAACTTTTAAAGCAGAGGGCCGGTCCACAATCTTTCAGACTAAAACCCGAACAAATTCCTATGCACACTGCACATGTCTTATTTGTAGTGCAAAACAACAACAACAATGAAAGAACAATACTATATTTAAAAATGAAAACAACTGTAACCAACATAAACCTATCAGGATTTCAATGGGAAGTGTGGTCCTGCTTCTGGCCAATGAGATAGTCAAGTTAATTAGGATTGTTGTTGTTGTTGTTGTTGTTGTTGTTGTGTGCCTTCAAGTCATTTCAGACTTTGGGCAAGCCTATGTCTAAAATTATTTATTTATTCATCTACTACATTTATTTATTACATTTATATCCCGCCCTTCTCACCCCGAAGGGGACTCAGAGCAGCTGTATGTACATAGAAGATATTATTTTATTAGCATTGCACAATATTAGCATTATATATTACTATATTGAACTATACTACTATACTGTAATATTATATGTAATATATAATATATAATTAATATTATTATATGGTATTATTTGTATTATATTGTATAACATTATAATATTATCAGTATTATATGTAAATACAATATCTTATATTATTAAAAATGATATAAAAAGATTATATTATAAAACTGAGGGTGGGGGCCAGGTAAATGACCTTGGAGGGCCGCATCCAGCCCCTGGGTCTTAGTTTGGGGACCCCTGCTCTACTGTATATACAAAGTTTTACTGTACAAGACAAACAGACTTGCAGACAATAGACACAGGACTTAACATCTAGGCAGACAGAACAGAACAGAACTGATGAAATCAGTAATACACACACACACTTGTGTCTGGACACTCCCCGGTTCCAGCCACACATCAAGGTCATCACAGCTTCTCAGCAATTAACTCTTTCCAGACTATGTTACACTCTGGATGATGCAATCAGTATGCAATACAAACCAAGACCCACATTGCATTTAAACACTATCAATACACAAATCCCACATTAACAGTTACAAAACCAAGGTTTCCATAACATAAACAAAAAAAAATTCTTTATACTTACTTAGTATATCTTTGCTTCAGCTTCTTGCCTTCAAGCTGGGCTTCTTTCTCAGTCTTCAAACTGGAGTTGGGAGCAGTCAAACACAACACTCCTTACACCAAGGCAATCTTTCATAGAATCATAGAATCATAGAATAGTAGAGTTGGAAGAGACCTCATGGGCCATCTAGTCCAACCCCCTGCTAAGAAGCAGGAAATCGCATTCAACACAGAAGGAAGTCTTCACACAGGAGGAGCAAGAGGAACTAATAACTCACAGGCACACCTGTTTCTACTACCCTACTGTTTTTTTTTCTTAGTCATTGCAACATTGTAACTCTTTCGTTGCCTGCACATCTTTTTTTGTAATTAAAAATACACTGTTAATTTTCAATATTTCTGACATAGCTGCCTGGGGGAAGTCTTTGTTAGGAGGTATTAAAGTAGGGTAAAGGTTTTCCCCAGTCCAGTCATGTCCGACTGTGGGGGTTGGTGCTCATCTCCATTTCTAAGCCGAAGAGCCGGCGTTGTCCGTAGACACCTCCAAGGTCATGTGGCCATAGGCATGACTGCATGGAGCGCTGTTACCTTCCCTATTGATCTACTCACATTGGCATGTTTTCGAACTGCTAGGTTGGCAGAAGCTGGAGCTAACAGCAGGAGCTCACTCCACTCTCTGGATTTGAACCTGCAACCTTTCGGTCTACAAGTTCAGCAGCTCAGGGGCTCTGAGGAGGGTTTTTTTTTCCGGCTAGGAGGTATTACCTGGCCAATTTTTTTTTTTTTTCCGGACATGAGACTAAAATCCTATTTGGATAAGTGCCCTGTTTTTGGAAGTGGAGACAAAAATGAAACAAATGAAACTAAACAAAACGAAAAGCGATTATTTTATTACCGTATTGTGTTTTCACCTGTGTATATTGTGCTAATGTATTTGTGTTGTTGCTTTTGTAACAATATGAGCAGCCCCGAGTCCCCGCGAGGAGATGGTGGCGGGCTATAAATACACACAAATACACACACACATTTGTATATGTAATCTATGTTTTTGTTTGTTACTTTTTTGCACAATGGTACGTTTGTACGTCCTTCACTTATGTTACATGTTTGCTTGTTTGTTTGTTTTTTTCTTCTCTTTTTAATAATAAACTTCAATACAATAGAGTCTCACTTATCCAAGCCTCGCTTATCCAACGTTCTGGATTATCCAACACATTTTTGTAGTCAGTGTTTTCAATATATCGTGGTATTTTGGTGCTAAATTCGTAAATACAGTAATTACAACATAACATTACTGCGTATTGAACTACTTTTTCTGACAAATTTGTTGTATAACATGATGTTTTGGTGCTTAATTTGTAAAATCATAACCTAATTTGATGTTTAATAGGCTTCTCCTTAATCCCTCCTTATTATCCAACATATTCGCTTATCCAACATTCTGCCGGCCCGTTTATGTTGGATAAGTGAATATTGTGTTTTAACCTGTGTATATTGTGCTAATGTATTTGTGTTGTTACTTTTGTAACAATGTGAGCTGCCCCGAGTCCCCGCGAGGAGATGGTGGCGGGCTATAAATAAAGTTTTATTATTATATTATTATTATTTAATACAAATGCACACCACTAGTTATTACCAGCGTCTTTGTTTTCCCCATTGTTACAGGGTGGAGCCTCCAGTGGCCTAGGGGATAAAAGCCTCGTGTCTTGAAGGTTGGGTTGCTGACCTGAAAGCTGCCAGGTTCGAATCCCACCTGGGGAGAGCACGGATGAGCTCCCTCTCTCAGCTCCAGCTCCATGCAAGGACATGAGAGAAGCCTCCCACAAGGATGGCAAAACATCAAAACATCCGGGCATCCCCTGGGCAACGTCCTTGCAGACGGCCAATTCTCTCATTCCAGACACGAAAAAAAAATTGTTACAGGACCCTTCATTTTCTCTGCAGTGTCTTCCGACTGGATTTGTAGGATCAGTTCTCCCTGCATTCTTTCCAGGAAATCCTCTTTTCCTCAGATGCATTGAAGGAACTCGGCACATAGCTACCCTGTTTCCCTGAAAATAAGACATCCCCAGAAAATAAGACCTAGTAGAGGTTTTGCTGAATTGCAAACTATAAGGCCTCTCCTGAAAGTAAGACCTAGCAAAGTTTTGTTTGGAAGCATGCAGGATCGGTAAATGTACATACCATAGATTGTTGTGCATGGAAATAAAGGTAGTAACAAGAAATAATAATAATATAATTATAACTTTATTCTTGTATCCCACCTCCATATCCCAGAAGGGACTCAGGGCAGGTTACACAGGGACAAGCCCAACAGCAACATAAATTTACATATGAACAGAAATTTAAAACAGGAATTTAAAAACAGTATAGCAATAAAATATAATTTAGAAATTCTTGAAAGGATTCGCAGTTTGGTTATGCTGTTTTGTGATGACAACTACTGTACAGTAGATAATAAATTTCATTTTTTTTAAAAAAATTACTTATTTATTTATTTTTATTTACAGTACAGTAGAGTCTCACTTATCCAAGCTAAATGGGCCGGCAGAAGCTTGGATAAGCGAATATCTTGGATAATAAGGAGGGATTAAGGAAAATCCTATTAAACATCAAATTAGGTTATGATTTTACAAATTAAGCACCAAAACATCATGTTATACAACAAATTTGACAGAAAAAGTAGTTCAATGTGCAGTAATGTTATGTTGTAATTACTGTATTTACGAATTTAGCACCAGAATATCACAATATATTGAAAACATTGACGACAAAAATGGCTTGGATTATCCAGAGGCTTGGATAAGTGAGGCTTGGATTAGTGAGACTCTACTGTATTTATATTCTGCCCTTCTTTCTCACCCCGAAGGGGACTCAGGGCGGATTACAATGAACACATATATGGCAAACATTCAATGCCAACAGACAAACAACATACATTAGATAGACTCAGAGGCATTTTTAACATTTTTCCAGCTTCACGATTCCGGCCACAGGGGGAGCCGTTGCTTCACCGTCCAGTAGTGGCTGTACTTCCTCATTCCTTTCCTCGTGTTTTGCTGGCAGTTTTATGGTGTTGTAAATTAACCTACCGCATAAAGCGTCCCTAAATTTCCCTAATTGACAGGTGCAACTGTCTTCCGGGGCTGCATAGGTCAACAGCAAGCTGGGGCTATTAATGGTCAGAGGCTTAACCCGACCCGGGCTTCGAACTCATGACCTCTCGGTCAGTAGTGATTTATAGCAGCTGGTTACTAGCCAGCTGCGCCACAGCCCGCAGACACAACCATAAATGTGAAAAATAAGACATCCCCTGAAAATAAGACCTAGCGCATCTTTAGGAGCAAAAATTAATATAAGACACTGTCTTATTTTCTGGGAAACAGGGTATAGCACATTGACCTTCTCTTCCAAGAGAGCTCCCAATTTGCACTTGCTGCGGATGTAGTTGGTGAGGTTTTCTGTCCAGAAGACAAACATTTCCCATACATTGAAGCAGACAGCTATGGATTGCACTCCCTCCACCGCTTCAGTTATTTATCTCCAATTCCCTTTGTAATATCTATAAGGAATATAACCGTGCATGACACAAGGTGCATGCCACTAGCTCAAAAGCTCGCTACTCCTCCCAACCCAACTGCTGATGAGGAAATCTATGCAGATGAGAAGCTACTTTTCCAGAGATTCATTTTTCCTGCAAGTCTACAAAATGCTCTACCGTCTGTCTAGAACCCCCTACCCTTTTTTCTTTCCCATAGATACCCAAGGCCAGATATGAACCTATAGAATAAAGTAGACTCTCCCCAGGATATCAGTCCCAAATCTGCAGCGACAGATGCAGGATCTATCCGTTCAATTTTAAAATTGAATAATATTTCAGTGAGAGATATAAATCTCCGCTTGCTTCAGTCTCGCATGCAAGGATGAATAATTTCTGAAGCCATGTTTTGCTGGGGAAGATTAGGAAAGCGTCTGAATATGGGGTTTGTGCGACAACATTTTTGTGTGTGCAGAAAGCACGATTTTGTGCAGATGTTTATATATATTAAAAAGGCTTTATCCCAAAATGCTAAAATGTATGGCCTTTTATGGCAACTAGAAATATATACAACTAGCTGTGCCCGGCCACGTGTTGCTGTGGCGAAGTATGGTGGTATGGGAAATAAAATATTGGGGAACTGGTGGTGTTGGATAAGTGAGACTCTACTGTATATAGATAATCGTATATTATCTGCTTAGAACAGGATTATATGAGGCCCCTTCTTCACAGCTCTATAAAATGCACACTGAAGTGGATTATATGGCAGTGTGGAGTCAAGATAATCCACTGCAAAGCAGATAATATAAGATTATAAATGGGTTATATAGCTGTGTGGAAGGGCCTTGAGACTACACTGCCATATAATCCAGTGCAAATTAGATAATCTGTGGAAGAAGCCTGAGGCCTAAGTCTGCCTGTCCCCTATGCTGAGTTGGTTGCTAGGAGACCAAGTGGGCAGAGATTAGTCCTCTAACTGGCAGCAATTGGATAAAAACAATTATTCTTTCCCTCTAATTAGGACTTTATTTTTCTTTTCTTTTTGTTGTATCAACCTAGAGGCATGGATGATGGGTTGTGTTATCAAATTTTGAGGTTGGGGGGCCTATAGTTTTGCTGTTTTGTTGGTCACCGTGATGCCATCACTCATTTAAATATATATATTTCAGTGACTGACATTTTTTCAGTGGACTGAACATCTTTCCATCAGTACCTTGTAGCACTTTAACTTCCTTCTTGTTTACAAGTTCCACTCAGTGCACTTTGCCCAGCTCATTTTAATGAGTTTTTTCTGTGTTTTTCATGTGTTTTATAATGACTGTGATTTTTTTATGCCTTTTAAATTTATTTGTGTGTTTTCGTATTTGATATTTGTATTTGATATCACTGTATGCTGGTTTTATATCTGTGAGCCGCCCCGAGTCCCTCTGGGGAGATGGTGGCGGCGTACAAAAATAAAATTATTATTATTATTATTACTAGGAGTATGCACAATTTCATTTTTTATTCGCTTTGCGGATCAAATTAGCTAAATTCGTGAATACAAATCAATATTGGAAACATGCAGGAAAGGTTGGGGGCGGGAATTAAAAAATCAAAAAACTCATCAATCATTTTATTAAGATCCTGTAACATTTGGATGCTTCCCAAGGTCAGTTTAATTTTCAGTATGAGCATTAAGAAACTTGGTTAAAGCCAAGATAACATAAAGTGCTTTTTCTTTGGCCTGATCTCCATAAGGAAGACATTGGGGGCAAGACTAGCAATGCCAATGGGCGTGAGACTGAGAACACAGCATTCTGGGAAATGTAGTTTGGGAAGGTGGCAGGAAATACAAAAGGCTCTGCCTTAAACTACATTTCCCAGAATGCAGTGCTCAGCATCAGAAAGTCCCAATGGATCCATCCATCTAGAGTCAGTCTAATAATCTATATATATAAAAGAGTGATGGTATCACGGCAGCGGACAAAACAACAAAAGTAAACACCCCACAACCTCGAAAATTGACAAGACAACCCCTCATCCATGCCTCTAGGTTGATACAACAAAAAGAAAAGAAAAATAAAGTCCTCATTAGAGGGAGAGGAATAATTGTTTTTATCCAATTGCTGCCAGTTAGAAGGCTAAGCTCTGTTCACTTGGTCACCTAGCAACCCACTCAGCCCAGGGGACCCTTTACCTTAACTACCACCAATTCCTCAATACTTTATTTCCCATACCACCAGACTTCGCCACAGCAACGCGTGGCCGGGCACAGCTAGTAATAAATAAAATTATTGAATTTGCAAAGAGGACTAAAGAAAGTAATTAATAGTATATATGTGTGCTAAGTTGAAGTTATGTGGTTGTGTGTCATAAAGACAGAGCGACAGGCATTCAAGATAATTGCTCTTATGACATTTTAGGGGATAAATTGTTTTTGTCTAAACTTTCAAAAATCCCCAAAAATCTGTAGATGTGTGAATATTTCTGAAACTTCTGGGTATTGATGCCCTGGTTATCTTGTTCCTTGTGTATAAAATTCAAGTACAGTAGAGTCTCAATTATCCAAGCTTCACTTATCCAATGATCTGTATTATCCAAGGCAGTCTGACTTTTAGTAGTCAATGTTTTTGTAGTAAATGTTGCAATGTTTTGGTGCTAAATTCCTAAATACAATAATTATTACATAACATTACTGTGTATTGAACTGCTTTTTCTGTCAATTTCTTGTAAAACATGATGTTTTGGTGCTTAATTTGTAAAATCATAATGTATTTTTATGTTTAATAGGCTTTTTTCTTAATCCCTCCTTATTATCCAATATTTTAGCTTATCCAGTGTTCTGCTGGCCCGTTAATCTTGGATAAGCAAGGGTCTACTATAGGTATTTTTAAAGGTTGTTTATAAAAAATTTGAAAATTCCCCAAAAATCCGTAGATAAGTGAAACATTCTGAAATTTGCTGAGTTAACAGTGGTCAATGTTTTCTATCATTGTAGCAAGTTTCACTGCAGTAGCTTTAAAAATGAGGGAGAAAAGAGCTCCCAAACTTTCCCCAATTATAGTAATTATGTGCCATTACTATAACGAAATAGTAGCAAAATTTCTCTTGTTATAGTAATGAATTTTTCACAAACTATACTTTAGAAACACTTTAGAAACAAAGTGCCAGCACTACCCAGTTTTGTGATGACATTTGAACCATTTTTTATTACGATATTTATTACGATTTTACCATTTATGTGTTTTAAATGCAATTTTTATCCTGTATTTTTGTTTTAATTGATATATTGTATTACTGTTTTATCTTTTTATAGTGTGATTTGCATTATGTTGCCTATATTTTGTCCTATGTTGTTTGGGCCTCTGCCTCATGTAAGCCACCCCGAGTTCCCGCGGGGATATGGTGGTGGGGTATAAATAAAGTTTTATTATTATTATTATTATTATTATTATTATTATTATTATTATTGGATTGCACATCACTAATCAGTATTATAAGCCCATAATATGAAAAAGAAGCAATCCAAGGAATCCAACCCAACTGGGAAGCTAATCCAATGCTGAATAAGATTAAAACCATTATTTTCCTATAAAGTATTTTATCTCCTTAGTTATTTCTTTTTAAGATAAAATACTTTAGGAAGAGCACTGCCCTCATCTGCGACAATTATCTGTCATATTTTTCCGTTTCTGATTAATATCATAACCAAAGACAAGATCATGCCCGAACTCTTGAAAGAAAATATAAATTAGCCACAGAAATATAGTTGCATTGGATTTATTTTATTCAAAAATGTTATTTCTTTTTATTCATCTACATTGTGGGTAGTAATCCAATGACGAATCCAAACGGCGCCCTTTCCGGAACTTAATAAGCAACGGCACAAAGAAATTGTTAATTTTATTCCTTTGCCAAGGCAATTGGTTGATCCCATTGCCTGCCAGGCTGTAGTTAGAAACTTCATTATTATCAGTGAGCGCCAGGCATAATACAGGATGACAGAATGTGAGTTCTTTCCACTGTTACAACCTTCCTCCCTTTCCTAACCTCCATTAGTAACAACTACCAACGCTGCCGCATCTTCATTCCATTAGAAAATTGCTAAACAGAGAACACAACTAATGAGTGATGCAATTGCTAAACACCGGGAGCAACGAAGTTTGATTGGTTTTGCAAAAAGAACTGATGAGTTGTCCTAAGTTACGCATTTATGTCTCGAAGCAAAATAGGAGGAGGGTGTTGCTGGTCTCCCTAAATTGTCTCTCTGATGATAGAAGAGCAAATCTATATATATAAAAGGGTAATGAAATTTCGACTTGGACAAAACAACAAAACTACACACCCCAGAAACACTAAACTTGGCAGCACAACCCCTCATCCATGCCTCTACGTTCATACAATAAACAGCTCCAGCTACTCCAGAAAACGGCCAGGCTTTGAGACTGCAAGGCTATTCACTGCTATTCCACCTGGCCACCTGGAAACACGTGGCTGGGCAAAGCTAGTCTATATATATAAAAGGGTAATGAAATTTCGGCCTAGGACAAAACAACAAAACTACACACCCCAGAAACACTAAACTTGGCAGCACAACCCCTCATCCATGCCTCTACGTTCATACAATAAACAGCTCCAGCTACTCCAGAAAACGGCCAGGCTTTGAGACTGCAAGGCTATTCACTGCTATTCCACCTGGCCACCTGGAAACACGTGGCTGGGCAAAGCTAGTCTATATATATAAAAGGGTAATGAAATTTCGGCCTAGGACAAAACAACAAAACTACACACCCCAGAAACACTAAACTTGGCAGCACAACCCCTCATCCATGCCTCTACGTTCATACAATAAACAGCTCCAGCTACTCCAGAAAACGGCCAGGCTTTGAGACTGCAAGGCTATTCACTGCTATTCCACCTGGCCACCTGGAAACGCGTGGCTGGGCAAAGCTAGTCTATATATATAAAAGGGTAATGAAATTTCGGCCTAGGACAAAACAACAAAACTACACACCCCAGAAACACTAAACTTGGCAGCACAATGCCTCATCCATGCCTCTACGTTCATACAACAAAAAGAAAAGAAAAATAAAGTCCTAATTAGAGGGAAAGGAATAATTTTTTTTATCCAATTGCTGCCAGTTAGAAGGCTAAGCTCTGCCCACTTGGTCTCCTAGCAACCCACTCAGCCCAGGGGACAGGCAGAGTTAGGCCTCACTTAGGCCTCTTTCACACTGCCTATAAAATACAGATTATCAGATTTGAACTGGATTATATTATTTATTTATTTATTTATTACATGCATTTATACCCCGCCCTTCTCCCCGAGGGGACTCAGAGCGGCTTACATTCTGCCACGAGGGCCAGCAACAAGTAAACTATAAAACAAAACAAAACAATTAAAACATGATAAAAAGTATACAAAAATTAAAACGCTGCAAGGCAGCGATATTGCAGTGTGTAGTGTATATGGCAGTGTAGTCTCAAGGCCCTTCCACACAGCTGTATAACCCATTTATAATCTTATATTATCTGCTTTGAACTGGATTGTCTTGAGTCCACACTGCCATATAATCCACTTCAGTGTGCATTTTATACAGCTGTGAAGAAGGGGCCTCATATAATCCAGTTCTAAGCAGATAATATAAGATTATAAATATAATACGTAATAATTACTGTGATATAATAATACAGAACAATATAATCTCTAAAATCAGGACAGTAAATAAAGGGCAACACTCTGAAAGCATAAGCCACAGCAACGCGTGGCTGGGCAAAGCTAATATATAATAACTTAATAACTTTATTTTTATACCCTGCCTCTATCTCCCCAAAGGGGACTCAGGGCGGCTTACATGGGGCCAAGCCCGAATAAAAACAATAACAATATAAAACACAACAATAGACAAGAGACATGCACAGTTATAAACATTTAAGCATTACCCAATAAAAATAAATGACAAAAACTTAATTAAAAACATAAGAAGTGCTCTGCTTAAAAACTTCAGAAAAATTCAGAAAAAAGGGGAATTCCAGACAGGAAACAATCAGGGCCAGCTAACACCTCCCAACAAAAAAATCCCCTCAAGCAGGAAGCAGCCAAGCTTTGAAGCTGCAAGGCCATTCAATGCTAATCAAGGTGGCCAATTACAACATTCACGCTTGCCTACAACAGACAAGAGTTATTTCTTTCTCCCACCCTGGACATTATTCCACAGTCCCACTTGCCTAAACCCTCACAACCTTTGACAATGCCTGTCCTAGATGTGGGCGAAACGTCAGGAGAGAATGCTTCTGGAACATGGCCAGATAGCCCGGAAAACTCACAGCAACCCAACTTTTCCCATGTTTTGAGGATAGAACCAATAAAGAAATGACATTCAGAACCCAGGAACAAACATCCATGATTTATCTGGCCAGGCTTGAGTTCCATGACAGTTTATTCCTCATTTACAGTAGAGTCTCGCTTATCCAACGTAAACGGGCCGGCAGAAGGTTGGATAAGCGAATATGTTGGATAATAAGGAGAGATTAAGGAAAAGCCTATTAATGGAGATTAAGACCAAGCCCCAGAGTCGGACATGACTAGGCTTAATTACTATACAAAATCACAGAATACTTGTAAAGTATCTACACAAACACAAGATGGTCTATGTACAAAGAAAATATGTCCAAATAGCATATAATATTATCAAAGTTCCCCGTACAAAGCTCAATTTTGTCTGGTACTGCCAAATTGAGCTTTGTACGGGGAACTTTAATAATATTATATGCTATTTGGACATATTTTCTTTGTACATAGGCCATCTTGTGTTTGTGTAGATGACTAGGCTTAATGTCAAGGGGAAATTTGGCATTTGCATGTTTTCAAACTCCTAGGTTGGCAGAAGCTGGGGCTAACAGCGGGAGCTCACTCTGCTCCCAGGATTCGAACCACCGACCTTTTAGTCAGCAAGTTCAGCTCAATGGTTTAACTCACTGCACTGCCGTGGGCTCCATATTGCAGTGTAGTCTTATATAATCCAGTTCAAAGCAAAGCAAATGTGGAAATTTTGGATTATATAGTATGATAGATGGGACCTTAGTGGGTTTTTATGGCTCAAAAGGGAATTGAGTCCAGAGTTGTAGTTCAAGCTCCAATCACTGCACCACACTGGCTCTAGGAGTAATTCCAACTGAAATCAGGCAGGGGACTGAATTAGCATGCTGAAAAAGAAGAGTATTTGGGACAAATCCACAAATTAATTCAATGTGGTTAATAATATATCTGAAATTGGCTGCTTAGGACAAGAAAACTTGTTTATCTGGTAGAAATCTTAATTGCTACAACTCATGGGGCTGTGTATTACAAGAGGCACAAAGTGTGTGAGTGTACAGATTTTCGCTCTGTTTGTACTGTTTCAGCGAAGGGATGAACTGGTCAAGTTGTACATCAGCGTTAATAATAACAACAAAAGTGACTGAAATGTAAAGGTAAAGGTTTTCCCCTGACATTAAGTCTTGCCGTGTCCGACTCTGGGGGTTGGTGCTCATCTCCATTTCTCAGCCAAAGAGCCGGCATTGTCCGTAGACACCTCCAAGGTCATGTGGCCACTGGCATGACTGCATGGAACACCGTTACCTTCCTGCCGGAGCGGTACCTATTGATCTACTCACATTTGCATGTTTTTGAACTGCTAGGTTGGCAGAAGCTGGAGCTAACAGCAGGCGCTCACTCAGCTTCCCAGGTTTGAACCTGGGACCTTTCGGTCTGCAAGTTCAGCAGCTCAGAGCTTTAACACACTGAGCCACTGGAGGCTCCCATTGGTATTATAATATATTGGTATTATTACATTTATTATTTTACTCTATTTATTATTATTATTATTATTATTATTATTATTATTATTATTATTACATTTGTCTTTTTACTCTGTTATAATTGTTACTATTCCATTTATTTTACTCAATTTTTATTATTATTAATACATTTATTATTTCACTCTGGTATTGATATTACATGTATTATTTTACTCTATTATTATTAAAAGGATACATATTTACATTGAAGAAGACGAGAATAATGATCTAATCAGATTTGGACAGTCTTATATTAAATTACCGTTTTATGTAAATATTCAAAAACATTTAACCTACAGATGCCTCAATTGACGTAATTTTATTGGTATCTTTTTATTTTTGAAATTTACCATTCTCAGTTTATAATTGAGTCAATATTTTCCCAGTTTTGTTGTGGTAAAATTAGGTGCCTAGGCTTATATTTAGGTTGGCTTATGCTTGAGTATATACGGTATTTATCTACTCACATTTGCATGTTTTTGAACTGCTAGATTGGCAGAAGCTGATGCTAACAGTGGAAGCTCACCCTGATCCCCGGATGTGAAACACCAACCTTTTGATTAACAAGTTCAGCAGCTCAGCAGTTTAACCTGCTGCGCAACCAGGGGCTCCATTGCATAAGGCAACCCTAATTTAAGATGAAATAATCCTCCTTTCCACATGGTTTTTGTTGGGGGTTAATCGCCACCCTGACTTAATTTATGAGTCAGGTCTCTCACCTTCTTCTCACCAGTCAGACCACTCAGGCAGGCAGCGAAAGTGGCACTGACAAACAACAACTCAGTCGTAAATTATCTGCTGATCCCAGCGGTACTATACTTTTATTTACAGACTATATACAACTCTAAACACCAACATTATCAGGACACATGCCGCATCCTCTCAGTTTGCCAAATCTGCTATCAGTGCTAGCAAAGCCCGGGGCTGTGGCGCAGATGGGAGAGCAATGAGTCACTGACCAGGAGGTCATAAGTTCGAGGCCCGCTCAGAGCTATGTTTGTTTGTCTTTGTCCTGTGTTAAAAAGGCATTGAATGTTTGCCTAATATGTGTAATGTGATCTGCCCTGAGTCCCCTTCGGGGTGAGAAGGGCGGAATATAAATGATGTAAATAAATAAAATAAATAAATAAGGCACTCCCAACATTCCGCAGTTCATGACGAATGTTCCGTCCACGCAGTTGAAACGAAGTCTTGACCCATTGGCCCTGCAGGCAATCAATCAGGGCTGGCATGTAATTAACTCCTGTGCTGCTGGAAAGCTTGCCGGAACACATAGACATAATCCAACAGCAACAATTGAATTTAACATTTCACACTATAACACCAAAAACACTGACAGTTTCTTGGTCGTTGTATGTCTTTTGGGCTGTGTGGCCAAGACATACAACAACCCTGTGATCCCGGCCATGAAAGCCTTTGACAACAGTTTCTTGGTCCCCTTCCTTCTTTGAAGGTCCTCTGCTGCATTTCTACTTCTTCACTGCCATGGCCATGAATACATCTTGTCTTGGTCCCACATAAAAGCTTTCCTCAGCCCTCAGGCAAGTAGCAATCATTATAACCCACTGGCTATTTTTTTTTTCATGTAATACTTGGTTGGAGGAAAAAAGTGAATTGTGCTTAATTATGCATGGGGAACAAATGATCAAATGAGTCCTGCGAATCTCCTAATTGAAGTCCTTTTATCCTTAAAGCCTGTGTTGTATGAACTGCCTTGGTTTCCGCCCAGCAAAAGGGCCGGACACAGTGTTCTCGTTCCATTCACCTTTTTTGATTTCGGGGAATCAGAGGTGTCCTGTTGAGCAGTGTTCTGTGAATGAGAATAAGGCCTGGAATAAATTGCGCACAAAATCCATGCCAGGCTAAGCCTTTGATGGCTCCCAGAGGCCGCATGTGCCTTCGACACACAACTAAGCAATGCTCCGCCGACCTTATGGATCCATCACCCTTTCCGAAATGGGTCAGCAGAGAATGCTCCGGCTTCCCCTTTCCCAAATGCAGACTAAACAGTGCATCTTCCCTGCCATGCAAATAAACTTAATAATTGCAACGGTGTTACTGAGCTGCCTTTTCCTAGGAAAGGCCCTTTGACCCGAAGGATTTATCCGGAACTTTTTGAACACTGCAGATCCCTTGTTAACTGCCTCACAGCCAACTCTGTACAGAAAATAAAGGAGTGCGAAGTGCTAAGCCTCTAAAGCAACAGCGGTGTTGGATCAAAGAAGAAAGTCCTCCAAAGGGACAAATCAAAAGGCTGCAGGCAAGTCCCAACAGAAGGGAATCCGAAAGAGGAAGATCGGGTCTAAAGGGGATTGTGTCAGAGCGATTTGCTAGGCACACACACAGCAGAAGTTGCTGACGAGGAAGCACTGGATAAATAACGACGCTGTAGTCTTCAGCTCTCTATCAAAAGTTTATTCACGAACGGAATTCCACAAGACAATACACAGCTCTCACGCAGGCACACACGGGAAGGGACAGAGAAGAAAAAGATAGGAAGCAGAGGGCAATTTATCACAGCCTCTGCTGTCTGATGCAATCCAAGTTTAACCCTTTACATACTGGCATAGTAAACAGCACACAGTGTATGATGCAATCTCCAGCACACATTGCACGACCATGACTCAATTACATTTAAACAACTCTATATACAATCATTCCCACTTTAACAGATTGTAGCCAAGTGATATTTATTCTTTTGGGTCAGCTGTAATCTCAGCTGCCTGGTCACTTGTCCGAACAGTTGGATACAAAGCCAAGGGAGAGAGCTATGTTTGTTTGTTTGTTTCTTGCTTGTTTTAAAGAAAACCCATCATCGCTTCATCTTAGTGTTACCGTAAGTCAGAAACGACTTGAAGGCAAATGGCAACAACAACAATTAAGGACATGGCGAACATTTCAGCTCCTCTGTGACAGGGATTACCACTGTAAAAAGCCTGAGTATTCACAATGGGGCAGTCTCCATAAAGTTATCTTGCTCAATTTCTGAGACTTGTAGCAAGAAACGTTCCATCTTGCCTTGGGTATCTGACAATTTTGAAATTTAAATGAGTACGCCTTGATTAAGGGCTGGGCTGTGGCGCAGCTGGCTAGTAACCAGCTGCAATAAATCACTACTGACCGAGAGGTTATGAGTTCAAAGCCCGGGTTGGGTTAAGCCCCTGACCATTAAATAGCCCGGCTTGCTGTTTACCTAAGCAGTTCGAAAGACAGTTGCATCTGTCAAGTAGGAAATTTAGGTATGCTTTATGCGAGAGGTTAATTTAACTAAAACTGCCAGCAGCAGGTGGAAAGGAATGAGGAAGTACAGCACTCGGTGTCACTTATGGATGATGAAGCAACAGCGCCCCCTGTGGCCAGAACGGAGCATACCCTCATGAAGCTTGAAATGTTAAATTGCCTCTGTGTGTGTCTATACTGTATGTTCTTTGTCTGATGGCATTGAATGTTTCCCATATAGATGTTCATTGTAATCTGCCCTGAGTTCCCTTCGGGGTGAGAAAGAAGGGTGGAATATAAATAAATAAATACATTGTCAATCAAAAAAAGGCCTACACCCCTGCAAAAAATACTTTTAACTTTGAATATCTTTTTGGTGGATTTTAACTGTGAATGTTTTAGTGCTGTTTGTATATAAGTCTAGTCAAGGGAAGTCATGATGCCCCTCTAGTCTGCTTTGGTTAGACCTCTTTACCTGGAATACTGTATCCGATTCTGAGCACCACAGTTCAAAAGAGATCTTGACAAGCTGGAAGGTGCCCAGAGGAGGCAACTAAAATGATCAAAGGTCTGGAGATGATGAATTTCCCAAAGAATGGCTTAAAGAGATGAGTATGTTTATCCTTCAGAAAAGCCTACAATGTGATGCAGTGGTTAAAAAAGCCAATGGGATTTTGACCTGCATCAATAGGAGTCTAATGTCTAGATCCAGGGAAGGGCACCGCAATTGAAGGGAAATGTTGACAATTTTAAAAGTGTCCAGAGGAGGGCGACTAAAATGATCAAGGGTCTGGAGAACAAGCCCTATGAGGAGCGGCTTAAAGAGCTGGGCATGTTTAGCCTGCAGAAGAGAAGGCTGAGAGGAGACATGATGATAGCCATGTACAAATACGTGAAGGGAAGTCATAGGGAGGAGGGAGCGAGCTTGTTTCCTGCTGCCCTGCAGACTAGGACGCAAGGGAACAATGGCTTCAAACTACAGGAAAGGAGATTCCACCTGAACATTAGGAAGAACTTCCTCACTGTGAGAAGGACTGTTCGACAGTGGAACTCTCTGCCCCGGACTGTGGTGGAAGCTCCTTCTTTGGAGGCTTTTAAGCAGAGGCTGGATGGCCATCTGTCAAGGGTGCTTTGAATGAGATTTTCCTGCTTTTTGGCAGAATGGGGTTGGACTGGATGGCCCATGAGGTGTCTTCCAACTCTATGATTCTATGATAAGAGAAGGTTGAGAGGAGACATGAGAGCTATGTATAAATATCTGAAAGAGGGAGCAGGCTTGAAACTAGGGCTTGGGGTAATGGAGAAGTCATAGGGAGGAGGGAGCAGGCTTGTTTTCTGCAGCCCTGGAGACTAGGGCCGGGCTGTGGCGCAGCTGGCTAGTAACCAGAAGCAAAAAAACACTACTGACCGAGAGGTCATGAGTTCGAAGCCCGGGTTGGGTTAAGCCCCCGACCATTAAATAGCCCGGCTTGCTGTTGACCTATGCAGCCCAAAAGACAGTTGCATCTGTCAAGTAGGGAAATTTAGGTACACTTTGTGCGGGAGGCTAATTTAACTAATTTACAACACCATAAAACTGCCAGCAAAACACGAGGAAAAGAATGAGGAAGTACAGCCACTAGTGGACAGTGAAGCAACAGCTCCCCCTGTGGCTGGAATCGTGAAGCTGGAAAAATGTTAAATGCCTCTGTGTCTGTCTAAACTGAATGTTGTTTGTCTGTTGGCATTGAATGTTTGCCATATATGTGTTCATTGTAATCCGCCCTGAGTCCCCTTCGGGGTGAGAAAGAAGGGCGGAATATAAATACTGTAAATAATAATAAATAATAATAGGACTCGGTTCAAATTACAAGAAAGGAGATTCCACCTGAACATGAGGAAGAACTTCATGACTATAAGAAGAACTGTTCAGTTCTCTGTCTAACTCTCTGTCTTGGAGTCTGGTGGAAGCTCCTTCCTTGGAAGCTTTTAGAGAGATGTTTGGATTGCCATCTGTCAGGGATATTTGATTGTGCTTTGCCTGCATGGCAGAGGGTTGGGCTGGGTGACCCATGTGGTCTCTTCCAACTCTATTATTCTATGATTCTATGAAGCCACTCTTTCTTCGCTCCATGCTATTTACACTTCTGCAGGGCAGGAATTCTTTCTGCTGTTGGAAGTTTTGCACATCTCCACAGAAAGCATTTTTTGTCCCTCCCTGCATTGTGGTTCTTCACCAGCTCCCCTCCTGCCTCGTTCTTCAGGTACTATTTTTCTCTCCCTGGCTGTGATAATTGTCCTTTGAACGGCTGCAGAGAACATGGACAGCCCAGCCTGTCAGCATCTCGGGGATGATGCCGGTAGCCATTAAAAGCTTTCGCCGAACTGTCAAAGAGCTGCATTTGGCCACTCCAGAGCAAAACTCATTATCACTGGCAAGCTGCATCACAGACAGCTGGCACAGATCCCCAAATTCTCTGCTGCCATCATCCATGATCAAGGAAGCATTAGGGAGCAACTATGGAAAATGAAGGCCTATCTCTTTGAAGCCAAATGATCCATCATAAGACATTCAGATACTGAAGGTGTTTTTGTAAATTCCCTTTACAATCCAGGTCAAGCTTGTTGCGGTTGTAGAATGAAAGATGAATGGCAGCGAGCTGCCAAGACCGAGATCCCATGGCATGCCAATCAGAAGCCACTTGAGCTCGTTCTATTCAGGCTCTTCCAGGAAAGTCCAGGATGCCAATAAGAGCCCTTGCCTAGTGGTTGTGGTTGTTTGCTGTCAGTTGTTTTAAATACTGTATATACTCAAAGATAAGATGAGTTTTTCAGCCCTTTTTTGAGCTGAAAAAGCCTCTCTCGGCTTATAATGAGGTCAAGGCCAGGCAACAGAACCTGGAGGCCATGGCTTGCAATATATGATATGTAGTAGAGTCTCACTTATCCAACATAAATGGGCCGGCAGAACGTTGGATAAGCGAATATCGAATTAAGTTATGATTTTACAAATTAAGCATTTGCAATCCCTATGTACTTATATCTCTATCTATCTATCTATCTATCTATCTATCTATCTATCTATATCTACATTAATCTTAGATATGAATTTTCCCCTCATATGTTTGCAGATATAAGTGAGATAAGTCTCACTTATCCAAGCCTCCCTTATCCAAGCTTCTGGATAATCCAAGCCATTTTTGTAGTCAATGTTTTCAATATATCATGATATTTTGGTGCTAAATTCCTAAATACAGTAATTACTACGTAGCATTATTGCATATTGAACTACTTTTTCTGCCAAATTTGTTGTATAACATGACATTTTGGTGCTTAATTTGTAAAATCATAACCTAATTTGATGTTTAATAGGCTTCTTCTTAATCTCTCCTTATTATCCAACATATTCGCTTATCCAACGTTCTGCCGGCCCGTTTATGTTGGATAAGTGAGACTCTACTGTATATGAATTTTCCCCTCATATGTTAGCAGATCCTTGCAAATCCTATATACATATAGATACATATAGATCCATGTAACAAGGAGAGATTAAGCAGAAGCCTATTAAACATCAAATTAAGTTATGATTTTACAAATTAAGCATTTGCAATCCCTATGTATCTCTATCGATTTATCTATCTACATTACTCTTATATATGAATTTTCCCCTCATATGTTTGCAGATCCTTGCAAATCCTATATACATATAGATACATATAGATCCATGTACCTGTATATCTACATCCATATACAGTAGAGTCTCGCTTATCCAACATAAACGGGCCGGCGGAACGTTGGATAAGCGAATATGTTGGATAACAAGGAGAGATTAAGGAGAAGCCTATTAAACATCAAATTATATACATTATTTAACCTACTGATGCCTCGATTTATTGCTATGTATTTTTATTTTGAAATTTACCAGTAGCTGTTTCATTTCCTACCCTCAGCTTATACTCGGGTAAATAAGTTATCCCAGTTTTTTGTGATAAAATTAGGTGCCTCAGCTTATATTCCGGTCAGCTTATACTCGGGTATATACGGTAATGGGAGAATTTCAGCGTCCATGCTAATTCAAAATATTTCCACACTGGGGAACTGTAAAAAGCTGAACTGCATAAAATATTTTCCATTATTGATTTTTTCAGGTTGAAAATAGTGGTCTCGGTGGAGGAAAATGTCTCATAAAACACTTCTGTTATGTGGATGTTTACCCTTCTTACCAGTCTTCTTAAGGACTGTTATGTCTTTTGGGTATAGTTGTTTTAGTGAAACTTTTCCATCCCGCTAATAATGGATCCCGTCGTCATTAGGAATGTCATTCTTCCTGACATGAATTAGTGCGAATGAAGGCAAGTGGATGCCAACATTGTGCTGTCTAGGTTAATCATATGAATGATGCCACCAAGTCAGAATGATTTTATAATGCCGCCTAACCAAGCAGATTTGATTGCTACATCATGAAGAAATCGGATGGATCTATGGGGGAAATTTAATTGTAATTGTAATTCATTGTAATCTGCGCTGAATCCCCTTCGGGGTGAGAAAGAAGGGCGGAATAGAAATACAATAAATAAATAAATAAATAAATAAATAAATTGTCAATCAAGAACGGCCCACACCACTGCAGAAAACTTTTTAACTTTGAATATGTTTTTGGTGGATTTTAACTGTGCGTGTTTTAGTGCTGTTTGTGTTTAATTCTGTTTTAATGTTTGTACATTTGAAATTGTATAATAAAGGTAAAGGTTTCCCCTGATGTTAGGTCTAGTCAAGGGAAGTCACGATGCCCTTCTAGTCTGCTTTGGTTAGACCTCTTTAAAATTGCCTCTGTGTGTGTCTATACTGTATGTTGTTTGTCTGATGGTGTTGAATGTTTGCCATATATATGTTCATTGTAATCTGCCCTGAGTCCCTTTTGGGGTGAGAAAGAAGGGCGGAATGTAAATACTGCAAATAAATAAATAAGCCGAAGAGCCAGCGTTGTCCATAGACGCCTCAAAGGTCATGTGGCCAGCATGACTGCATGGAGTGCCGTTACCTTCCTGCTGGAGTGGTACCTATTGATCTACTCACATTGGCATGTTTTTGGACTCTAGGTTGGCAGAAGCTGGAGCTAACAGCAGGAGCTCACCCCACTCCCCGGATTCAAACCTGTGACCTTTTGATCCACAAGTTCAGCAGCTCAGCGCTTTTAACACACTGCATGACCGGGGGCTCCTATTGTTCTCTTACCCAACTTTAAATATTTGTGAGGTTTAATGGAAGAGTGTGGGTCTGAATTCTCAATTTCCGTGTCCCATAACACTACTCTGTCTCATTGCTTGTTTCTATTACCCTGTTTCCTCTAAAATAAGACATCCCCAGAAAATAAGACCTAATAGAGGTTTTGCTGAATTACTAAATATAAGGCCTCCCCCGAAAGTAAGTCCTAGCAAAGTTTTTGTTTGGAAGCATGCAGGATCGGTAAATGTACGTACCATAGATTATTGTACATGGAAATAGTGGTAGTAACAAGAAATTCTTGATAGGATTCACAGTTTGTCTGGTTATTTAATTATTACAGTATTTTTATTATTATATTATTATATTTTATATTATATTATTATATTATATTATTCTTTACAGTATTTATATTCCGCCCTTCTCACCCCGAAGGGGACTCAGGGCGGATCACATTGTACACATATAAGGCAAACATTCAATGCCTATATACACATAGAACAGAGACAGAGACAGACGCAGAGGCAATTTAACCGTCTCCTGAGGGGATGTTCGATTCCGGCCACAGGCGGAGCAGCTGCTTCATCATCCACTGTAATGGCACTTCCTCATTCCAACGTTGGCTGGATGATTTTTTATGGAGTCGTAAATTGGTTAAATTAGCCTCCCCACTTTATAAGTGGTACCTTAATTTCCTATTTGATAGATGCAACTATCTTTCGGGTTGCTAGGTCAGCAACGAGCAGGGGCTATTTTTTATTTTTAATTGTCAGGTGCTCACCCCGACACGGGCTGGCCTCGAACTCATGACCTCTTGGTCAGAGTGATTTATTGCAGCTGGCTGCTCACCAGCCTGCGCCATAGCCCGGCCCCACATTATGCAGGTTTGTGATGACAACTACTGTACAGTATATAATAAATGTTCTTTTTTTTTTGTTCAACAATAAATGTGAATTCTTCTTCATGGAAAAATAAGACATCCCCTGAAAATAAGACCAAAAATTAATATAAGACACTGTCTTATTTTCGGGGAAACACGGTAGTTTTTGAGTCATGATAACTAGTATCATTGCTGTCACTAAGAAGGTAACTCCATTCCAAGTTTTATCCAAATTATAAATGAACTCTCCAAGTACTAACCTTTTGGAAAGACTGGGTTCAGCACTACGGATAGCTCTATTAACGTTCATGTTAAAATCTGCAGCAGATTGCCACCTATTAATATAGAGTACACCAGACCACACTCTTGTGTGTGTGCTTTTGACAAAATGTACCAAATTATTTATACACATTTTCCAATGTACCCCACATTTGTGTATATATTTTCCCACTGACTAAAGTACATTGATACAACTTTTAATTGCGTGTTTTTGTAGCATTTTGTACAGCAGTTTTAAAATTACACATGATTTTTCACACACAAAGCATATTACAAGCCTTGTAAATGTGTAATTTTTTGAGCTAAGGTGTACTTCGTATTGCAACAGGGCTCCAATGGAGAGGAAAAAGTAATTTCAGTGAATAATTTCTTTTCAATTCTTACATCACACTGATTTGTATTCTATCAAATGCTGATGATTTTCTGGACTGAAATCTTCGGTGAGGGAAATCTCTTCCTTTTCAAACGTCAGACACATTTCTGAATAGTGCCAATTGTCCATCAAAGCCACCAAGCTTTATTCACTGCTTGTCGTCACTTTTCTTTAGTGCAATATTTTTCTATCTTTATTGAAATGAGCTAACAACACAAAGCACACAGCTGTGGAAATGAACGCTGAGATATAATACTGGCACACTCTTTGTTTCTGCTCTCTTCTCCATGTCAAGAGTGTATTTATATCATTCTTTGTTGAGGTTGCATCTCGGAACACCCAGCCCATACATACAAACATTCTTGCTTTTATTTTGCCAAATTGGGACGGCCCGGATAGCGGTTTTCTTGCCCAGATGTGCACGACTTGGATAATTACTTTGTGCTTCATGAATGGATGCATTTCTAAAATCCGATACGAACATATTCATTTATTCATGCATAATGTTGCATGAACTTGCTGACATAAAGGTCGGCGGTTCGAATCCAAGGAGCGGAGTGAGCACCCGCTGTTAGCTCCAGCTTCTGCCACTCTAGAGATTCGAAAACATGTAAATGTGAGTAGATCAATAGGTACCACTCCGACAGGAAGGTAGCGGCACTCCATGCAGTCATGCTGGCCACATGACCTTGGAGATGTCTATGGACAATGCCAGCTCTTCGGCTTAGAAATGCAGTCATGCCGACCACATGACCTTGGAGGTGTCTATGGACAATGCCGGCTCTCCAACCCCGATTCGGACACGACTGGACTTAACGTCAGGGGAAACCTTTACCTTTACCTATATTTGTTTCATATGTTTTAATGCTTAATGTAAATTTTTAACTGTTTTATGTTTTACTAGCTGTGCCCGGCCACGCCTCGCTGTGGCGAAGTATGGTGGTATGGGAAATAAAGTATTGAGGAATTGGTGGTAGTTAAGGTAAAGGTTTTCTCCTGACATTAAGTCCATTATAAATTAGTTATATAGCTGTGTGGAAGGGCCTTGAGTCTACACTGCCATATAATCCAGTTAAAATCAGATAATCTGTATTTTATACGCAGTGTGGAAGAGGCCTGAGGCCTAACTCTGCCTGTCCCCTAGGCTGAGTGGGTTGCTAGGACATCAAGTGGGCGGAGCTTAGCCTTCTAACTGGCAGCAATTGGATAAAAACAAGTATTTCTCTCCCTCTAATTAGGACTTTATTTTTCTTTTCTTTTTGTTGTATGAACGTAGAGGCATGGATGAGAGGTTGTGCTGCCAAGTTTAGTGTTTCTGGGATGTGTAGTTTTGTTGTTTTGTCCTAAGCCGAAATTTCATTACCCTTTTTATATATAGAGATTGTATTTACATCGGTAAAGTATTGACAGCCGAGCTTTAATTTTCCATTCTCCTCAATGTCCTAGACTTAGTGCTATTGCAGAGTATTTGTCGAGGTGCGATGACCACAAATAGAGTGAAATTGTGCAAGGTGTTTTTTTCTCTAGTAAAGGCAAAGAAAAAAAACTCAAAATAATCTCACTTACTTGTCAATGTCTTCTGACAAATGTCAGCTGGAATCCATTTTAGCATGATGACAACGAAACCAGTTTTGTTGGTTCAGGTACTAAACTAAAAACAAGTATTAACAGCCATATTTGGGGAAGAGAAATCACCTGCAGAACAAAGCAAAACAATATAAATGACATAATTTAGTATGTGGCAGGCTTGGCACTATGAGTTATCTATTTTTTTAAAATAATGTCCTCTTTTTGCAGTGAGAAAATAACAAGTTTTGTGAAATAGAATTTAATTTGCCATAATTTGTCCTGGAATGACAAGTAAGACTGGATCTAGGTAAAGGTTTTCCCCTGACGTTAAGTCTAGTCGTGTCCAATTCCACCCCCATTTTATTACCTCATTTTTGTATTTTAATGACGGTAGTACTTTGCATTCTGTGTTTTAATTGCAATTGAATTATTTAATTGTTATTGCCTTCCTTTTTGAATTGTTGTGTTGACACCATTTTTAGTTACTGTATTGTTTACTTCTTATGCTTTGTTTCTGTTTAGGGCTTGGTCCCATGTTAGCCGCCCCGACTCCCTTCGGGGAGATGGTGGCGGCATAGAAAAATAAATTATTATTATTATTATTATTATTATTATTATTATTATTATTATTATTATTATGACACAGCAAACAAGATAGACATGCTGGACTTCGTATCACAAAATCACAAGTTGAACACTTCCCAAGTGTCTAGAACTGTGTGATGTATTTTCGGATGATGCGAGCAGATCCCAGCCGGGTGGCCTTTTGCAGTTGGCAGATCGTGATTTTGTCAATGTCTATTGTTTCCAAATGCCGGCTGAGATCTTTTGGCATGGCACCCAGTGTGCCCATCACCACCGGGACCACCTGCACTGGTTTCTGCCAGAGTCTTTGAAGTTCAATCTTGAGGTCCTGATAGCGGCTGAGTTTTTCCTGTTGTTTTTCGTCAATGCGACTGTCACCTGGGATGGTGACATCAATGATCCAACCCTTTTTCTTTTCCACAACTGTGATGTCTGGTGTGTTGCGTTCCAGAACTTTGTCAGTCTGGATTCGGAAGTCCCACAGTATCTTTGCGTGCTCATTTTCCAATACTTTTGCAGGTTTGTGATCCCACCAGTTCTTTGCTGCTGGGAGGTGGGACTTGAGGCATAAGTTCCAATGAATCATTTGGGCCACATAGTTGTGCCTCTGTTTGTAGTCTGTCTGTGCGACTTTCTTACAGCAGCTGAGGATATGATCAATGGTTTCGTCGGTTTCCTTGCACAGTCTGCATTTTGGGTCATCAGCTAATTTTTCGATCTTGGCCTGAATGGCCTTTGTCCTGATGTCTTGCTCCTGGGCTGCAAGGATCAGGCCTTCTGTCTCCTTCTTCAGGGTCCCATTTGTGAGCCAAGGCCAGGTCTTCTCCTTGTCAGCTTTTCCTTCAATTTTGTCAAGGAACTTTCCATGCAAAGTTTTGTTGTGCCAGCTGTCAGCTCTAGTTTGTAGTGCGGTTTTCTTGTACTGATTTTTTGTCTGCTGTGCTTTGAGGATTTTCAGATTTTTGACTACAATCAAAACAGGTTCTTCACTTTGCTTTACATATTCTGCCTTATTATTATTATTATTATTATTATTATTATTATTATTATTTGTGCTCGTCTCCATTTCTAAGTCAATGAACCGGCGTTATCCATAGACACTTCCAAGGTCATGTGGCCGGCATGACTGCATGGAGCGCCGTTCCCTTCCCACAGAAGCAGTACCTATTGATCTACTCACATTTGCATGTTTTTGAACTGCTAGGTTGGCAGAAGCTGGGGCTAACAGCAGGAGCTCACTCTGCTCCCTGGATTCGAACCTGCAACCTTTCGGTCTGCTCATCTCTTTAACCCACTGCGCTACCGGGGGCTCTCAAGATGGGATCTACACTGGCCTATATCCCAGGATCTGATCCCAGATTAACTACTTGTCCCAAACTATCTGACAGTATAGACTCATATAATTAAGTTTAAAGCTGATAATCTGGGACCATATCCTGGGATATAAGGCAGTGTAGAAGGAGCCTTTGCTTGCCAAAATGTTTTGGGGAAAAAGGAGCCTTTGTTTTCCAAAATGTTTGGGGGTAAAAAATTCTGATTATTTCCACGTCTTCCCAGAATTGAGGTTGCTACTTGCCTTTCGATGTAATATCCACTCCATTATCTTACAATTCTTGCAGGATGAAAGAGAATCGAGCTGCGTGGAACTAAACAGCGTGTGGAAATACCATGTCAGCTTTTTCTTCTTTAGTTTTCCGAAGCTGGGAAATAATTTGGCAAAACTACTTTCTTCCAAAACTGAAACATCAAAGTGATAAGACTGTTCTCTTGCATCCTGTTCTGAAGATGTGTATGTTTTTCATCTCAGCATCGGGGTGATAATATGCACAGGTTCATTCGCAGGTAAGGCAAAAATTGGAGAGCGTCTGAGCTACCTGGGGACAGCTTTGTACCGTCCATTTTTAAGTAGAAGATTCGACTGGAATGAACATAAAGTTGTGCTGCAAAAATCAATGGTGTAGCCCAGCCTCCGGGGCTCTCTAAATTTCTGTAGCTTCATGTGGCTGAAATGAGCACACATGAAATTTTTGAGGGCTGAGTAGATGTTGCTGCAAGACCTGTGGGATATGTCTAATACAGCAGGTCTTTTCTCCTGGCAGCGCTTCTTTCCGCAATGACTGACAGCAGAGGCTGACTAGGTCAGGCGAATGCTGAGGTTATACCATTTTCCACGGCTACTTTTGTAATGATTGATACAACTGAAGCTTCACACTGGTGAGTCTGGAGAAGAAACTTTCCCACTTCAGAACTCTCGGGTTCCAGAATGTGACTAAAGCAAGAGAACAAACGGATAGGAAAGAAATTTCTATGAGGAATTGAAGCCAATCCTATGAGGAGTGGTTGAGGGCACTCAATGTGTTTATGCTGGGAAATTTATTTATTATTATTATTATTATTATTAATAATAATAATAATAATAATAAGAAGAAGAAGAAGAAGAAGAAGAATATGTAAAGCAAAGTGAAGAACCTGCTTTGATTGAAGTCAAAAATCACAAACTCCTCAAAGCACAGCAGACAAAAAACCAGTACAAGAAAACCACACTACAAACTAGAGCTGACAGCTGGAACAACAAAACACTGTATGGAAAGTTCCTTGACAAAATTGAAGGAAAAGCTGACAAGGAGAAGACCTGGCTCTGGCTCACGAATGGGACCCTGAAGAAGGAGACAGAAGGCCTGATCCTTGCAGCCCAGGAGCAAGCCATCAGAACAAATGCAATTAAGGCCAAGATCGAAAAATCAGCTGATGACCCAAAATGCAGACTGTGCAAGGAACTGACGAAACCATGGATCATATCCTCAGCTGCTGTAAGAAAATCGCACAGACAGACTACAAACAGAGGCACAACTATGTGGCCCAAATGATTCACTGGGACTTATGCCCCAAGTACCACCTCCCAGTAGAAAAGAACTGGTGGGATCACAAACCAGCAGAGGTCGTGGAAAATGAACACGCAAAGATACTGTGGGACTTCCGAATCCAGACTGACAAAGTCCTGGAACACAACACACCAGACATCACAGTTGTGGAAAAGAAAAAGGTTTGGATCATTGATGTTGCCATCCCAGGTGACAGTCGCATTGATGAAAAACAACAGGAAAAACTCAGCCGCTATCAGGACCTCAAGATTGAACTTCAAAGACTCTGGCAGAAACCAGTGCAGGTGGTCCCGGTGGTGATGGGCACACTGGGTGCCGTCCCAAAAGATCTCAGCCGGCATTTGGAAACAATAGACATTGACAAAATCACGATCTGCCAACTGCAAAAGGCCACCCTACTGGGATCTGCACGCATCATCCGAAAATACATCACACAGTCCTAGACACTTGGAAAGTGTTCGACTTGTGATTTTGTGATACCAAATCCAGCATATCTATCTTGTTTGCTGTGTCATAAGAAAATAATAATAACAATCTTTATTTTTATATCCCGCCCCATCTCCCCGAAGGGACTCGGACAAGCCCGAAACAACGACACAACATATTTGACGAAAACTTAAAACATTTCAACGATACACAAAATAAAATAATGAACATTTCATTAAAATCCAAGCAGATAAAATCAGAGTAATTTAAAGCAAACCAGCAGGGACAGGTTTCATATTTATTTTTTTACAGTATTTATATTCCGCCCTTCTCACCCCAAACGGGGACTCAGGGCGGATACATTATACACATATAAAACAAACATTCAATGCCATATACACAAAGAACAGAGACAGAGACAGACACAGAGGCAATTTAAACCTTCTCCAGCTTCCAGCTTCCTGAGGGTATGCTTGATTCTGGCCACAGGGAAGCAGCTGCTTCATCATCCACTGCAATGGCAACTTCCTCATTCCAACGGCGGCTGGATGATTTTTATGGTGTAGTAAATTAGCCTCCCCACAAATAAGTGGTACCTAAATTTCCTACTTGACAGATGCAACTATCTTTTAGGTTGCTTAGGTTAAGCAACAAGCAGGGGCTATATTTTATTTTTAATTTTCGGGTGCTCACCCCAACATGGGCTGACCTCGAACTCATGACCTCTTGATCAGAGTGATTTATTGCAGCTGGCTGCTAACCAGCCTGCGCCACAGTAATAATAATACAGTAGAGTCTCGCTTATCCAACATAAATGGGCCAGCTGAATTTTGGATAAGCAAAAATGTTGGATAATAAGGAAGGATTAAGGAAAACCCTCCCTAGCAACATCCAGCAAGCCCCGACGCTTCTGGGCTTTAGAAAAGCTGTACAGACCTGGTTGTGTGCCCAAGCTTTTAATGAGTAATCGTCTAAGTCGACATGGTCCGAAATAAAGTTTAAGCACGAGGTTCTGAACAAATGGATCTAACTATTATGTATTTTAATCATTTTATCAATTGATTTGTTTTATCAATTGTTTTGATGTATAATTGTGTTTTGGGCATTGAATTTTGCCAGTTTTGTGAGCCGCCCTGAGTCCCTTCGGGTGAGAAGGGCGGGGTACAAATGTTGTAAATAAATAATAAATAATAATTAAACATCAAATTACATTATGATTTTACAAATTAAGCACCAAAACATCATGTTTTATAACAAATCGACAGAAAAAGCAGTTAAGTACATAGTACCGTTATGGAGTAACATCGCAATGTATTGAAAACATTGACTACAAAACCGAGACTACTAAAAGGCAGACTGTGTTGGATAATACATAACATTGGATAAGTGAAGGTTGGATAAGCGAGACTCTACTGTAATGATAATATTTATTTCTACCCCGCTACCATCTTGGGGCGGCCAACAAATTACAGTTTAACCCACTTGTAGTCACTTGTAGTAACAGTAAAAGAAAATGTATTGCAGTCACTAAAGCCTCATCAACGAAGCTACTTTGAGTCTCTTTCGGCAGAGAAAAATGGAGTTATAAATATTAATACTAATACTGACAACAACTATTACTACTACTACTACTAATTGTTAGAGAATTATCTGCACTCTGAAATTTGGAGACCACTCACCTGGTGACGCAGTGGGTTAAACCGCTGAACAGCTGAACTTGCTGACCGAAATATTGGCGGTTCAAGTCCAGGGAGCGGGGTGAGTTCCCGCTATTAGCCCCAGCTTCTGTCAACCTAGTAATTTGAAAACATGCAAATGTGAGTAGATCAATAGGTACCACTTCTGTGGGAAGGTAATGGCACTCCATGCAGTCATGCCAGTGGCCACATGACCTTGGAGGTGTCTATGGACAACGCCGGCTCTTCGGCTTAGAAATGGAGATGAGCACCAACCCCCAGAGTTGGATACGACTGGACTTAATGTCGGGGGAAAACCTTTACATTTACCTAAATACTAATACTAACACTGACAAGAACAACAACAACAGCAGCAACAACAACAACAACAAATGGTTAGAAAATTATCTGCATTCTGAAATTTGGAGACCACTCACCTGGTGACGCAGTGGGTTAAACCACTGAACAGCTGAACTTGCTGACCGAAATATTGGCGGTTCAAGTCCAGGGAGCGGGGTGAGCTCCCGCTATTAGCCCCAGCTTCTGTCAACCTAGTAATTTGAAAACATGCAAATGTGAGTAGATCAATAGGTACCACTTCTGTGGGAAGGTAATGGCGCTCCATGCAGTCATGCCGGCCACATGAAATTTGGAGACCATTCACCCATTTGGAAACTTTGATAAACCAATTGGAATTCTATTAATTTTCACCCAACCTCCAAAAAGCAGAAAATGTATTGATCCAACGCTAGATCCACAGAACAGTCTTTGCTCTCAGCAGAGAGATATATGGTTTGGAAAGACGAACATGAGCAAACACCATGTTATAGTCAGACCTGATTCTGTGCTGTTTTGATATACTTCATTGTTTGGAGTTGATTGTCCATGATCTGTCTGGTGAAAGGTTCAAAACAGTCACGAAGGGCATGCCCACGGGGAAAACATTGCGCTAATTTGGTTTTGACATAAATCTCCGCTCACATGGGAGCCATTGCCTCTTCAGTGCCGCGCATTAAAGATCAGTTTACAAAAAAACAGCCAAGCACAGCACATCCTTCTCAGGGAGATTACTCTTGGGCTTTCCACTTGTCACATTCTATGACCGCAAACAGAAGCCGTAATAAAAAAGTATTGCACATTTCAATAATGCTGATGAAGTTTCCTTGATGAACACATGTTCAGTCATAAGTGGCAGCACAAAGGGTCCCTTTGCACTAGCAAACAGAGAGGAAGCATGGGAGGACGGAAATGTAATTAGCATAACATGCAATTACCATCACATTGCGATGCCACGTTAGTTACAGCATAAATGTGTCAGTGGTGACAGTTTACATTAAACTGCTCCGCGTATTCTGATCGTATCGTAAGTTGATGCTAACGATCAGGCCACCAAAGGAATCCAGAGGTCCCCGTGCTGGTGCGTAAAAGTAATCAAAATCTTCACATCACGGCATTTTTTTTTCTCCGAGGGTCTTTTCATGCTTCATCTCTGCAACATACATCTCTACAGGGCCAGCAGAGCCGTGAACAGCCTTTGCAACATGAAAGCTAATGACGTAAGATACAGTCCCGAATCAACTCATCTCTGTGGCCATGAAAGGACTGGATAGGATATTATTCTAGAATGCTAGGTCAGAAAAACACACACACACAAACCCAACAACACCCAGGAATCAATAAAGATGGCAACATCAAAGTGGATTTATTAGCAATTGTAGCAGAAAAATAATAATAATAATAATAATAATAATAATAATAATAATAATAATAATAGATTGAACTTCAAAGACTCTGGCAGAAACCAGTGCAGGTGGTCCCGGTGGTGATGGGCACATTGGGTGCCGTGCCAAAAGATCTCAGCCGGCATTTGGAAACAATAGACATTGACAAAATTACGATCTGCCAGCTGCAAAAGGCCACCCTGCTGGGATCTGCGCGCATCATCCGAAAATACATCACACAGTTCTAGGCACTTGGGAAGTGTTCGACTTGTGATTTTGTGGTGTGAAGTCCAGCATATCTATCTTGTTTGCTGTGTCATAATAATAATAATAATAATAATAATAATAATAATAATAATAATAATAAAGAATAAGAATAATAAGAATAAGAATAAGATATACTGCTGGCATCATAAATTGGACACAGATGGAACTGGACAATTTGGACAGGAAAAACAAGAAAACTCATGACCATTCATCATTCACTGCACCCCTGCAGTGATGTTGACCAGCTCTATCTGCCTAGAAGATCAGGGGGCAGAGGACTCTTACAAGTAAAACAAGCAGTCAAAGAAGAAGAACATGCCCTGGCAGAATATGTAAAGCAAAGTGAAGAACCTGCTTTGATTGAAGTCAAAAATCACAAACTCCTCAAAGCACAGCAGACAAAAAACCAGTACAAGAAAACCGCACTACAAACTAGAGCTGACAGCTGGCACAACAAAACATTGCATGGAAAGTTCCTTGACAAAATTGAAGGAAAAGCTGATAAGGAGAAGACCTGGCTCTGGCTCACGAATGGGACCCTGAAGAAGGAGACAGAAGGCCTGATCCTTGCAGCCCAGGAGCAAGACATCAGAACAAAGGCAATTCAGGCCAAGATCGGAAAATCAGCTGATGACCCAAAATGCAGACTGTGCAAGGAAACCGATGAAACCATTGATCATATCCTCAGCTGCTGTAAGAAAATTGCACAGACAGACTACAAACAGAGGCACAACTATGTGGCCCAAATGATTCATTGGAACTTATGCCTCAAGTACCACTTCCCAGCAGCAAAGAACTGGTGGGATCACAAACCTGCAAAAGTATTGGAAAATGAGCACGCAAAGATACTGTGGGACTTCTGAATCCAGACTGACAAAGTTCTGGAACACAACACACCAGACATCAAAGTTGTGGAAAAGAAAAAGGCTTGGATCATTGATGTTCCCATCCCAGGTGACAGTTGCATTGATGAAAAACAACAGGAAAAACTCAGCCGCTATCAGGACCTCAAGATTGAACTTCAAAGACTCTGGCAGAAACCAGTGCAGGTGGTCCCGGTGGTGATCGGCACATTGGGTGCTGTGCCAAAAGATCTCAGCCGGCATTTGGAAACAATAGACATTGACAAAATTACGATCTGCCAACTGCAAAAGGCCACCCGACTGGGATCTGCACGCATCATCCAAAAATACATCACACAGTCCTAGACACTTGGGAAGTGTTCGACTTGTGATTTTGTGATATGAAATCCAGCAAATCTATCTTGTTTGCTGTTTCATAATAAAATAATAGGGCAACGAAAGCTATGGAAATGTTAATATCAAGAGAGGAATTTTCCTGGGTGACTCACTGTCACCACTGCTGTTCATCATTGCACTGGTCCCTCTGTCAGTAATTCTACAGAAAACAAACCCGGGCTACCAAACAGCAAGAAATTCACCAAAAATTTCCCACTTGTTGTACATGGATGATCTAAAGCTTTACAGAAAATCAGAAACAGAAATCCAATCACTGACCAACACAGTCAGAATCTTCAGCACCGATATCAGTATGGAGTTCGGCCTAGACAAATGCGCCACAGTGGCATTAAAGAAAGGGAAAATGACTCACAGCAAGGGCATAGATATGCCAAATGGACAAACCATAAAGTGCAATCAGCCTGAAGCCTATAAATATCTGGGCATACTACAGTTGGAAAATACCAAGCATGGGCATGTGAAAAATGTGGTCAGCAAATAATATATCCAAAGAGTCAAAAAGATTTTGAAGAACAGATTAAATGGCGGAAATATGATCAAGGCTATCAACACCTGGGCCATCCCCGTCATTTGATACACTGCTGGAATTGTGAACTGGACAGAAGCAGAGCTGGGTGATCTGGACAGAAAGACAAGGAAATTGATGACAATCCACCACTAAAGATGTTGAGGTGGGAATATCTGACTTGGGTGACTAACAAAGAGTTGGACGTCCTGTAACAGCAAATGCCGAGTTTCACAAGCAAAAGGTTGACAGATTGATTCAGGACGATCATCGTATCACTCAGAGAGAAATTTCAAGCATAATCGGCATTTCACAAGATGGTGTGGGTCACATTATTGCTTTGCTTGGCTATCGGAAGATCTGTGTGCGATGGGTACTGTGAGATGCCGGTTGCGGAAACAGAGTGTCGACTTCTTCCATGACGGCTTCAGAAAACTTGTTCATCGTTGGCAGAAATGTATCCAATTGTCTGGTGATTATGTGGGAAAGTTAATAGTGGTAGTTAAAGAGCACATTCTATGGATTATTTCTATGTTTTATTTATAAAAATATTCCCATCCAAACCCAAGTAACGAAGGTGGAGGCATTACTTTTCATTCAACCCTCGTATCTAGCATTCTTCAGGTGTAGAAATTATCCTGTGAGGGTATCCATTCAGACTGGTAAGTGGTGCCTCGATATGGGTTTAGTCTTGTTATGATGGATCTTCGTATACGCAGGCTCGTTCTCTTGTGTGAATCCCAGTGGGATTTCGTGTTCTTGCAAAAGCTTCATTGTGAAACTCTTTGAAGATCTCTTCTTTTTCTTTCTACTCTTATTGATTATTGGATTTCTATGGCTACGTATTGTAAGCTTCTTCTTTTTTTGTATGTGTACCAACTCAGAACCAATTGCGCTCAAAAGGGAGACATTTAGCTTTCCTTTCTGGCGTGGTATTTTGAAAACATTGCTGAAAATTACAAAATCTATCATAATTTTCCATTATGAAATGGTTTAAATCAATCTCAATACAATCTCCTTAGGAGTAAGTATACTTTGAAATGTCATCTTCCCATCCATTGGAATGGTCAGTGTACACTGCTGGTCTGACAAAACAAATTTTGATTTTACTTTTAGGGGGGGGGGTATTTAATTTTTCTTCTTAGCTTTGTTGCCATTTCCATCTACATTTACCGTACACTCCAATATTATTATTATTATCTATATATATAAAAGGGTAATGAAATTTCGGCCTAAGACAAAACAACAAAACTACACATCCCAGAAACACTAAACTTGGCAGCACAACCCCTCATCCATGCCTCTACGTTCATACAACAAAAAAGATAAGAAAAATAAAGTCCTAATTAGAGGGAGAGGAATAATTGTTTTTATCCAATTGCTGCCAGTTAGAAGGCTAAGCTCCGCCCACTTGGTGTCCTAGCAACACACTCAGCCCAGGGGACAGGCAGAGTTAGGCCTCCCTTAGGCCTATAAGATACAAATTATCTGATTTAAACTGGATTATATGGCAGTGTAGACTCAAGGCCCTTCCACACAGCTATATAACCCATTTATAATGGACTTATTGTCAGGGGAAAACCTTTACCCTTTACCTTAACTACCACCAATTCTTCAATACTTTATTTCCCATAACACCATACTTCGCCACAGCAACGCGTAGCCGGGCACAGCTAGTTATTATTATTATTATTATTATTATTATTATTATTATTATTATTATTATTAACTTCATTTCTATTCCACTGTTCTCACCCCGCAGGAGACTCAGGGCGGCGTACAACATACATTTAGGCAAAAATTCAATGCCTCATTATACAAAGCAAATAAAGCATAACATGAAATCAATAGAAACAATCAACATATAAATACAATTTAAAACCATTAATATTAAGACACTATAACATAAAAACAGCATCTAGATACACCCTACTAGCCCCTCCCCATCATGATCTTAAGGTCTTCTTTCACTCTCTTCTATTTGAAATTCCTCTGAAAAATGTACATTCTCAACTGGTAATGTATGTGAATCATGCATAAATAGGTTTACTCTTGTAGATCTGTTCTAGGATCACTTAGTGGATCATAGAGCACATCTACGTATATAGCACATTTCATAAACTAGGCATTTCTGAATAAACGCCCTTGATTTGCATTCAAAAATAGCAAATACTCTTAATCATAGAATCATAGTGACCACAAGAGCCATCCAGACCAGTTCCGTTCTAACATACAGGAACAGCTGACAGATGTTGCTCGGCCTTTACTAACCCTTCGGTGTCATCTGCAAACTTGCTAAGCGTGCTCTCTATCCCATCATCTAAGTCACTGAGAAAATTTTTTGAATAGCACTAAGCCCAGGACAGAAGGCTATGGTGTGAGATAAATATTAATTCCTATTAGAGTTGTGCATGGAATTCATTCCTTTTTTTAAAAAATAGTTTTTATTTAATTTAAAATTTTTCATACATAATTACTTGTATCACATAGCAGATATTGAATGTATCATACAATACTTGCATCATTCTTTTATATCTACTGTTGATTTATATCTACTACATCGTTAACATTTGTCCATCTATATTCACCCTGAGCCACTTCTTATGTGTTGTCTAACCAAAATCTCATTTCTTCCATCCCTTTTTTGGAATCCTTTCTCAATAAATTTCCCCCATACTTCCTCAAATTCATTTTTTCCCATATCCCTCTTTTAACTTTTAATTTGCCTGTTAGCTTATCATTTATTGCCAATTTCCATACTTCCTTATACCATTCTTCAATCTGAACATCTATTACTTTTCTCCAGTTTCTTGCTATCAGCAGTCTTGCTATTGTCAATAAATTTGTTATTGCTTCTTTTTCTTTTTTATCCATCTTATTGTTATTATATATTGATAATAATGCAATACCAGGGCTTCTTTCCAGTTTGATGTTCATTATATCCTCTATCTCAGGGGTCCCCAAACTTTTTAAGCAGAGGGCCGGTCCACAATCCTTCAGACTGTGGAGGGGCCAAATTATCATATGAAAAAAAAATACAAACAAATTGCATACCGCACATGTCTTATTTGTAGTGCAACAACAACAACAACAATGAAAGAACAATACAATATCTAAAAATGAAAACAATTTTAACCAACATAAACCTATTAGGATTTCAATGGAAAGTGTGGGCCTGCTACTGGCCAAGTTATTTAGGATTGTTGTTGTTGTGTGCCTTCAAGTCATGTCAGACTTTGGCCGAGCCTAAGTCCAAAATTATTTATTTATTTACTGCATTTATTTACTACATTTATATCCCACCCTTCTCACCCCGAAGGGGACTCAGAGCAGCTGTATGTACATACAATATATTATATTATTAGCATAGCACAATATTAGCATTATATATTACTATATTGAACTATACCACTATACTGTGATATTATATGTAATATATAACATATAATTCATATTATTATATGGTATTAAAAATTAGTATTGTATAAAATGACAATATTATTATCAATATCATATGTATATACAATATATTATACTATTAAAACTGATATAAAAATATTATATTATAAATGAGGGCTGGGGCCAGGTAAATGACCTTGGAGGGCCGCATCCGGCCCCCGGGCCTTAGTTTGGGGACCCCTGCTCTATCTCTTTAAATATTTTGTACCAAAATTTCCTTACATATTTACAATGCCACCACATATGTATATATGTTCCCACTTCCTGCCAGCCTCTCCAGCAATTTCTGGATGGTTTTTATTAATATTTGACATTTTAATGGCGTTAAATACCATTTCCAAATTATCTTATAATAATTTTCTTTAACTCTTAATGATAATTTTTTCAAGTGCCTTTGTTTCCACAATTGTGACCATTCCATTTCATTTATTTTCATCTCTAACTCCTCCTCCCATAATTCCTTAAGAGTGGTATTTTTTCTTTCTCCTTCTTTTATTCCACCCAATATTCTCTAGATTCTACCAGTTACGCCTTTCATTCCTGCCGTTTCTTCAGGAGCACGAAACGGGAAGCCCTCTCCCCATACGAAAATCAGCTTGACACTAAAGCAAGTTGGAGCTGATCCTGGCTCCAAGCCTGCTTTTGTCTGCAGTTGAGCTCTACCCGAAATTTACTATAAGAAAAAATGGGTTCCCAAGGGCTTGAACTAACAAGTGTCCACTAATGGAATAATAACGATGTATTAAATATAATTAAACATTGCATTATGTACAAGAAAGGAATATAAATTTCAGATAAATGGTTATAAATGACAATCAAACTGTTTCATTCACAGTATGATGAATGGTAGTTGCATTCACAATGGAGTAAACTTTCTTGTTTACTTTCTTGTTTCTTCATAAAAGACGAGTAGACCCCTGATCCGGTATAGACATAATATCTTTTCATTATTTTATTTTTATCCACTCTGTGTTTAATGTATCAAGAGAACAACTTGTAAGGCACTGTATGTTCCCAATAGGTTCCACGATATATATGAAAGACTTTACGGCTCATTGAGTACATTTTTGAATTGTTTGAACTAAATAACAAAAGTAAGTAGTTGTTGTAACTCAGCCTTTGCCTTTGTGTAATTCTGATATGCCTTTGCATGACTCTGATGAAGATTTTGGGTTATACAGTAGAGTCTCACTTATCCAAGCTAAACGGGCTGGCAGAAGCTTGGATAAGCAAATATCTTGGATAATTAGGAGGGATTAAGGAAAAGCCTATTAAACATCAAATTAGGTTATGATTTTAGAAATGAAGCACCAAAACATCATGTTAGACAACAAATTTGACAAAAAAGTAGTTCAATATGAAATAAAGCTATGTAGTAAATTACTGTATTTACGAATTTAGCACCAAAATATCACAATATATTGAAAACATTGACTACAAAAATGCATTGGATAATCCAGAATGTTAGATAAGCGAGTGTTGGATAAGTGAGACTCTACTGTATTGGGTAACATTAATATAATTGTGTACAGTGTTTTCTGGCTTAGTAAAATTGACAACTATTAATACATACTACAGTTGCACCTCAAGTTAGCTTCGCCTTGCTAAAGACACCAAGCCACACACAGGAAGTAGTCTTTTGTAGTTTATTAAGAAAATAGACAAAATATAGTTCATAAAGGATAAAAATTCAGTTCCAAAGGAAAGGTACAAAACCAAGGCTGTAAGTATTAAGTCCATAGAAACATAGAACATTTTCATGGAAGCCAAAAGTCCCAGGGAACAGGATATATCCAAGGTATTGCAGGCAATCAAACTTGGCACAAGAAAGCAGACTTTCTTCTATCAAGCGATGGAGTTGCATTGACAAAGAGCTCTCTGTTTTAAAAGCATTTCATAAAGGCGTTTCTTTGCCCTTTGAACTCTCGTTTATTGACTATGCGAAGGCTTCTCCGCAACCATCTAAATTATAGCCTTGAAGCCTGATTAAGATCTCCAGAGTCAGAGTCAGAACCAAGGCCACTGAGCGCATTATTATTATCAGGCGAGAAAGCGGTATCCTCCCTTTCTACATCCTGCACCTGAAATTCCTCATTAGAAACAACATCATGATTTATTCCCATGGGAACAACTCCCTGCTCTTCATTTCCCACAGCAGGAACGCTCCTATAATTCCCAGCATCAGAGTCATCCTCAAATTCATCCTGAATCCCATCATTATGCACATATAACCCAAAATCTTCATCAGAGTCATGCAAAGGCACATCAGAATCACACAAAGGCAAAGGCTGAGTTACAACAACTACTTACTTTTGATATTTAGTTCAAACAATTCAATGAGCCGTAAAGTCTTTCACATATATCGTGGAACCTATTGGGAACATACAGCACCTTACAAGTTGTTCTCTTGATACATTAAACACAGAATGGATAAAAATAAAATAATGAAAAGATATTATGTCTATACTGGATCAGGGGTCTACTCATCTTTTATGAAAAAACAAGAAAGTAAACAAGAAAGTTTACTCCATCGTGACTGCAACTACTATTCATCATACCGTGAATGTAACAGTTTGTCATTTGTAACCATTTACAGTAGAGTCTCACTTATCCAACACTCGCTTATCCAACGTTCTGGATTATCCAACGCATTTTTGTAGTCAATGTTTTCAATACATCATGATATTTTGGTGCTAAATTCGTAAATACAGTAATTACTACATAGCATTACTGTGTATTGAACTACTTTTTCTGTCAAATTTGTTGTATAACATGATGTTTTGGTGTTTAATTTGTAAAATCATAACCTAATTTGATGTTTAATAGGCTTTTCCTTAATCTCTCCTTATTATCCAACATATTCGCTTATCCAACGTTCTGCCGGCCTGTTTACGTTGGATAAGCAAGACTCTACTGTATCTGAAATTTATATTCATTTATTGTACATAATACAATGTTTAATGATATTTAATACATTGTTATTATTCACTACATGAAATTTACCTCATTGCCTTGGAAAGAAAGTGCGTATGTGGCATACAGAAAGCATACTAATTATTATTATTATTATTATTATTATTATTATTATTATTATTATTGTTGTTAATATTATTATATCCTGCCACATCTCCCCGAAGGGACTTGGGGCAGCTCACAAGGGGACAAAGCTTGGTACATCATAAAATATAATGTTAAATACATTTAAAACAAGGCGCATAAAACAAGCATAAAACAGCATATTAATAGTAAAACGTGAAAACAGTAAACAAGGCACTGTTAAGGAAAAAAGTAATAAAAGTAATAAAAGTTATACAATTATTAGTGAGGACTTATTTTAAGGAACACACACATACACACACATATATCTGTGTGTATATATCTATATCTCTCTATATCTCTATATCTCTATCTATATATCTATATCTATATCTATTCTTTTGCTTCCATTTAATTATGAAAGCAGAGACATTGGCAAATCCTTTAATTGGACTTAAGAAAATATCAGAGTTGATATTATTTATACATTATCCATCTGAAAGTTGCCACAGTATCTAACAATCTAAAAATAACTGACTTGAAATCTATAACAAATTAGAAAGCCTTATGTTTACTGTTCAATTTTAATACTCTTTCAAAGCTTGCCTTGGAAAGTGTAAGACATAAAGAAGAGAGCTTCAATAACACTACGTAGCACGGTTTTTGTTCCTGAGTTATAAATGTCATTTCCTAATTGGTTCTATCATTAAAAAACATGGAAAAAAGTTTATTAAACTGCAAAAACTTTGTTTTTGCGGGATATCCTGCAGCACATTTTCATGTTGTTTCTCGATGTCTCAACCAATTCGACATAATTTGTGACAGTCACAAAAATGAAGTTTCCGGAGTCTAACAAGAAATAACACTTTCAAACCAGGAACAGAACCTTTTTCTGTTGTGTTACATAGTTATAATTGTTTGTAAAAGTTGCCACTAAAACACTGACTTATTTAAATAGTTACTTAACCATATTTAGACTTAGAGAAATAGACCATTAATACGGTAGAGTCTCACTTATCCAAGCTAAACGAGCTGGCAGAAGCTTGGATAAGCGAATATCTTGGATAATAAGGAGGGATTAAGGAAAAGCCTATTAAACATCAAATTAGGTTATGATTTTACAAATTAAGCACCAAAATATCATGTTATAGAACAAATTTGACAGAAAAAGTAGTTCAATAGGCAGTAATGCTATGTTGTAATTACTGTATTTACGAATTTAGCACCAAAATATCATGATACAGTAGAGTCTCACTTATCCAAGCTAAACGGGCCGGCAGAAGCTTGGATAAGCGAATATCTTGGATAATAAGGAGGGATTCAAGAAAAGCCTATTAAACATCAAATTAGGTTATGATTTTACAAATTAAGCACCAAAATATCATGTTATAGAACAAATTTGACAGAAAAAGTAGTTCAGTACGCAGTAATGCTATGTTGTAATTACTGTATTTATGAATTTATTAGATGCTGCTAGATTCATAAATATTAGCACCAAAATATCATGATACAGTAGAGTCTCACTTATCCAACATAAACGGGCCGGCAGAATGTTGGATAAACAAATATGTTGGATAGTAAGGAGGCATTAAGGAAAAGCCTATTAAACATCAAATTAGGTTATGATTTTACAAATGAAGCACCAAAACATCATGTTAGACAACAAATTTGGCAGAAAAAGTAGTTCAATATACAGTAATGCTTTGTAGTAATTACTGTATTTATGAATTTAGCACCAAAATATCACAATATATTGAAAACATTGACTACAAAAATGCGTTGGATAATCCAGAACGTTGGATAAGCGAGTGTTGGATAAGTGAGACTCTACTGTATATTGAAAACATTGACTACAAAAATGGCTTGGATTATCCAGAGACTTGGATAAGCGAGGCTTGGATAAGTGAGACTCTACTGTACTAAATAAATTCAGAAACAAGGGTGAGTGGATATCTTAAATAAATAATTAACAAATAACAAGGATAACAGCTGTAATAATAAATTAAGAAAAATGGAAGAAGACAATGAAAAGATAGAACAAGAGTAAAGAAATGTAAATGAAGAGTAGGGATACTATATGATCAATGGGATAATGCACCATATGATCAAAATGAAATAAAAAAAATAGAAAACGGTACATTGAAGAAATATATAAAGGAGATCAAAGAACCATAAATTCACTTCAGGAAGAATCTGGCAGAAATAAATCACCAAAAATACGTGACATACCAATAGATTTCTTTCAAACTAGAAGACAGAATCTATTCAATTCCTAACAACAATCTGTCAACAAATATGGAAAGCCTATCAGCGTTTTTCATCCTTTCTCCTGTGTTGCTCTGAGGCTTTAATAACCTAACTGCATTTTTGTCAAGGCTTAGTATCCTAATTGTAGCATGAAGGACATTTTGGGCTTAGTCGCTGCTACAGGGGAATTAATACAGTCTCCTCTCCAATGCTGAAACTAAGAAACCCACAGATTCTCATAATGCAGGATGTGTAGTTTGCCAAAAAGGACTATATAGTGGACTCTGCTTAGAAGATCCTACTGAGCAACATCTGTGGTTTGTCCCCAGAGTAGCAGTCAATTGACCTGTTCTTCTTGGTTCCTGCTCTGACAGCATCTAATAAATGAAATTTCAAAAATCTCAGAATGTCCATAAATTCTAGCATTTTTTGGACGGGGAAGGATTTTTTGGAGATTCAGAAAAGTTTTCTGGTAAATTGAATTAAAACTAAGTGTATTGTCGAAGTCTTTCATGGCTGAAAGCACTGGGTTGCTGTGAGTTTTTTGGGCTGTATGGTTACCTCACAACCTCTGAGGATGCCTGCCATAGATGTGGGTGAAACGTCAGGAGAGAATGCTTCTGGAACTTATTTATTTATTTATTTACAGTATTTATATTCCGCTCTTCTCACCCCTGAGGGGACTCAGGGCGGATTACAATGAACATATACAGTAGAGTCTCACTTATCCAACACTCACTTGACCAACATTCTGGATTATCCAACGCATTTTTGTAGTCAATGTTTTCAATATATCGTGATATTTTGGTGCTAAATTCATAAATACAGTAATTACTACATAGCATTACTGCGTATTGAACTACTTTTTCTGCCAAATTTGTTGTCTAACATGATGTTTTGGTGCTTCATATGTAAAATCATAACCTAATTTGATGTTTAATAGGCTTTTCCTTAATGCCTCCTTATTATCCAACATATTCGCTTATCCAACATTCTGCCGGCCCGTTTATGTTGGATACGTGAGACTCTACTGTATATGGCAAACATTCAATGCTATCAGACAAACAACATACAGTATAGATACACACAGAGGCAATTTAACATTTCCAGCTTCATGAGGGTATGCTCGATTCCGCCCACAGGGGGAGCTGTTGCTTGACCGTCCACTAGTGACACCAAGTACTGTACTTCCTCATTCCTTTCCACATGCTGCTGGCAGTTTTATGCTGTTGTAAATTAGTTCAATTAGCCTCCCACATAAAGCGTACCTAAATTTCCTAGTTGACAGATGCAACTGTCTTTTGGGCTGCTTAGGTAAACAGCAAGCTGGGCTATTTAATGGTCGGGGGCTTAACCCGACCCAGGCTTTGAACTCATGACCTCCCGGTCAGTAGTGATTTATTGCAGCTGGTTACTAGCCAGCTGCGCCACAACCCGGCCCCATAGCCATACATCCTGAAAAACCCACAGCAACCCAGTAAAATTAAGTGTTCATCAGGCTCTGTTGGTGAATCAAACCTGGTCCTGACATTGTAGGAACATGTTTTCCCATTTTCCCCATGGGCATCCCTACCACCCAGATATCTTGGTAGATTTTTTCCCCCAAACTATCATTAGAAAACTGGAGGTCATGGGCCACCCTGGATTAACCAAGGGTAGGAATGTCGGAAGTGTTTGTCAGTCTCAGATTGACAGGATGGGTTTTACATTCTACCCGGAAAGCAGAAATCTTGACTGTCGCCCTAATCTTCTTGGCTAGTGAGTACCAAAGCATCAGGCTTGACTCCTTGGTAGCCTTTCTCCTGCTCTGTGTTGAGTCTGACAGCTTCCCAGCTCATGAAGAATGAACCATTTCGAAAGCCACAAGCACAGAAATAGAAATGACCTTTAATAGTACTGTCATCTAGCATCTCTGAGAGTTGCATGAAGCACCTTGCATTTAACCCACAAAGAACACTAACAGTCTCCTAACTCCTTTGGTGATGTGAGAAGATGTTGGGCTGCTTGTGGGGTTTTTTTAAAAGTAGTTTTATAAAGGTTGCAATAGTCTTCCCTGCACAGCGTAGTGAATTTCAACAGTCAGTTTGAAAGTCCTTGAATATTGATTTCATTTGAGTATACTGGTGTTTGGTAAAGCAGGACACAATCTACACAGATAAGATCAGAAGGCTGTTGGGAGATTGTACTGATAGTTCAGCAAAGGGCAATGGAAATGGACGTTGAAGCATAACCCACTACAAAGCATTACTTGGATATTATGTTCCCCAGAATTATTTAGAATGTGGAAGGCATCTGGAATGACTTGAGCCAAAAGCAATATTTCTTGTTTCTTTCAGAAAGGTGAATTGAAAATTGCAAAGGTGAAGCATACTCTTTAAAGGATGCAAAAATTCGGAATGGAAATTGATACAAGATCCATTCATCATATAAGATGTGCTGTTGGACTGCTTCCTGAATGCATGGTTATACCTTGATGAATGCAGCTGGAGGAGGAGGAGGAAGAAGAAAAGGAAGAGACGGAGGTGGAGGAGACGGAGGAGGAGACGGAGATGGAGATGGAGATGGAGGAGGAGACGGAGTAGGAGTAGGATATGGAGACGGAGATGGAGACGGAGACAGAGGAGGAGAGGGAGGAGGAGACAGAGATGGAGTAGGAGATGGAGACAGAGATGGAGGCAGAGATGGAGACGGAGACAGAGACGGAGGAGACTGAGACGGAGGAGGAGACAGAGACGGAGTAGGAGATGGAAACGGAGATGGAGATGGAGATGGAGACAGAGATGGAGTAGGAGATGGAGATGGAGGCGGAGATGGAGATGGAGACAGAGATGGAGACAGAGATGGAGACGGAGATGGAGATGGAGGAGGAGACGGAGACGGAGTAGGAGATGGAGATGGAGATGGAGATGGAGACGGAGACGGAAGAAAAGACAGAGGAGGAGATGGAGATGAAGTAGGAGACAGAGACGGAGGAGGAGATGGAGATGGAGGAGGAGCCGGAGGCAGAGGCAGAGGCGGAGGTGGAGATGGAGACAGAGAAGAATAAATTTGTTACCCACCTCTCCTCATGGCTCAAGGCAGGATACAACACAGTCAATACACATCACCATAAAATACATAAAAATATCAAGCAGCGATTCCATGCAGATCTGCCACCAGGGATAGAAGTAAATGCACTTGATATTCCACTTAATCGTATTTTTGAAGTGACATAACTTATTGAAAAGAAGAAAATGTTATTTTACTGATATTATTACCATTTCAACTCCTAATCATCATCACAATCAATTAAGTCACACATTCAATTGTCAGCCCCCTAGTGAACCATTTATCAAATGGAGAAAAATACACATATACACACAGATGTGGATCTGACTTCAGTGGCATGTGGTAGACCTCTTTAGAGGTTGAAGAGATGGAGACGATGGGATAAGTTTTGTCCCAAAACTCCAACTTCCTTCCCCAACAATCACTGAAGGCATAATTGGGCCATTTATACTACTCTGTGCTCTGATATATGCCTGCATTAGCCAGTCTAACATTTCCAAAGACTGAAGGACTGTTCCTAAGGAGAAATGAAGATTGTGTGGATATATAAGGATGATTTTATAAATTGATCGTGGCTTGCATTTGACACAGTCTAGACTTCGCAATAGCACAGAAGCCATTCTATGAACACTTTACCAAGTTTCAAGCAAAAAAAGGGCAGAGCAAGGAGAAAGCATTTCATTCACAGAATGGAAACCAATTAGTAAGTTGAAAGAAAGCTCTAAGATGGGAACAATCATCATAAAAATCTCAGTCAGCAAAGGTGGTCCTGGCACCATTCAGACACAATAATTTTGTTTCTCGCTGTCATATGTAACTAAAAATTCTCTTTCTGATTTACTCAATCTCTATCTATAAAGCAAGAGGAAGAAAGAGCAGTTGGATGAAACTGAAGAACTATAGAATGCAGTTGGAATGCAATGGAACCACGGGAGTTGTAATTTTACAAGTTCTTTAGCTTTTTCGGCCAAAGCTTGTTGCTGCCTACTGCCTAAACAAACTACATATCCCATGATTCCATACCATTGAGGGGTAGGAGAAATGTTTCAATGTAATAATTGATTTTCCATTCTGAGGTTCTTTGCTATCTAGGTCCTCAGAAAGGAGGTGAGGTTTCTAAGCTACATTATAATATACTCATTAGAATAAAAATTCCAAATTAGATAAAAACCAATACATTTAAATGTGGCACTCAGTAAAAACTATTGCTCAGAGCGAGCGTATACCTGGACCGAATTTAAAGACCAAGTTGCAGAAAAATGTTCAGTATTTGCTGTAGTTTCACTTAGATCAGAGCTACTATTAATTATGTTAATCCTCCTCCTCTCCATACACTAAGATGCATAGATGTGTCTTAAACTGTTTCTTAAAGGAGAGGAGGGTGGGGGGCATTTTTATTTCTTTAGGGAGGGGGTTCCGGGGGGGACGATCACCAGTCACGCTTGAGACAGGGGTGGGACTGAGAGTAGGGCCTACTCCGCTGATGAAAAGAGTCAATAGAACAAATAGTCCAATAATATAATGTCCTCAACAGTTCAGTAGATAGTTCATTAAAGTCTTATAAAGTTGTAATCCACAAACAGGACTTGAATAAATCCAACAAAGAGTCAAAGTCAAGTTGTAGTCAGGAGTTGCGAGAATCAGAAACAAGACCCAGTAAAAACCATCTGTTGATAATCCACATGAAAGGCAGTCATTCGAAAGCAGCAGGAACAAGATTAACTAGGCAAGGTATACTCGAGAGTCACAAGGCACGATCCTCAACTGAGAATCCTGGAAAAAGCACAGGAACAAGGCAAGGATCAGGAGACTGGAACGGAGATGCTTCTCCCAAGGATGGCAATGTTGAAACTGCAACGAAATCAGGGAGCGAGGTACCTTTAAGGAAATTTGAAGGCTACCGAGCAGTGAGAGTCAGGACATTCACAGCTTCACATGAGAAAATAATCATTAGAGCACTTGAGAGCCAAGCGTTTACTTCGTCTCACAACTTCCCCTGCAACAACTCCATCTGGCAAATCAGCCTTGAGTGAACATCGGAATGTTCCCCAATTAGCTGTTCCTCTGGAATCACAACTTCGGACAACTGCAAAGCCATTGGGCTCTGATCCAAATGCTGGAGAGGCCCAAAATCCGAATCAGCATCTGAGTCAAACTCCGTCTCCTGTGGACGGCCAGATCCTGACGGCTGAACTATAACACCAGTGCACCAACTCAACTTCGTTTAGCTTGTTTGTGTTTTCATTTTGTTTTGTTTTTTAAGAAATACCACAAAGATCATCTTCAGATCACAAAAGCCAGTTTATTGTTACACTCTTGACTTGTCATGGTTGTTAGTCTGTTTTATCTGGAAGCTTTGTCTGTAATCAATGAAATGGCGATTTTCTTTCATGGAGAGGCAACGAGAGAGAGAGCAACTTGTCATGAGATCACTTGGATGGCAGATTAAGCATGAGGCCCCTTCTACTTGTGTTTCTGATGAGGGTGCTTGAGTGAGCAGAGGGTTTTTCTCAACGTTTACTGTCAACAAGATGTACAGCACATAACAATTACTGTATCCTGGACATCTAGCAAAGCAAAGCTCTGTCCATTACTTGATGCATGATGAGTGTTTTTCAGGAACCCAAGTACTGCTGTGAAGAAATACCGCTTTCTCGTTGATTGATTTATAGCTCAGCCCAGGTGCTCATCTCTGTGCTATTTCTGAAAAGTTTTCATTTTTAAAAATTCCATCAATATGTGTAACCAAAAGTGGAGATTTGTATCTGCCTAGACTGCCGGCCCCCGTTCCTCCTGGCCCCCGACCACAATACTTATAACCGTGACAGAAATTCTATTCAAAAGCACTATTTGTTATTCAGAGGCCGAACAATCAACCCTCCTTCCAAAATTGTCACCTGTAGAAGGAGACACAGATAAAATTTATTTGAACAACATTCTACATAAAAATATCCTTTAGCATTAAATTGCTGCAGGTGAAGAAATGAGTGACATTTACGGCTCAGGAATAATTGCAGTGTTCCAGGAAGCAGGGGAATGTATGGCCAAATATTTATATGTTGATGAAAAAGCCATATTAGGAGGGAAAAAACATGAACAGATTTCAAACTGAACTTGCTATAGAGGATTAGCTTTCAAAATATACATGTTATAGAGGATTTTTCAAATTGCCAAAATTGCAAAGGCTTTTATTTTCAGCTGCCACCAAAAATTTGGAGGATTTGAACTCACTACCTCTACCAATACTGCCACCACTTATATTCAGGAACCTCCTCTGTAATTAGGATATTGAGAGAATCACATGAGACACTTTATGTGAGGAAAAACAGGTTGTTGTTGTTTATTTGTATTTAAACTATAAAGAATGCGTAGCAGTTTCAATAACAGTAATACGTGGTGGCTTCAATAACAAGCTAGGCTTTTCTCTTATATGTTTCTGTAACTTGGATTCTGTGTAAATATTTTCCTTCATCAAGGAAACACAAATAGGACAATTTAAACTTTTAAGTCTACTTCTCCTGGGATGTAACAGCAACACTCTAGACTATAGAGTCATAATATAGCTCTCAGCTCTTCCTTTCTCGAGGACTTTTAACCATATTCCTCAAAGAGGCTTCCTTTTCAAAACACAGTTCCCAAAACTATATCTCTATCTTTACATTTCAAACTCCAATCCCCAACTAAGTAAGAATTATTTGGCTGCCTAGCTTCAACTGTCACTTTGACTCCTCCCATCTCCAGTTGCTAAGCGACTTCTCATTTGCATCAGCAAAACAGACTGCACTGACAGTAATGGCTGCCTGATTGCTCCTCCCCCTTGCTCTGTTTGCAAGGTCTGCAAAATGGCCACTCACCAACCCTGTAAGGTAGGCAAGATCCATTACACTTGCCCAAAAACACCAGAAATAAAGAAAGGAAAGTGTTAATGTTTGATTAGCATGAATAACATTTGGCATTCGATTATGTTCAAATGGATTTGCACACCATTTCTTTCTCTTCTGCTTGTTAACCTGTCTTAGTACTAAGAGCCGATTGTGCTGCTATTATGATCATTATACAAAAAATATCTTTAGTGGCGATAAGTTAACATTTAACTGCCTGAAAAGAAGGACTGGGCGACACTCACTCCCCAATCCACGCTAGTGTTTCAGGATACCAAGACACTTCCAACTGTGCTTGTCCATTTTCTTGGCGATGCCTGTGTTCCGCGTGCCAGCCAGCTTGCAGGGCTGAAGAATGTGGCTAATCATTTATGAAGAGCCAGCTGGCTTGCAGCGTGTAAGATGCTCCTTATTAGATAACTATTAGAAATCACTCATCTGGTCCAACGTGTTGCCCTTTGAGCAAACAAAGCACCGTATTAACATGACACTGTCGTGGTACCAGCTTTGAAGAAGATGTAGTGCTTGCCTTCAACATGAAAATGGGGAAGCATAGAAGAAATGAATAGCTCATTTATAGAATCCTAGAGTTGGAAGAGACCTCATGGAACATCCAGTACAACCCCTTGCCAAGAAGCAGGAAATCACATTCAAAACACCCCAGACAGATGGCCATCCAGCCTCTGCTTAAAAGCCTCCAAAGAAGGAGCTTCCACACGCCACTGCCTATATCTTTGAATTTATATCATTTTGTGGTAATATACTTACTTACTTACTTACTTACTTACTTAGGCGATCCCTCGTTGTCCAAGTATGATGGCCTTCCAAGAGTAGTGTCTTGGTGGTGAGTACGTAGGTGACTGTAGAGCCCTATTCTTGACCCGCATGTTCTTCCAATGAGGACATTGATTTCTATTATCTATATCTATTACTGACTTACTTAGGCGATCCCTTGTTGTCCAAGTATGATGGCCTTCCAAGTGTAGTGGTGGATACGTAGGTGACTGTAGAACCCTATTCTTGACCCTCATGTTCTTCCAATGAGGACATTGGTTTCTATTATCTATATCTATTACTGACTTACTAAGGTGATCCTTCGTTGTCCAAGTATGATGGCCTTCGAAGAGTAGTGTCCTGGTGGTGGGTACGTAGGTGACTGTGGAGCCCTATTCTTGACCCACATGTTCTTCCAATGAGGACATTGATTTCTATTATCTATATCTATTACTGACTTACTTAGGTGATCCCTTGTTGTCCAAGTATGATGGCCTTCCAAGTGTAGTGGTGGATACGTAGGTGACTGTAGAGCCCTATTCTTGACCCTCATGTTCTTCCAATGAGGACATTGGTTTCTATTATCTATATCTATTACTGACTTACTAAGGTGATCCCTCGTCGTCCAAGTATGATGGCCTTCGAAGAGTAGTGTCCTGGTGGTGGGTACGTAGGTGACTGTGGAGCCCTATTCTTGACCCGCATGTTCTTCCAATGAAGACATTGGTTTCTATTATCTATATATTATCTATCTATATTATCTATATCTATTACTGACTTACTTAGGTGATCCCTTGTTGTCCAAGTAAGATGGCCTTCCAAGTGTAGTGTCTTGGTGGTGGATACGTAGGTGACTGTGGAGCCCTATTCTTGACCCGCATGTTCTTTCAATGAGGACATTGGTTTCTATTATCTATATCTATTACTGACTTACTTAGGCAATCCCTCATTGTCCAAGTATGATGGCCTTCCATGAGTAGTATCTGAAAAATATGCACCATGATAAAGGTTCAAAACATAGAACACAATATATATATTAGAGCATCATATACATAATAATGTTAACAATGATACAAATAATAATACAACTGATAACCAAATTCTGTCAGCTGTAGTGGCACACAGTCGTAACTTACAGAGTATAAAGATTTATAGACTGCAATCATCCAGATTTAAATGCTACACAGAGCAGTTTTCAGTATAAAACATATATCAGACATATAACAACAAAACATATATCAGACATATAACAACAAGTTTGTTAACGATACAGTATGTGTACATTCAGTCTCTCCAAAATGGCATGTAATATGCTGTAAAACTAAATATATCAGTGTACAAATCAATTGGCTCAAACTTGGCTTGGAGTCAAAACAAATCAAAGTCTCTGTAGTCTTGGAGCAGTTCTATAGGACTCCTCAGGATGTAAATGCAGTAAATTAGCCGTAGCTTCAGTTTGTTGACAATAAATTCAGTTTTTCAGAGATAAGCTTCCAAATAGGGGAACAAATGTTGCAGTCGTTTACAGTTCACAGCCAGGACTTCCCAGTTCTCGATGTCTATGCCACAGTTTTTAAAGTTAGCTAAATTGCTGGTGTTAAATATAACAAATAAATGACTATATTGAAAAAAGGGTCTTTTCCACCAAGATGATGGTAAACATTTAATCTCAGCATTAACTATTGTCATATGTATTTGAGTTTACATATCGTTTACAACTTGTTGGCTTCTGTGGAGTTTTTTAATATTTATTTTTCTTGCTGAACAACAACAAAACATGGAATAAAAAATCCCTCAAATCAGTCAATCAGCTTAAGCACAGAAGGCTCTTGAAATGTGGCATAAAATATTGTCATTTTAATTTAGACGACTAAGTCTTAAATAAATCACAGCAGGTGGGCAATACGATGCTGCCAGCCTTCCAGTTAAGCACTGGAAGAAATATCACTTTCCTTCCCTAAGCAGAACTGTCAACTATTTTACATTTCCATATCCATATGACTAAATGTTTGTGTGAAACAACAACAACCCAGAAACCATTATGCTGGCAAAAATGATCATAAAACAAGATTTCCAAAGTTGCTTTTTACTTTGGAGAGAAACACAGTCATTGGGAAACACAGATAAAGAAGATAAAACAATACTTCCTGAGCTACACACACATATAATTATAATTTTGGTTATGTGTACAAACAGCTCTCAACATATTAACCAATCATTCTCATTTTAATTGAATTTTGGATTGCAAACATCTTTTAATCTCTATAGAATAATTAACTGATTGCTTGTTTGGCGGCACCCAAGAATATGTCTAGCTTTCAAATTGAAATGTGGCAAAGATGATAAGAGTTTCCAATGACCAAAAAAAAAACAGATATGAAAAAAGTGGGAATCAGCAAGAGACACTGAATACTGGAGAACACGCCTTCCGCAAAAAAATAATAATAATTTTAATTTGCTTTATTCAATTTCACTGGAGCCAGGGTTCTTTTTATCTTGGGCTCCTAATGGACACGGAACATGTTTTTCATCTGCAAATGATATACAGGGGTTTTTTTCGGAAGGGTTACAGAAAACAAATGAATAATTAAATTAGAATCAAGCCCAGAGTAGAACAGAGAGAAACAAAACCACCGAGGGAGTAATGAGAACCTCATTTTGTTGGATCAGGAGAAATGATAGAGATGTGAGTCGTACAGTATAGAATAGAAGTGGAACAGTGGAAGGACTAAATAAATAAATAAAACTAGCTGTGCCCGGCCTATCTATCTATCTATCTATCTATCTATCTATCTATCTATCTATCTATCTATATATGGCTTGCAAATATTGTAGGGGAAATGCACACACACACACACACAGAGGGGATTTGCAAACGTTTGAGGGGGAAATGCATATGTGAAATTAGTATCTATAATTATAGATTTATATCTAGCTCTGCATTGTTTATGTAGGCTTTGAATGTTTGCCTGTTACTATGTTGGAAGCTGGCCTGATTCCTCATGGGGAGATGGGGTGGGATCCAAATGAAGTTATTATTATTATTATTATTATTATTATTATTATTATTATTATTATTATTATTAGGTTATTGTTGATACCATATTGTTTTTGTTGCCCCTACTTTTCTACTTATAGAGCTAGTTTATTGTTTTTCTTTGAAATAGGGTAAATATTCAAAAACATTTAACCTACTGATGCCTCGATTAATGAAACTTTATTGGTATCTATTTTTATTTTGAAATTTACTGGTAGCTGCTACATTTCCCACCCTCAGCTTATACTCGAGTCAATAAGTTATCCCAGTTTGTTGTGGTAAAATTAGGTGCCTCGGCTTATATTTGGGTCGGCTTATACTCGAGTATATACGGTATTTTGGATGACTATGTCTTTTGTGGCCAACTTTGGTGTGATTCGGTTCAGTGGTTTTGCTGTTTACTCCGTAATAAAATGAACATTGCATCTATATATATAAAAGGGTAATGAAATTTCGGCCTAGGACAAAACAACAAAACTATACATTCCAGAAACACTAAACTTGGCAGCACAACCCCTCATCCATGCCTCTACGTTCATACAACAAAAAGAAAAGAAAAATAAAGTCCTAATTAAAGGGAGAGGAATAATTGTTTTTATCCCATTGCTGCTAGTTAGAAGGCTAAGCTCCGCCCACTTGGTCTCCTAGCAACACACTCAGCCCAGGGGACAGGCAGAGTTAGGCCTCACTTAGGCCTCTTCCACACTGCCTATAAAATACAGATTATCTGATTTGAACTGGATTATATGGCAGTGTAGACTCAAGGCTATATAACACAGCTATATAACCCATTTATAATGGACTTAATGTCAGGGGAAAAGCTTTACCCTTTACCTTAACTACCACCAATTCCTCAAGACTTTATTTCCCATACCAACATACTTCGCCACAGCAACGCGTGGCCGGGCACAGCTAGTATATATATATATATATATATATATATATATATATATATAGATTAACATCTTTGCGTATGAGTTTTGCATTAATTGTCTGGCCTGCTGACATGATGAGAGTGCAAGATGGGAAGCGCACAGAAGCGCATCTCAGCTCTCGAGAAAGGAGGATCTCTCAATGGATCATTGGGCTCCGGTGAGATCTCAAATCTCATGAGACGCCAAAAGTTTTATCAAAATCTCATGTTGACAAGAACCATCAATAGATCAGAAATGTATTGCTAAAACTGAGCTGTGAACGTGCCGCTCGGCACATCGAGAGAGAAGCCACCAGTCATGACAGCAGGTGTGTCCGCACCTACCCACCCACCCACTCCCACTCACTTATGTTATGCAGTTTTACCGGCGCATACCAAATGCCTGGTGGCTTGTCTATAAGTGCAGAAAGAAAAACATTCCTTATTCTGTAATCCTGCTCCCCCTTTTCCCTCTAAAATGTGAAGACCAAGCATTATGCTCAAAAATATGTGACTCGGGACATCCTTTTTTGACTGCAATCTGGAGCTGGATTTTAAGTCCACTTGTATGGGACATCCTGTGGAATACTCGATTGCTAAGATCCTTTTCTGTTTCTGTTCAAAACCTTCACTGTGATAGAAAACCTCCCATTCCCATTAAACGTTGCACAAAAAAACTGAGAATGAATCTTGAATTAAGCACATCGCCTCTAGAAATGTATGACTGATTTATAAGGCGCATGATTTATTTCAAAGTGGGAAGCCAAGGGGAAATAACCCTTCAACTTTGCATTCCTGGTTTTACATGTTTTGCAGGTTTGTATCTACAAGAATTTAATTTCTCTTCCACCCTCTCTGTCGTCTGCGCTTTGAATTATCATTCGGTATACACTGTATTATTTACCTTGCGCTACAGTTTCGAAATCTAGGCATGATTTCCCACTGCTGTATTCACGGGGAAATCACTGTTTAAAACATAAGGGATGGGAGGATGTGTGTGTTTTTCCCTTGTCCATTACAAGGTGAGTACAGAGCTGGTTTGATGGAGTATTGTAAGCAATGGGCTACAATTTGGAGACTATGGGCCAATTTCCTCTTACCTAGAGAAATTCATTGGTTGACCTAAGACATTTCATGGATTCTCAGCCTCGGAAGGAAGCATTGCCATAAATCTTACTTACTTATTTAGATGATCCCTCGTAGCTCAAGGATGATGGTCCTCCAAGTGTAGTGTCTTGGTGGTGGATACGTAGATAGCTGTGGAGACCAATTCTTGATCCACATATTCTTCCGCAGTGAAGACATCGGTTTCAAGATGGAAGGGTTGGCTTGCATTCACGATAGCCAATCCAAAGGTAGTTTTCCGAAGTGGGTAACCGGAGCTGAAGTCAAGTCAATCCAAAGCCAGGAAGGGAGAAAGCTGCATCCATGAAAAGCCAATCCAAACGTCGTTACCGAAGGTCATAAAACAGATCCGAAGTTGCCAGTCCAAAGGTCCAAGAGGGAGAAAGCACACTCACGATAGTCCAATCCAAATCGAAGAATCACAGGAACCAGGAACGCCAAGCTGTAGAGCCAGGACCCAAAACCCAAAGCCCAACAGGAAAACACAGGCAGCGACAAACCTACACCAAAATGACACTTTGCCTTCTGCAAAGGATCCTCATTTTAGACCTTACTTTTAACTTACACATCATTATCCAAAGATGAGCTGGCCTCCACCCCATCATCATCCCCCACAGCTGTTCCTGTCGTTACACGTGAACCCCGCCCATCATCCCTCCAGTTCCTCCATCTCCTATCAAGACTTAGGTTTCCCCATGACCCAGATGTATCAGCTGTTTGCCAATCCTCCTGTCCCGAAAACCCCACAAACGTATCAATAGAAGTTGGCTCTGTACACATATCCCTCATTTCTTGTGCCCTAGTCCAGTCCAATGTGCCCTCCACGTTTTCATCACTCTCAGACCCATCATCCCCAGAGAAACCTAAAAACAACTCCTCTTCTGTGGGAGCAGTAAGTATATCCCAAAGCTTCTTCCTCTCCCGTTCCTCATCTGATTCCTGCTCCCGAGTAACCCTCTTAGTTCCTCTATTTATACCCATCCCGTCTCCTTCTTCAATCATTGACTCCTCATCACTTGAAAACCCTTCAAACGTGTCTTCCTCAGACGGTGCCATAAGTATCTCCCGGATCCGTTTCCTTTGCTGTTCTTCATCTGGCACCTGCTCAAGGTTACCCCTTTTCTTCCTACTAGTACTTCTACTACCGTTTGTAATATTGCCAGCAGACTCAACTACAACAGAGACTCTACTGTATTGGAACTATTCAGATTTCCTGTTATCAGTTGTTCCCCGTGGAACATTGAAACTCCAAGTCCCAAGAGACAGGCAATAAAGAGGTGCAGTATACAATAGGAAGGCAGGGGCGGAAGGGGAGCAAGGAATGAGAAAAGCACCCCACAATTATGCTATAGGCCAGCTATTTCCCTCTAGCCTCCCATTGCAAGTAAAGATGCTGACAAGCTGTATATCCTACAGGCAGATTAGCAGCTGTCTGAGCTGTACTTATTTGGCATCCAGATGTTTGCGACTGTGCCTTGTCTCCCTGGAAGCATCCCCGTCCGATTTCCCTCTCAGGATTTGCGAAACGGGAGGAAGGGACGACGATGCCAGCCTGTGAGCACTTCGATTGCTGTTCTCCACAATTTGGATGACAGATGCATGGTTGGCAGTGATGGCGTTCTCTGTAACTTAAACTTGGCTTGAAGAAAACAGAACATTAACTCGCTGGCCTGAATGTGTCCAATTTATTTATGGGGAGGGGGACCTTGGCGCCGTCCTATTGTTTGCCAAAATGAATTAGGATGGCTGCCACTAACTCCAGAAAAGGAACAAGATTATACTTGAACTTACACAAATGCAAGGCTTACTCTCTTCGCTGCCAGGACACCGATACCCTAAGGTAAACATGGCAGCTGTTCCACGGAGTGTGGCAACACAAATCAACAGGAAGGGAAGAGCACTTCCCGGGCTTGATGCATGGGGAACTGCTGGAGAAAAGGAAGGCAGCAGAATGTAATTACCCAGGGTGAAATTTTGCAAAGCCAACGCCGTCATTATCACCTCTCTCATTGTCAAAACCACTGGAAGAGCTTTCAGGATAAAAACACCTGATACCTGCTTATCAAGGAGAACAAAATGAAAGTTACAGAGAAAACTGGGGGGAAAGGGTGAGGCCAGGCACTCTTATTGGTTCACATTAAATTCAATAAGGTTTTCCTCCCGACTCTGGAGATTAGTTCTCATATCCATTTCTAAGACAAAGAGCTAGTGTTGTCCATAGACACCTCCAAGGTCATGTGACTAGCATTTCTGCCAGAGCAGTACCTATTTATCTACTCCCAGACTGGATAGAGTGCTGTTACCTTCCCACCGGAGCGGTACCTATTGATCTACTCACATTTGCATGTCTTCGGACTGCTAGGTTGGCAGAAGCTGGGGCTAACAGTAGGAGCTCTATAAATAATGGCCAAGAGGCCACTATAAATAATGATAATAATCATGATGATTATAATGATGATGATGATGTTGACCGGCTATATCTGCCTAGAAGATCAGGGGGCAGAGGACTCTTGCAAGTAAAACAAGCAGTCAAAGAAGAAGAACATGCCCTGGCAGAATATGTGAAGCAAAGTGAAGAACCTGCTTTGATTGAAGTCAAAAATCAGAAACTCCTTAAAACACAGCAGACAAAGAATCAGTACAAGAAAACCGCACTACAAACTACAGCTGTCAGCTGGCACAACAAAATATTGCATGGAAAGTTCCTTGACAAAATTGAAGGAAAAGCTGACAAGGAGAAGACCTGGCTCTGGCTCACGAATGGGACTCTGAAGAAGGAGACAGAAGGCCTGATCCTTGCAGCCCAGGAGCAAGACATCAGGATAAAGGCAATTAAGGCCAAGATCGAAAAATCAGCTGATGACCCAAAATGCACACTGTGCAAGGAAGCTGACAAAACCATTGATCATATCCTCAGCTGCTGTAAGAAAATCGCACAGACAGACTACAAACAGAGACACAACTATGTGGCCCAAATGATTCATTGGAACGTATGCCTCAAGTACCACCTCCCAGCAGCAAAGAACTGGTGGGATCACAAACCTGCAAAAGTATTGGAGAATGAGCACGCAAAGATACTGTGGGACTTCCGAATCCAGACTGACAAAGTTCTGGAACACAACACACCAGACATCACAGCTGTGGAAAAGAAAAAGGTTTGGATCATTGATGTTGCCATCCCAGGTGACAGTTGCATTGACGAAAAACAACAGGAAAAACTCAGCCGCTATCAGGACCTCAAGATTGAACTGCAAAGACTCTGGTGAAACCAGTGCAGGTGGTCCCGGTGGTGATGGGCACACTGGGTGCCGTGCCAAAAGATCTCAGCCGGCATTTGGAAACAATAGACATTGACAAAATTACGATCTGCCAACTGCAAAAAGCCACCCTACTGGGATCTGCACGCATCATCCGAAAATACATCACACAGTCCTAGACCCTTGGGAAGTGTTCGACTTGTGATTTTGTGATACGAAATCCAGCATATCTATCTTGTTTGCTGGGTCATAATAAAATAATAATAATAATAATTTTATTTTGGTATGCCACCTCCATCTCCCCAACGGGGACTCGGAGTGGCTGACATATCATACCATCATATGATATCATAAAATAAATAGTTAAGACATCAAAGAATGCATTTAAAAACAAATGAACAAGTCATGATTTAAAATAGACATAATTAAAATATTAAACGATCATCCAAGGCGTTAAAATCCAGAACGTTGGATAAGAGAGTGTTGGATAAGTGAGACTCTACTGTATATGAAAAACTGTCTTATAGTTTATATTATTGGATTATATTTCTGTTTATAGTGGCCTCTTGCCTATGTAACCATTCTGCACTTTTCCAAATGTTTTTGATTCTGAGTATTGGAGGGTAGCAGGTGATATAGTTGTTTTTAATAATAAAAAAAATCCCTGATATCCTCTGTATACTCATTGTATTGCACTACTGGCCATTACAATCATAGAATAATAGAGTTGAAAGAGACCTCATGGGCCATCCAGTCCAACCCCATTCTGCCAAAAAGCAGGAAATCGCATTCAAAGCACCCTCGACAGATGGCCATCCAGCCTCTGCTTCAACGCCTCCAAAGAAGGAGCCTCCACCACACTCTGAGGCAGAGAGTTCCACTGCTGAACAGCTCTCTGGAGTGTTAGCTATCCCATTGCTTCTCTATGCCTTGCAGAAAGCCCCGCTAGCTGGTCTGCCTTCAGTGTCACATTTGGGATATATCAACGTATTGCCCAGCATGTCGTTTATTATATGTTTGTCATACTTGGGGATGTCCAGTCCATTGTCTGCCTAAATAAGCATCTGCTGCTGCAACTCCAGCGATGTCAGAAACCGCTCTGTCGTGCACATTTGTCCCATTCTTCAAGCAAGGGATCCAGCTGGAGCTCTATGGCACGCGGCCTGCTATCCATTTTTGCAGCTGTACATATCTATGGGTTCATATTGCCAAGAGGATGAAATATGGGTGTTCCTTCCTGGCATTTTGTTTTCTTTTTCCCGGCACAAACAGAAGAATGGGCAACGGCTTCCGCTGTACAGTACAAGCCAGCACCGTTTATTACTCACCCTGTTGTATAAAATCGTGGATCTACGAGCAGAGAGAGAGGCCATCTAACATAACGGGCACGCTGCACAAACTTCCAGGGACGTTGCAAGTCAAGGAGGGCTATACAGATGGAACAATAAAGGGAGGCAGCTTTACAAAGGACCTGCGGAGTTACCCACTCAGCAACCTACACACACATACAAACACCTTTTTTCCCTTTTCAGCAAATTGAAAAGAAGCTGGAGGAATGTATTCTAAGCAAAGAGAGAAAAAGCAGCCACGAGAGCAGAGGGTGGTTGAAAGATAGAAATAAAAATACGTTTATTCCTCACCACAAAAATTGAGCTTACTTAAAAACAATATAAAACAGACAACAAAGGAGATATATTCCCTGCATTTCTTCCTTTATTCTGAAACCAAGCTACACAGTTGACATTCTGAGTTTCACTTCAGTCAAAGGCTTGGGGTACAGCTAGGAATGGAAAGGATAGTGGGTTAAAACACCAGCTACTGAATATCTTGTCAGTTCTAGCCACGGGTCGGGGTGAGCTCCTGCAATCAGCCCTAGCTTTTGCACACCTAGCGGTTCGAAAACAGCAATGTAAGTAGATAAATAGGTACCGCTTCGGCAGGGAGGTAAAAGGTGCCCCTGAAAAACATGCTGGCTAAATCGATCCAAAAGGTGTCTATGGACAACAACCTCCTCGGAATGGGCCGGGCTGTGGTGCAGGCTGGTTAGTAGCCAGCTGCAATAAATCACTATGACCAAGAGGTTTGAGGCCATAGTTTGAGGCCAGCCTATGGTGGAGTGAGCAGCAAACCATTAAAATAAAAAATAGCCCTGTTCATCGTTGACCTAAGCAACCTGAAAGATAGTTGCATCTATCAAGTAGGAAATTTAGGTACCACTTATGTGGGAAGGCTAATTTAACTAATTTGCAACACCATAACAATTGTCCAGCAGCGTTTGGAATGAGGAAGTTGGTGTCACAGTGGATGATGAAGCAGCTGCTCCCCCTGTGGCCGGAATCGAGCATACCCTCAGGAAGCTGGAAGCTGGAGAAGGTTAAATTGCCTCTGTGTCTGTGTCTGTCTCTGTTTCTATGTTCATATGGCATTGAATGTTTACCTTGTATGTGTACATTGTGATCCGCCCTGAGTCTCCTTCGGGGTGAGTAAGAAGGGCGGAATATAAATACTGCAAATAAATAAATAAATAAACCTCCCCATGGCCCAGTTGAGCACAGACTCCAGATGCTGGAGATGAAAAAGTGAAAGCCTTGCCTCTTTGCATTGTCTGTCTGTGTAATTATTTGTGACGGCATTGAATGTGTGCCTTGTATGTATTCTGCAATCTACTCTGAGTCCCCTCGGGGAGATAGAATAGAATATGAATGAATTATATTATATTATTATTTATTATTAACTGTGCCCCCGGTGACACATTGGGTTAAACCGCTAAGCTGCTGACATTGTTGACCTGGGGGGTTGGTGCAGATCTCCATTTCTAAGCCGAAGAGCCAGCATTGTCTGTGGACGCCTCCAAGGTCATGTGGCCAGCATGACTGCATGGAGTGCCATTACCTTCCTCCCAAAGCCTATTGATCTATTCACACTTGCATGCTTTCGAATTGCTAGGTTGGCAGAAGCTGGGGCTAACAGCGGGAGCTCACTTCGCTCCCCGGATTTTGGTCAGCCAATTCAGCAGCTCAGCAGCTTAACCCACTGTGCCACCAGGGGCTCCAGTGATTGAATTACAAAAAGGCTGAAATACGAGGGTTGAATGAAAAGTAATGCCTCCACCTTCGTAACTCCTCAACAGACGGCAGTCCTGGTCTGTGGTAGGTCCTGGCTTGTTCAGTAGACTCTCCTCTACAGTTCCATTTGGTGGGAAGCCTTAGCATTGAACGGTTGTGTTGTTAAAGTGCAAAGTATGGAACCCTGCGCAGACGGGGAAGCCTTAGCATTGAACGGTTGTGTTGTTAAAGTGCGAAGTATGGAACCCTGCGCAGACGGGGAAGCATTAGCATTGAATGGTTGTGTTGTTAAAGTGCAAAGTATGGAACCCTGCGCAGACGGGGAAGCCTTAGCATTGAACGGTTGTGTTGTTAAAGTGTGAAGTATGAAACCCTGTGCAGACGGTCAGTCGATGTGACTTAAGCAAAGTGCCTTCACTGAATTCTTGACAGCAGAAGGTGTCACCCCAAAGGAGATTCATCAGAGAATGCAAGCTGTTTATCGGGATTGTGTTGATGTGAGTCCCGTGCCTCATTGGGCGAGTAAGTTTAAAGATGTTGAGGTGGGAACATCTGATAAACAAAGAGTTGGACATCCAGTGACAGCAACCACCAAGTTTCACAAGCAAAAAGTTGACAGATTGATTCAGGACTATCGTCGTATCACCGAGAGAGAAATTTCAAGAATAATCAGAATTTCAGAAGAACGTGTGGGTCACATGATTGCTTTGCTTGTCTATCGGAAGATCTGTGCACAATAATAATAATAATAATAATAATAATAATAATAATAATAATAATAAACAAACATTATTTTTATATCCCGCCCCATCTCCCCGAAGGGACTCGGGGCGGCTCACAACAGGGACAAGCCCGAACAACAACAACATATTTAACATAAACTTAAAAAATTCCAACAATACACAAAATAAAATAATGGACAAATACATTAAAATCCAAGCAGATAAATGGGTCCTGTGAGACGCAGGTCGCGGAAACAGAGTGTCGACTTCTTCCGTGACGGCTTCAGAAAACTTTTTCATCGTTGGCAGAAATGTATCCAATTGTCTGGTGATTAAGTGGAAAAGTGAATAGTGGTCGTTAAAGAGTACATTCTAAGGATTATTTCTGCATTTGATTTATTAAAATATCCCCATCTAAACCCAAGTAACGAAGGTGGAAGCATTACTTTTCATTCAACCCTCGTATTAGCAAGGGGATCCAAGACATGCTCAGATTATTTTCCTTTCTAATAACTTGAACCAAAGGCAACAGCCTTTGTGCTGCCTTATCGAATGCTGAATCCAAAAAGGAGAAAAAGGGGCAGAGTGTCCGAAATAGGCCAGCCAACTCATTGCTAACCCTAACCCTAACCGAATTAACACTGGTTTCTATCCAAAGGAGCCCAACAAAGCCATCTTCACCCACTACTGTTGCACTAAGGTGGGAGAAATCGAATTACTGTGAAAAAAAGTCTCTAATGACCCAGCTTGTCATTTTTTATCTGCTTCTTTTCAGACACATGGCTGCAGCTGTGATGTGTTATCAAAAAATTAAATCAAAAATTAAAACATCAGGGAGCCTGAATGTCTGGTTTCAGGGACACAACAGTCAATATCATCCGCTTCTTCAATTTTTCTGTCAGAGCCCGGCTTTCTATTGCAATGTTTAATCGTTTCGCTGTTAAGTTGCATGAAACAAGGCAGCTTTTTTGAGCCATACTTTTTTGCCTGTAAATCCCATACTAATTACGACATTGTTAGACAAATAAATAACGCGTACAAATTTCTTCTCGTCTGAAAGTGTATAAATGACGGGGAAATGTCCGGGAAAAAGTGTGAATGGGAGGGGAAACGGAAAAGCCAATTACAGTAGAGTCTCACTTATCCAACACTCGCTTATCCAACATTCTGGATTATCCAACACATTTTTGTAGTCAGTGTTTTCAATATACCATGATATTTTGGTGCTAAATTCGTAAATACAGCAATTACTACATAGCATTACTGCGTAGTGAACTACTTTTTCTGTCAAATTTGTTGTATAACATGATGTTCTAGTGCTTAATTTGTAAAATCATAACCTAATTTGATGTTTAATAGGCTTTTCCTTAATCTCTCCTTATTATCCAACATATTCGCTTATCCAACGTTCTGTCGGCCCGTTTACGTTGGATAAGCGAGACTCTACTGTACAACCAAAAGGAAAGGAAAGACTCGGTCCGGATTAAGGTTTATGTACAAGGTTTTGCAGACGAATGGTTCAAGGATTTTATACTGTATGGTTTTAAATGTATTTATTGTGTTTTACTAAATTATTCAATTGTTTTAATTGATTATGTTTTATCTTCTTGTGTTGTATATTGGCATTGAATTTTTGCCAGATTGTGAGCCGCCATGAGTCCCTTCGGGTGAGAATTAAGGGAAATAAATAATAAATAAGAAAGAGATTTTTATTCGATACTTGAATGTTGCCTATTATCTTTCAATCTTGTATTGAGTTCTGATTTTACATTCATGGGGATGAGGAAGACATTCTAAATATGGTTTCCAGTCACCTCTCCAGTGTTGCTTCTCTCCCTCTGTGAAAGCCTGTAGTAGGAAAGAAGTAAGGATGGCTTGTGGTATGAGTAGCCAAAGTGTCACAACTAAATATTTAGCTTGGTTTTTTCCTACTACAGACATTTCTCTACTGTAAGAGGAGACTGAAGGCTCCTTGTTCGGTTTAAGACACCTTCTGCTTGGCCAATATGGAGCCCACCATGGACAGTTCCTCTCATGCAGACTATGATAGTCCATATCAATAAATCCGTTGTTCCCAATCTTTGGACCTCCAGGCGTTTTGGACTTCAGCTCCCATAGTTCCTAACAGATGGTAAGATGACTGGGATTTCTGGGAGTTGAAGTCCAAAACACCTGGAGTCCCAAAGGTTGAGAACCACTACAATAGATAGACCATTAGACTCCCTTCAGAGTATCTCCAAACCAGAAGTAGTAATTTCTCCAAAAGTTAGTTTTGGGTCATTTTAGCTTGTTTAGGATGATGGGTTATATGAGAACATACAGCTCTCTCCTCCAAAAGAGTGGAATGCATGGTAGAGGAATGGGTTATTCCTGCCCCAGGATTTGCTACCAGAGGCAATTGTTTCAAACTAAATATAAAGTCTGTCACTGCCTCCACGTTTTCTCCCTCTATTTGCCAGTTATCAATAGGTGTGGTTTCCATGATCTTGGTTTTCTTGACGTTTGACTGCAGCCCAGCTTTTGCACTTTCTTCTTTCACTTTGGTGATAAGGCTCCTCAGCTCCTCCTCACTTTCGGACATCGGAGTGGTATCATCTGCATACCTAAGATTGTTAATGTTTCTTCCAGAAATTTTAACTCCGGCCTTGGATTCCTCAAGCCCCGCACGTCGCATGATGTGTTCTGCGTACAAATTGAATAGGGAGGGTGAGAGGATGCAGCCCTGATGTCCGCACTCCTTTCCCAATCTTGAACCCGTCTCCTGTTCCGTGGTCTGTTCTGACGGTGGCTACTTGGTCTTTGTACAGATTTCTCAGGAGACAGACAAGGGGACTTGGTCTCCCCAGACCACCAAGAACATGCCACAGTTTATTATGATCCACACAGTCGAAGGCTTTAGAATAGTCAATAAAGCAGAAGTAGATGTTTTCCTGAAATTCCCTGGCTTTCTCCATTATCCAGCATCCGGATATTGGCAATTTGGTCTCTGGTTCCTCTGCCTTTTCTGAACCCAGCTTGGACATCTGGCAACTCTCGCTCCATGTATTGCTGGAGTCTGCCTTGCACGATCTTGAGCATAATAATAATAAAAATAATAATAATAATAATAATATAATTTTATTTTTGTACCCCGCCACCATCTCCCCAGAGGGACTAGGGGCGGCTCACAGATATAAAACCTTACCTTCCTGGCATGGGAAATAAGTGCCACTGTATGGAAGTTTGAGCATTCTTTAGCATCTGTGTATTTTTATGTCATTGTTATTTCCACTATATTAAAGACATTGAATGTTTGCCTATCTGTGTATGTTGTAATTCACCGAGTCCCCTCAAGAAGATAGAGTGGAATATAAATACATTAGAGTCTCACTTATCCAACATAAACGGGCTGGCAGAATGTTGGATAAGTGAAAATGTTGGATAATAAGGAAAAGCCTATTAAAGGTCAAATTTCATTATGATTTTACAAATTAAGAACCAAAAACATCATGTTTAACAACTAATTGACAGAAAAAGCTGTCCAAAACATGGTAACATTATGTAGTAATTACTGTATTTAAGAATTTAGCACCAAAACATCGCAATATATTGAAAACATTGACTCCAAAAACATTGGCTACTAACAAATTGACTACAAATAAAGATAGAATTGCATAAAATGAACTTACAGTAGCGACATTGTCAGAAATTATACATTCTTGCTGTCTAGAGAAACAGCTGTGGATCGGGGTGGGAGACAAACTGTGTTGGATAATCCAGAACGTTGGATAAGCAGATGTTGGATAAGTGAGACTCTACTGTAAAGTATTATTACGATTTCAACTAGTTTTTCAATTTTGGTATTTTTGATGTAAAATTTTCATGCAAAATAATAAGTTTTGCAGAAAACACAGCAATGATTCGTCTTAAATTATTTTTTTCACTATAAAAAAAGAAAATCCAGAAGTAAAAGCCAGATGTATCAAGAGCCTAACAATAACTTGAAACGTGTACAAGTAAAGTTCAGTTGAAAAGAACTATTACATAATGGCAAAAAACACATGCTGTAATGAACAGATAATGGTACAGATTGAACTTCTGACTCAAAAGTACATTTATCACCTGCTGTGATATTTTAAATGCACAGAGGTTCCCTTCTCTGCCCCTCCCCTACCCTTTATCTACTTTATCTAATGGAATTTTTATTACAATATGAAGTGGTTAGCTAGCTAGCTATATCTCTCCTGGAATTTGTAAAACAGAAAGTAAGAGAGAATACATTACCTTCAAACGTCCTAAAGACATTAAAATGCACATAAATATATTATATATTATATTATCTGGTGAGGGTCAAACACAAACAACATCAGCAAAGAGCCTCCGAGCCACAAAGATTTCAGCTGCATTTAAATATTATTTTGTTGAGGAAGAAGAAGTATTATTATTAGTAGTAGTACAAACCTATGGATACAGTAGAGATAATATTCTCTAAGGCTAAATATGCATCAATAAATGAAATAATAAACAATTCTGCATTGTATTTTGAACAGCTGATTTTATATGCATTAAACTGAAATAAATTAGATTGTACCAAATTTGTATATACTGGTCTTTACCTTATTTCCCTTCTCATAATGATAAAGTAATGGCCATAGCAACAGCAGCTGCTAATAATTGTAGGTATTAATCATGGGAAGGGAAATATTTCATATGTCAACTAATTCAACCCTGTTTATTTAAGAATTTACATTTGGTCTCTTTTATTCTTTCTCCCATTACACATGTCTACAAGTTTACAGCATGGAAAGGGTAATTTTTGTAAGGGAAAGTAATCTAGAGTTATGATGCATCTGGGCTATGAAGACAGAAATGTCCAGGTAGTGCAAAAAGGATTGTGGTGATTCACAAATGATTTTTTCACTTCAAATAAGTTGCACATATGTCAGATTTGGGAGCATCATATTATCCTATCTGACTGAAGTGTTAGACACAACGTTATGTCTAAGAAAGGCTGAGAAGCTGTGTACTAATTTGCATTAACTTCCACCTTTTCATGCCCGTTTATGTTGGAAAAGTGAGACTCTACTGTATGTTGACTTGGTTGACACTCTATGAGATATTCATTGAAAGATGTGCTGCAAAGTTTTTTTCAGTTTGGTAAACTTTTCCCATGTTTTTATGATAGAACCAATTAGGAAATGACATTTATAACCCAGAAACAAAAATCGTGCTAAATAGTGGTGTCGCTTAACTAGGTAGCTGTCAAGACATTGAAAGACTTCAGTGATAAAATCCTGGTCTCATCCAAAATCTAGTTTGTATGTATATTTTTGTTGAGATGCCAACTCTTATGTTGATGGGCTTCCCAATGTTTTCTACAGGAGTTTCCTCTGTATTGAACTTCAACATAGCTTTGATGGATTAACAGCCCATCTAAATTCATCAGTAGCTGGTGTGACGCCTCTAAGCTGCGAGAGCACTGGGAACCAGACACGGAGGCCAATAAACAATCTAATATCTTTATTAAAGAAATAAAGGAGTCAAACAAAAATAAGCAGAGTATTTAGTCCAGGAATAGACCTTTTAGGAAAGGTCAAATATAGTCCAGTAATGTGAAGTTAGATGTCCAGTATTAGAGTTCAAAGTTTTAAATCCAATAACCGAAACACACTCAAACTTCCAAGCAGTTTGAGTGGGGGAATAAGCAAGGTCTTTCAAAGAGTCCCAGGTTCAATGTCCGAGGCTAGGATAACAAGGCAAGGCAAAGTTGGTCGTGGTGGAACTGAATCGCAGTCCAGACTTGGCAGGGAGACGAGACACAATGCCCGGTCTGCTCGAGAGTAGCGGGTCGCAGGAACTGAAGGCGATGTTGGTTTCCAACTGACACGTTGACACCGCGATGGCCAGCCTGCGCGTAGAACTTTTTTGGGACTTCGAATCTCCCCGCAAACCAGGTGCCTGAACACTTTTTCCCAAGGGAAATGGACTGAAGACAACAACTTGCCAGATGCAAACCTCCCTGGAAACTCTCAAGGGAATCGGATTAATTAGCGTCCTCTCTCTCCACTAATCTCGCGCTTTTCCTCCTATTCTCTTTCTCAGAGCAGAATGTTTTCAGAAACAATCTCCTATCAAAAGGAGCACTCTCCGGGGAACCAGGCTCTGTTTCAAGGGCTTTTGTAATTAACTTTGGGCTAAAACTGTCAAAAGGGAACATCTGGAAGGGAGCAGAATCTTGTTGAGTTGGCACAAACCCCATATCCTCTTCAGTCTGATCCATAATGGCTGCAGGGTCATGACTCGAGGGTCCCTGAGACATCACAGCTGGTCAGATTATATTAAGAAGCTTGTATATTGGATATGATTATGCTGGCCATATTTCCTGTTATTCAGCATGATTTGTTGATGTCCGTGTCCAGGCTTCTGAAGATTATGATATTTCATTAAGAGCAAATAACAGTAGGATTACAGTCTTGGTAGTACAGTACTCAAGGATCAAGATCTTGCTCAAGTCAAACAATAATGGTATTAGGTTATGGTCAGCAATTGTCAAAAGGATAGCATGAACCCAAATACTAACATTGAGACTCTGAGATGCCATGCTTTATTATGAATCTTTGTGGCATGATGAGAGCTTCTTAAGAACTTCTCTCTTGAACTGTCTTCTGACCTGAACCTTTCAGGGTTATTTAATGCAATTTAATTTGCTCTGTAGATCCATATTCTGAAAGGCAGCCTAGCAATGATTAAATAAATAAATCTTCCATGTCTAAATGCTAAAATAAGATGGTTTGCGATTCCTGTGTTTGCAGCAAGTACATTAAGCTTGCACTCGGTTTGTATAATGAGAGCCAAATATTTTCAGTGTCGATCTGAAATGTGTCTGCTTTACCGCTGAGGCTGTCTGACACATTTGGGCTTTTAATAGATTGCTACAATAAAGTGACAAGCTGTTTAGGGGTTATTTGGTTGTTGTTTTTCATTTGTGAAAGCATTCCAAAGGTCATGGTTTTACGGTGGAAAATTATCAGTTTGCAACTAAGCATTGATCTCAGAAAAGCTAATTAATTGTAATGGCAATGTCACGAGAGGAGTGAAAGCAGTGAAATTTCTGAACAGCTTTGCATATGTGTGTGTGTGTGTGTGTGTGTGTGTACATGGAGAATGAGACTCCTTTAAAACATTCCTACCTGCCACTTGAAAATACCCTGATATTTAAATACAATGTGGGTATGAATCCTGATCACATAGTAAAAGAACTTAAATTTAATACCAATGCACATACAGCAGAGTCTCGCTTATCCAATGTAAATGGGCCGGCAGAATGTTGGATAAGCGAATATGTTGGATAATAAGGAGGGATTAAGGAAAAGCCTATTACACATCAAATTAGGTTATGTTTTTACAAATTAAGCACCAAAACATCATGTTAGACAACAAATTTGACAGAAAAAGTAGTTCAATACGCAGTAATGCTATGTAGTAATTACTGTATTTACGAATTTAGCACCAAAATATCACGATGTATTGAAAACATTGACTACAAAAATGTGTTGGATAATCCAGAACGTTGGATAAGTGAGACTCTATTGTATTATCAATTCAATCTGTTTCTTTTTCTCAACTAGAAAAAAGAACATTTAAAAGAAATGAAGAAACTGCCATACAATCCAGAAGATCAAAGCAAATAATCTGGATTTTATGAGTCTACACTGCCATATAATCCAGTTCAAAGCAGATAATCTGGATTTTATATGGCAGTGTAGATGGGGCCTAACTGGGAACCCAACTTTTAGAAATGTGTCTTCAAATGGTGGGAATTGAGAAATACGTCAATTACGTTGTGCCATAAAATGTAAAAATATTATCTAATTGAAGTCATACACAAACTACACAAAATTGTGAGTGATTTGGTGCAGCGGAAACAGAGAAATTTCATATTTTGATCACACATATAGATGAGAAAATTTGGAAGAAATTGAAAGTGTGAGAGATGTTGTGTGACTGGTTGAATTAATAATATTATTTTGCTATGTAACAAAATAGTAGGATTCAAAAAGGTAGAATGAATTATACACTTATTAAGAGCTCCTCAAAAATATAGCAGTTACAATCCGGGTGGGAAAACCATTTGCATAAACAAGAGCACAAATAGTGAATTTCACCAAAGGAAGGAAAGCGAAATAAGGTGGGACCTTGACCTACTTCTATCTCCCTCACTTCCTTTGCTTCTAGTACTTTTGTTTCTTGCATTTCCGTCTCTATTGATGGGAAGAGATCAATAGATGACCTCACTAATGAAAATGCTATTCAGTTACCCATCTAAGTTCAATAGCCAGATTGAAAGGGCAGATTCTCCAATCCTTTCATCAATGTACACACAGTCATTGCTTGCTTTTTGTCTGCTGTTCCAAACCGAGACTGTGGGAAACTTAATCCTGCCCATTACCTGGAAGAGCAGTGCTATCTTTTGATACATGGGGTGTTTTGTTATTTCCTCACATCTCGGTGAGATTCAGAAAAAGAGTATTTCTGCTGGATCACGACCTAAGAAAATTGATATACGCAGGACTAGATTTTAATCATAAATAAGAACACACAAATCACGAACCACATATGGCTCTCTTACGGCCCTTCCATACCACCATATAACTCGGAATATCAAGGCAGATAATCCACAATATCTGCTTTGAACTGGATTATCTGAGTCCACACTGCCATATTATCCAGTTCAATGTGGATTTTATACAGCCTCTCCATTACAGCTCCAACTATCTTTGTGGCTAAGAATCAGCAAGGAGTCAGATTCCCATTGGCCTAAAGTGAGCTCAGACATCATCAACCACTGGTTATAAGGAATGAACACTAGAGGTTTGTGAAGCTTCTGAAATCTGATTAGTAAATTCATTTCGGAGATTTGGATGGCACCCACTTCATTTCATAAAGATTCGGAATGAATCTCTGAAGCTTCATAATTGTTTCATGAAGATATGTTCCATTAGCAGCAATGGGGAAAATTTCAAGGCTCTCTAATTCAGAAATTTGTATTAACGAATCATACAAATCTCCAAATTACGAAGCTGACCTCCGAAGCTTTGCACAACCCTAATGAACGCCATGTGATCTTTATACATAATAGGATGATAAAAGAGCATTCTGAACTTTACCACTGATGGAATTGAACCAAACTTGGCACACAGAACTTCTGTGACTAACAGAAAATACTGGAAGGGTTTGGTGGGCATTGACCTTGAGTTTGGGAGTTGTAGTTCACCTACATTTGGAGAGCATTGTAGACTCAAACAATGATAGATCTGGACCAAACGTGGCATGAATACTCAATATGCCCAAATGTGAACACTGGTGGAATTTGGGGAAAATAGACATTGACATTTGAGAGTTGTAGTTGCTGGGATTTGTAGTTGCTGGGATTTGGGCCGGGCTGTGGTGCAGGCTAGTTAGCAGCCAGCTGCAATAAATCACTCTGACCAAGAGGTCATGAGTTCAAGGCCAGCCCATGTCGGGGTGAGCACCTGACAATTAAAAATAAAATATAGCCCCTGCTCGTTGCTGACCTAAGCAATCCGAAAGATAGTTGCATCTATCAAGTAGGAAATTTAGGTACCACTTATACGTGGGGAGGCTAATTTACAACACCATAAAAATCACCCAGCCGCCGTTGGAATGAGGAAGTTGCCGTCACAGTGGATGATGAAGCAGCTGCTCCCCCTGTGGCCGGAATCAAGCATACTGGAAGCTGGAAGCTGGAGAAAGTTTAAATTGCCTCTGTGTCTGTCTCTGTCTCTGTTCTATGTTATATGGCATTGAATGTTTGCCTTATATGTGTACAATGTGATCCGCTCTGAGTCCCCTTCGGGGTGAGAAGGGCGGGATATAAATACTGTAAATAAATAAATAAATAAATAAATAATTCACCTACAATCAAAGAGCCCCTTGAACTCCACCAACAATAGCAACTCCTCTGAAACCCCCCTCATGATCCCCCCAGGGCTCCCGACCCCCAGGTTGAGAAATGCTGCTCTAGGTGAATATGGATATTGCAAGCACAATCCTATCTCTGACACATATAAGTCCGCTTATGGAGATATACACCTCAGACTACATTTGAGCCATGAATATCCATCTCTCTTATCTACAAATTCACTTTTAAGAAGTTTTTTCTGCTTTTCAGGAAATAGCTGAAGTTAGTCACTAGGTAAACACCTAGAAATTATTCCTAGCCTACTGCCTTTAGTCTCTAACATATGCACAAATGCTGGCTAGGCTTCCATGGCCTCATTAGTTGTTTATGACCATTGCAGTGAGCCATATCAACAGTGGTGCGGAAGGAGGAGGATAGATCAAGGCAGGACTTGGCAGCTGAATGGGGAAGCAAGACTTCAAAAAGTAATGAGCTTCTAAAAGGAATGCCGTTTGGGATCGTGTCAGACATCCATGTGTCTTGGGCTGGCACTGATGATGACTGCTCTAAACATTCAAGACGAATGTGGAAGGAAGCAAATGCTTACTAATACAGATGGAAACAAAGAATTAACAATTGCACATGCTGAAGTTTCCCAGGGTTAGCATCATATACACCACACAGAATGAGATACACACTGACCCACTAAAAGTTGAAAGAAATACGATGGTAAAAGCAGACAATGAATTAGAATCCTATGAAACGTCTCTGGTTGTGTTTTGTGTGAGATGCATGTACAGTAGAGTCTCACTTATCCAAGCCTCGCTTATCCAAGCTTCTGGATTATACAAGCCATTTTTGTAGTCAATGTTTTCAATATATCATGATATTTTGGTGCTAAATTCGTAAATACAGTAATTACAACATAACATTACTGCCTATTGAACTACTTTTTCTGTCAAATTTGTTGTATAACATGATGTTTTGGTGCTTAATTTTGTTGCAGCTATCAACAAGAATTCTCAACAACATCCCACAAGTTTTCTCTAATGACAAAATACTTTAATTTCACTGCCCACGATGAGTAGTTTGAAGAATTTAGTCTCTCTAGTGGCAAACTACCACTTCCGCTTAGAGACATGTTTTCCAATCTTTCTTTGAACAAACACAACACTTGACAGTCTTTAGGAGTTCTGGGTTTTAGAGTCCTTCAGGTTTCTCCTAGACAACAGGACTGGTGCTGGTTCTGGGCCCATAACCCATGTTGCAGCTATCAAATTGGGGTTCCAAACATTCAGCCCCTTCTGCGGAAGTTGCACCCTTCGTCCAAGGAGAAAACCCTCAAACTTGTGCGCCAACTGCGACCATACCTCGTGAAGTCTGACTTGACCACGGTGGTGCATGCCTTAGTTACCTCTAGACTGGACTACTGTAATGCGCTCTACGTGGGGCTTCCCTTGAAGACGGCCAGGAAACTACAATTGGTCCAGCGCTCGGCAGCCAGATTAATAACAGGGGCGAGCTACAGGGAACGATCTACTCCCCTGTTTAAAGAGCTCCACTGGCTGCCGTTCACTTTCCGGTCCCAATTCAAGGTGCAGACCATCATCTATAAAGCCCTAAACGGTTTGGGACCCACCTACCTTAGGGACCGTATCTCCTACCATAAACCTGCTCGTTCCCTTCGTTCATCCGGGGAGGCCTTCCTTTCGCCACTGCCTCTGTCCCAGGCCCGTCTTGTGGGAACGAGGGAGAGGGCTTTTTCTGCTGTGGCCCCCCCGACTGTGGAATTCATTGCCCACTGAGATTAGGCAAGCCCCCACCTTGTTAGCCTTTAAGAAAGATCTAAAAACATGGCTTTTCCGATGTGCCTTTGGGGAGTAAATGTAATATATTGCTCTGGCCATTCCCCTTGGTTTTTATCCTTTAGACTGCTCCACCATTTTATTTCCCTGTTTCCCCCTATTCCTATGTCTCTCTCTCCCGAGTTTTTAATTAAGTGTTCATGTGACCTGCCCTGGTTTTCATTGTTTTCTCCGATTTGGGTTGTAATATATATTCGATGATTTTGCACTGTTATATTGTGTTATGATTTGCTGTTTATTTTGTTATATTGTATGGTGTCTGGGCATGGCCCCATGTAAGCCGCCCCGAGTCCCCATAGGGGAGATGGTGGCGGGGTATAAATAAAGTTTTATTATTATATTATTAAAACCCCAAAACATACTGTCTTTTAGAAAAGATAGATTTATATGAAAATATATACAAACGTAACAGTCCTTGGCTTTTATCAGCAGCTTCAACTGGCGAAACAAAATGTTATCTTCAAGCTTTCTTCAGCTCCACTCCAACAGCAACACCATCACCTTCACAATCACATTCACATTCACTAACTCCAGGTTTATTCAGTCTCTATTAATAGCACTCAGTCTTTAGCAGGTGTCTTGATTGCTGCTGGTCAAACATGGATAGGACATGATTCTTACAAACACTTATCCATTTTCACATAAGAAATGACCTAAATAATATAAAACTCTGACAAATTTGTAAAATCATAACATAATTTGATGTTTATAATAGGCTTTTCCTTAATCCCTCCTTATTATCCAAGATTTTCACTTATCCAAGGTTCTGCCGGCCCATTTAGCTTGGATAAGTGAGACTAACAAATCTTTCTATCTATCTAAACAAATTAAGACAGATTGCAGTATGTATTTCTCCCATAACAAGGTTTCTTGAAACTCATTCTCCACACAAATACAGCAAAAACTATGAATGCCGGTAAATGCTTCTCAGATGCTTTTTACTTCAAATGCCAAGAATTGTACTGAATGAATGCAAATTCTTATGAATTGTTTACCTGTCCATCATCTACATGTATCCAGCTAAATGAGTCAGTAGATACAATTCCAGTGACAAAACCTTGGCTTTCCAGTTGCAAAAACCGAACCTGATGCTCACTATGTTACATAAAGTAAACATGGGCACTCCAGCCTTGGACTGGAGAACGTGAATGGATGCCTGGCCATTTAAATCTATGTACGGTTCACTTTCATAGCTTCCGATATATTTAAGTTTTTGGGAAAAAAAATCCCTTTGCTGTAGTTTACCACAGACTCAACCATGTGTGCTTAGAAAATCAGGCAGGACTGACTAAACTGATTTCCTTGGTGACCTTTTCGACTGTCAACTCAAAACAATTTAGTCTATTTTAAGTCATTTGAGAGTACTGTAAACATTATCCAAGGGGCTCAGGAAGGACAGTCCAAATCCTGACCTTTGAAGCTGATGCGGGGGGTAGACATATTCCACTTTAAGCCATTTTAGAGCAAGATGATAAAGGTCTCCCATCCTGTGGAACAAATGCATTTATTTTCTATGAAAGGAGAAAGCAAAGAAAAACGAAGGAGGGTTTTTTCATGCAGGTATTTAATATTTTGTGTGGTTTGCTTTTTTAAAAAAAAGTCACACTGCAGTTATGCACAATTAAACTCCAATGTATATATTCTACTCCCAAGCTATCTTAACTACTTGGAAGGGTGAACTGGCTGCACAGGGAACAGATCAGAGACTATATAATTGAATCAAACAAGAATTTATTAACTGACAAGAATTTTAGACTTTTTCTCCTCCTGAGTCTCACTACAAAGTCTTTATGAGGAGAGATAATGTATTTGAGAGATAGACACAGTTCTGGCCAAACTGAGTTTCTTGAATCTTTGTTTTTTCTTATTGTCTCTTTCTTGTATTGTGTTCGTTCAACTGTCTCTATGAAAGTCTCAATATTTAACTCCAACTGGACTGGAATACAACTCTGACTGGATGTGCTATTTTGTAGACCTTCTGGCCTTCCTCTCTCTTCACCTTCAACTCCCAGAAATCTGGGAACTGGCAGGGATTTCTGGGAGTTGTAGGCTGAAAACATCTGGGGACCCCAGTGTTGTGACTCAGCTTTTGTGTGATTCTGATAAGGATTCTGGGATGCAGTTTCAAGATGATGGGATTCAGGTTCCGGATGAATTTCCAGATGACTCTGATGGGAATTATGGGATTCAGGTGCAGAGTGTTCCTGCTGTGGGAGATGAGGAGCAGGGAGGCTTTCCCATGGGAAGAAATTTTGTTGTTAATGATGATGGTTTTCAGGTGCAAGAAGCAGAAAGGGAGAGCAGCTCCCAGCCTCAGTCTGATAACACTATCGAACCCTGTGGCCTTGAAAGCAAAAGAGATGAGGCTGTGTTTTTAGATCGGGCTAGTCATTTGGAATTTCAGGGGTTGTGCAGAAGTCTCAGAATAGCAAATAAGAGGTTCAAAGGGCAAAGAAATGCCTTCATGTTATGCTATTAAAACAGTCTGCTGAGAAGGAAATCTTTGTCAAAGCAATTTCCTCGCTTGAATCAAGAACCAAGTCTGCTCTCCTGTATTATCTTATAGCCTGGATGTAGCCTCGTTTCTGGGACTTTGGCTTCGTTTTAAGAACCTTGTTTCATGCCTAATGTTTCCATAGATTTGTTCTTACAGCCTTGTTTTTGTAACTATCTTTTGGAACTCAACATTTGCCTTTTATGAACTATCTTTTCCCTATTTCCTAATAAACTACAAAAGACTACATTTGGTGTGCAGTCTGGTGTCTTTAGCAAGGTGAAGCTAACCTGAAGTGCGACACCCAGGTTGAGAATCACTGGTCTAGACTGCCCCCCCCCCCCCAGAAACTGTACATAAAATATTAATCCCTCTAACTTAATAATAATAATAATAATAATAATAATAATAATAATAATAATAATAATAATAATTTTATTCTTGTACCCCGCCTCTATCTCCCCGCAGGGACTCAGGGCGGCTTACAAATGCAAAAGAGTATACATACAAAAAACATCGAATACCGAAAACGCACAAATGAAAAATTAAAACATACGATTAAAATCAAACCATTAATAAGACAAAGTTAAAAACGCAGCAATAAAACATAAGGATGGGCTGATCAAACTGCACTAAGTGAGAACTTGTAAACATGGAGGAAGTTAAAAGTGCTATAAGAATATGGGGAAGAGCCCAAAAGTGAGTTGAACCCTGAGGCTATATAGAGAAACTAGCTGTGCCCGGCCACACATTGCTGTGGCTTTTTTTAGGTGGTTCCGTGTCTTAGGGGGGGAATCCTTTGTTGGGAGGTGTTAGGTGGCCCTGATTGTTTCCTGGATGGAATTCCTTTGTTTTCAGAGTGTTGCTCTTTATTTTGTGTTTAGGGCTTAACTAGGGGTAAACCCAACTCTGAATCCAAACATGACTCCTTATTTGTTGTCAAAGGCTTTCATCGTTGGAATCACTAGGTTGTCGTGGGTTTTCCATGCTGTATGACCATGTTCCAGAAGCATTCTCTCCTGACCTTTCACCTACATCTATGGCAGGGCATTCTCAGAGGTTGAGGGGTCTGTTGGAAACTAAGTAAGTGAGTTTTATATATCTACTAGCTGTGCCCAGCCACGCGTTGCTGTGGCAAAGTGGTGGTGGTATTGGTTAAAAATTGTTGTGTAATTTTTATTTGACGTTATTTGTATCTTTTAATTACTTTTATTGTAAGTTATCTTTTTATTTGTTATATTTTATTATTTTCTTGTACTATTTTTAGTTATTTTATGTTATTATAGTATTTTATTGTATTAATTTTTTTAGTGTTTTTAATTATTTTTAGTGTTTTTAATTATTTTTTATTGGGTTGCTAGGAGACCAAGTTGGAGGAGCTTAGCCTTCTAACTGGCAGCAATTGGATAAAAGCAATTATTCCTCTTTCTCTAATTAGGACTTTATTTTTCTTTTCTTTTTGTTGTATCAACCTAGAGTTGTGGATGATGGGTTGTGTTGTCAAATTTCGAGGTTGGGGGGCCTGTAGTTTTGTTGTTTTGTTGGTCGCCGTGATGCCATCACTCTTTTATATATATAGATGGAATGTCCAGGGTGGGATGAAGAACTCTTATCTGCTACTTATTCATTGACTCCTGATTCTATTTAATTTGTAGCCATGGCTCCACCCTAATCTCATGTTTCACAAGGTCATATTGAAACAGAAATCAAACCAGACGAAGGAAAACTGAACCCAATTTTGTGACGGCTATTTATGAAGGCTTCACTAATACAACCTCCTGCACAGATGAAAAGTGGTCCTCTTATGAGTCGGAAGTCCTAACCAACTGCTAGTTAATCTGAAATACCCTGCAGATGCGAGACGTGGCTCACTCAGCATCACTGTCTTATTATGGTGCGAGTCATAAGAGCAGTTTCATTTTCAGGTCAAAGTTCTGATTGGTTGGATGTCATACCTGCCGAGCTGAGTGGGCATCAAATTGGTTATTAATTGATTTACATAATTAATTAACTTTCAGCCTGTGGAGGGCTAAGGAACACTATAATCAGTATCTAACTTAATGTACATCCAAAAATATTTTGCAAGCTGCTCACAACTTTACATGGTGTCTGGAAAAAGATGAAATTGTGCAGATTGTGAGATTGTGCAGTTTCCTCTGAGCTTCTATAGGAAGGGAGACAAGAAGGAAGACTCAGGACACAACAACACTGCTCACTTAGGTTGGTGTGAAACCGGCAGAGAAGAAATTGGTTTTGCTGTGTGAATAAGTAGACCAGGGGTCCCCAAACTAAGGCCTGGGGGCCGGATGCGGCCCACTGAAGCCATTTATCTGGCCCCCACGGCACAAGGGCTGAAGGGGGTTGGGCTAAATGACCCAAAGGGTCTCTTCTTCTCTTACAACCATTATTATTATTATTATTATTATCATCATCATCATCATCATCATCATCATCATCATCATCATCATCATAAAAGCTGGGTGGCCATCTGTCAGGGGTGCTTTGCTTGTGCTTTTGGTCCACAGAGGCAGAAGGGGGTTGGACAAAATGGCCCAAGGGGTCTCTTCCAAGCCTCTTTATTATTATTATTATTATTATTATTATTATTATTATTATTATTATTATTATTATTAGGAGCCCCCAGATGGCGTAGTGGACTAAGTGACTTGAAGGTTGGGTTGCTGACCTGAAGGCTGCCAGGTTCGAATCCCACCTGGGGAGAGTGCGGATGAGCTCCCTCTATCAGCTCCAACTCCATGCGGGGACATGAGAGAAGCCTCCCACAAGGATGGTAAAAACATCAAAACATCCGGGCATCCCCTGGGCAACGTCCTTGCAGGCGGCCAATTCTCTCACTCCAGAAGCAACTCAAGTTGCTCCTGACACGGAAAAAAAAATTATTATTATTATTTATTAACATTGAGGCTGGGTGGCCATCTGTCAGGGGTGCTTTGCTTGTGCTTTCGGTGCACAAAAGGCAGAAGGAGATTGGACTCAATGGCCCAAAGGGTCTCTTCCAACCTTCTTTATTATTATTTTATTGTATGACACAGCAAACAAGATAGACATGCTGGATTTCATATCACAAAATCACAAGTCAAACACTTCCCAAGTGTCTAGGACTGTGTGATGTATTTTCGGATGATGTGCGCAGATCCCAGCAGGGTGGCCTTTTGCAGCTGGCAGATTGAAATTTTGTCAATGTCTATTGTTTCCAAATGCCGGGTGAGATCTTTTGGCATGGCACCCAGTGTGCCCATCACCACCGGGACCACCTGCACTGGTTTCTGCCAGAGTCTTTGAAGTTCAATCTTGAGGTCCTGATAGCGGCTGAGTTTTTCCTGTTGTTTTTCGTCAATGCGACTGTCACCTGGGATGGCGACATCAATGATCCAAACCTTGTTCTTTTCCACAACTGTGATGTCTGGTGTGTTGTGTTCCAGAACTTTGTCAGTCTGGATTTGGAAGTCCCACAGTATCTTTGTGTGCTCATTTTCCAATACTTTTGCAGGTTTGTGATCCCACCAGTTCTTTGCTGCTGGAAGGTGGTACTTGAGGCATAAGTTCCAATGAATCATTTGGGCCACATAGTTGTGCCTCTGTTTGTAGTCTGTCTGTGCAATTTTCTTACAGCAGCTGAGGATATGATCAATGGTTTCGTTGGTTTCCTTGCACAGTCTGCGTTTTGGGTCATCAGCTGATTTTTCGATCTTGTTTATTATTATTATTATTATTATTATTATTATTATTATTATTATTATTAACATTGAGGTTGGGTGGCCATCTGTCAGGGGTGTTTTGCTTGTGCTTTCGGTGCACAAAGGCAGAAGGGGATTGGACTCAATGGCCCAGAGGGTCTCTTCCAACCCTCTTTTTATTATTATTGCTGTTATTTATTATTATTATTATTATTATTATTATTATTATTATTATTATTATTATTATTGCTCAGTGGCCAACTATAGTCTGGCTCTCCAATGGTCCGAAGGATTGTGAACTGGCCCCCTGTTTAAAAAGTTTGGGGACCCCTGAAGTAGACTTTGAACCCAGTCTGCATCAATTGAAGTATGCTGAGGAGAAAGGACGAAAGTCAGCAGGGGAGAGAAAAACATTAAAAAAGAAGTTGAAAAAAGTGGGGTGGGAAAGGCTTAATCATGACTGTCCCTACCAAATCAGGACAGTTGGAGGGCACAATCCTACCGTTGTGAGAAATCGCATGGGGAATATGGCGCCAGGAATCAGAGATGAAAAGGGCGAGGAACAAGACAACTTTGTCGCAAGGGACTTGAGCAATTAGGAGATTAGGAGAACAGAGTCAGAAAGAGCTTAGCCGTGGAGAAGCTGGCCTGGATGGGAAAGAATGGATGGTAACGAGAGAGAAGATAAACCAGCCACATGACCTTGGAGGTGTCTACGGACAACGCTGGCTCTTCGGCTTAGAAATGGAGATGAGCACCAACCCTCTGAGTCGGACACGACTAGACTTAATGCCAAGGGAAAACCTTTACTTTCACTATATATACAAGGGTTGAATGAAAACTAATGCCTCCACCTTCCTTACTTCAGTTTGGACAGGAATATTTTTAATAAATCAAACGCAGAAATAATCCATAGAATGTGCTCTTTAACTACCACTATTCCTGCAAAGCAATAATACCAAACTGGGACAGGAATTCAACGAATTTTGACTTGGGACATTTGTTCTTCCATCCCGCTATGTTCCATGATACCATTCTGAAACTCCCTAGTCATCCCAGAGTTTGTATTTGGTCATCTGCATCCATGATTACACAACCATTTCTGTACCACTATTCAATTTTCCACATCATCACCAGACAATTGGATACATATCTGCCAACGATGAACATGTTTTCTGAAGCCGTCATGGAAGAAGTTGACACTCAGTTTCCGCAACCAGCGTCTCATAGGACCCATCGTGCACAGATCTTCCGATAGCCAAGCAAAGCAATAATGTGACCCACACGTTCTTGTGAAATGCCGATTATGCTTTCAGAGATAAGAAAGCACATTCCTCAGTCCGAAGGAAGTTCCGATCTCCAAAGCCGGAAACCATGCCTGATAGGTCATAGCAATCACAACAGGCTGTCAGTGAAAACTAGCCTGCTGTTAACTGTTTCATTGCTGAAACACACACTCTTGCAAAACAGCAGAAACACTTGATTTACATTTCATACACATACAACCATAATCCAACAAGCACCAACCCCCAGAGTCGAACGCGACTAGACTTAATGTCAGGGGAAATTTATTTATTTATTTGTTTATTTACAGTATTTATATTCTGCCCTTCTCACCCCGAAGGGGACTCAGGGCGGATTACAATGAACACATATATGGCAAACATTCAATGCCAACAGACAAACAACATATATGAACTAGTCTCCTATTTTAATATTGTATGTTTTATGTCGATTTTATCGATTGTTTTACTGATAATTGATGTTTTATTGGTATACTGTAATTGTTTTATTGTTGTATCATTGATATTTGATTGTTTTATCGGGCAAGGCCCCATGTAAGCCACCCCGAGTCCCTTCGGGGAGATGGGGCGGGGTATAAAAATAAAGTTGTTGTTATTATTATTATTATTATTATTATTATTATTATTATTTATTAAATTTTGAAAATAACAATAAAATCCACTTCAGTGGGTTAGGAAAGTATGGGGGGAAGAAAGGATGGGGGGTAGGGAGGGGGAAAGGGGTAATAAGGGTGGGGGGGTCAGGGTCCTTGTCGATTATTATATTATCATTATTATATAGACAGACACAGAGGCATTTAACATTTTATTCCAGCTTCACGATTCCGGCCACAGGGGGAGCTGTTGCTTCACTGTCCACTGGCGGCTGTACTTCCTCATTCCTTTCCTCGTGTTTTGCTGGCAGTTTTATGATGTTGTAAATTAGTTAAATTAGCCTCCCGCATAAAGCGTACCTAAATTTCCCTAATTGACAGATGCAACTGTCTTTCGGGGCTGCATAGGTCAACAGCAAGCCGGGCTATTAATGGCCGGGGGCTTAACCTAACCCGGGCTGCGAACTCATGACCTCTCGGTCAGTAGTGATTTATTGCAGCTGGTTACTATCCAGCTGTGCCACAGCCCAGCCCTTTACTTTTACCTTTAAAGTATTTTAGAAAAATGCAAATGTTGCTGAAGTAGAATGTAAGGAATTATAACTAAAATCTTAACAAATTAGGCTTTTTGTACTAAAGCTCCAATTGTCATTCCTTATCATAAGTTAATGTGTTGTTTTTATCTAAGCAACTGCATCTTGCCCAAGATTCAGAAGAATTAAATGTGGATGCATCCTCTGCCAATAGGCAGAATGGGTTGAGAATCAGTCTGGCAGAGGACTCGCTTTGGCACCTTCCAGCCTTCCGGCAGTAGGAAACGCATAATTCCCAAAGACAAATTCCTGCAGCATTATCCTGTTAACCTGAGCCGACAGGGCGACTGCCTGGGACTTGCCAAAACCCAGGTGAACAGCAAAGGTAGTATTAGAAATTAGGACAAATTAGATGGTTGTTTTATTCTTGAGTGTTATACTTCTGGCGTGGGCTATTAAAAAAACTTCCTCTTCACTAATGCAACAATGGGATTATAGTAGCAAATTAAATCACCATCTGCTGTTAAGATGAGAATATGTTCGCCCTGGTGGCATGCCATAAAGACAGATTTCCCCGAACAGATTTCAGTTACTATTTCTTTAAATGCCAACACAATACATTTGTTTTAAAATACCCACAAATCGTGAAATGGTGATTATAAAACTGCATCAAACCCAGGGGGCCACCGGGGTGCCAATTTTGGGGTAAGAAAAGGGAAAATCAGGCTCAGGATAGGGATGAAAAATGTGTTATGCTTCTAGCGGGTCCTTTTTTAAAATCCTGCATTAATCTGCTTCTTTTTAATGAAAATGAAGGAGATTAATGATAACAATGCATATTTCAACAGCAATTAAATATGTTTGTTGTTGTGTGCCTTTCCAGTCATTTCCAAAGTCTGGTGACGGACAAAACAAACCTATCATAGGACTATCCTGGCAAAAGCTACTCAGAGGTGGGTATCATTGCCTTCCTCTGCGGATGGAAGAATGTGTCTCACCAAGGTCCCATCTACACTAACCATATAATGCAGTTTGAAACTGCATTGTATGACAGTGTACATGGGGACCCACTGTTTTTCCATGGAATTCGAAGCCAAATCTCCAGAATCCTACTCAGAGCCGGTTCAACAATGAGGCGAATTAAGCGGTCGCTTGGGGCGCAAAACATACAGGGGTGCAGTCGAGACTGCTTTTTCTGTTGATTTGTTGTAAAGCATGATGTTTTGGTGCTTAATTTGTAAAATCTTAATGTAATCTGATATTTAATAGCCTTTTCCTTAATCCCTCCTTATTATCCAACATTTTCACTTATCCAACGCTTTTATTTTTCAGTGATTGGTTTGGGGGGGGGGGGCGCCAAAATTCTGTTCGCCTACACTTGAAAATTACCTAGGGCCGGCTCTGATCCTACTCCAACATGCAAATCATTACACCATGCTGACTCTTATTTGGAGTAGGTATCAAAGTATAATTTTATCTCAATATTTACCTTGCCAAAGGCATTTTTATCTATTTTTAATAGTATGAATTGATTTATTTAATCAAAAGCTGCAGTTAAAATCAAGGAAGCGCAATAGCTGAGAAATAATTAAGATCTAGCTTGTTCTGAGTCGTCCGGGTTGTATAGCCATGTTCCAGAAGCATTCTCTCCTGATGTTTCGCCCACATCTATGGCAGGCATCCTCAGAGGTTGAGGTGTGTGAAACGTCAGGAGAGAATGCTTCTAGAACATGGACATACAGCCCAGAAGACTCACAACAACCCAGTGAGTCAGGCCATGAAAGCCTTCAACACAAATTAAGATCTAGTTTATACATTAAAATTGGGTCAGTTTGTGTTGGAATTTTCAAAGAGTGGATTTCTCCAAACATTGCTAGTTGTAAGATGTATTATTATTATTATTATTATTATTATTATTATTATTATTATTATTATTATTTTATTGTATGACACAGCAAACAAGATCGATATGCTGGATTTCGTATCACAAAACCACAAGTCGAACACTTCCCAAGTGTCTAGGACTGTGTGATGTATTTTCGGATGATGCGCGCAAATCCCAGTAGGGTGGCCTTTTGCAGTTGGCAGATTGTAATTTTGTCAATGTCTATTGTTTCCAAATGCCGGCTGAGATCTTTTGGCACGGCACCCAATGTGACCATCACCACCGGGACCACCTGCACTGGTTTCTGCCAGAGTCTTTGAAGTTCAATCTTCAGGTCGTGATAGCGGCAGAGTTTTTCCTGTTGTTTTTCGTCAATGCGACTGTCACCTGGGATGGCAACATCAATGATCCAAACCTTTTTCCTTTCCACAACTGTGATGTCTGGTGTGTTGTGTTCCAGAACTTTCTCAGTCTGGATTCGGAAGTCCCACAGTATCTTTGCATGTTCATTTTCCAAAACTTTTGCAGGTTTGTGATCCCACCAGTTCTTTACTGCAGGGAGGTGGTATTTGAGGCATAAGTTCCAATGAATCCTTTGGGCCACATAGTTGTGCCTCTGTTTGTAGTCTGTCTGTGCGATTTTCTTACAGCAGCTGAGGATATGATCAATGGTTTCGTCGTTTTCTTTGCACAGTCTGCATTTTGGGTCATCAGATGATTTTTCAATCTTGGCCTGAATTGCCTTTGTCCTGATGTCTTGCTCCTGGGCTGCAAGGATCAGGCCTTCTGTCTCCTTCTTCAGGGTCCCATTCATGAGCCAGAGCCAGGTCTTCTCCTTATCAGCTTTTCCTTCAATTTTGTCAAGGAACTTTCCATGCAATGTTTTGTTGTGCCAGCTGTCAGCTCTAGTTTGTAGTGCGGTTTTCTTGTACTGTTTTTTTGTCTGCTGTGCTTTGAGGAGTTTCTTATTTTTGACTTCAATCAAAGCAAGTTCTTCACTTTGCTTCACATATTCTGCCAGGGTATGTTCTTCTTTGACTGCTTGTTTTACTTGTAAAAGTCCTCTGCCCCCTGATTTTCTAGGCAGATATAACTGGTCAACATCACTGTAAGGGTGCAGGGAATGATGAATGGTCATGAGTTTTCTTGATTTTCTGTCCAAATTATTATTATTATTATTATTATTATTATTATTATTATTATTATTATTTTAGTATGACACAGCAAACAAGATAGATATGCTGGATTTCATATTATTATTATTATTATTATTATTATTATTATTATTATTATTATTTGGATTTGCTTGTGCTCAACTATAGATTCAATCTACCACAGACTGTGGCAATGAGTAAAAAAATGCAGACACTTGTAAATACCAAATTGCAAGGTCCCTGTTTTGAATTTCATTGGTATGAGGAGTTCATTAAGCAGCTAGAGTTGATTAATGTGGATTTTAATGGGCAGCTGCCTTAGGATGCTGTTCTGGTTGGATGCCAAGTAAATGTCTAGAGTGAAGACTTGAGAAGCTTTCTAATACACTCAATGCTAGTTTCAAAGAGTTTCCCATCTTAAGATGTTAGTTCCCGTGAAAAGCAGCCTTGCTTTCTCAGCAATTACAAAAGATAAAATTAAACTGTATAGTCTGGGAGAATTATATGTATCTGAAAGTATGTTCTTCCAGAGGTGTAAGCAAAATGTGGGAGATGATGGAGCACTCTGAATTAATAGGCAGTTAAAAAAGCTGGATGAATGTTGATTCCATGATCTTACAAAACATATCAAAACAGAAGAAGTCACCAACAGCACTCACTTACCTTGCCCTCCTTTCCTCTGGGCTGTTTTGAAAACTGGACCAAATATGCAAACGAACAGAAAGATTCTCAGAAAAATGGAAGCAATTGTCCTGTCTTTGGAAGCACTCTTGATGCTCGCAAATGTGGAAGCCTGCAAGTCAGTCAAGAGCAGACTTTTGGATCTTGACTTTTATAATCTAACTCAGGGGTCCTCAAACTTTTTAAGTGGAGGGCTGATTCACAGTCCCTCAGACTGCTGGGGGACCGGACTATGATGAAATAGTCCAAAATTAGGATTGTTGTTGTTGTGTGCCTTCAAGTCATTTCAGACTTTGGTCAACCCTGTCTAAAGTTTACGACAGACGCCAGGTCAATGACCTTGGAGGGCCGCATCCAGCCCATGGGCCTTAGTTTGGGGACCCCTGATAAGACTCTCATAAGACCATAGGTAAGTAAGGAGACCTCCAAAGACCATCTAGACGATCTCATAATACCATAGGTAAGGAAAGGGACCCTCAAAGGCCATCTAGATGATCTCATCAGGCCATCAGAAGACCATAGATAAGGAAAGGGATCCTCAAATTTATTTATTTATTTATTTATTTATTTATTTACAGTATTTATATTCCGCCCTTCTTTCTCACCCCGAAGGGGACTCAGGGTGGATTACAATGAACACATATATGGCAAACATTCAATGCCAGCAGACAAACAACATACATTAGACAGACTCAGAGGCATTTTTAACATTTTTCCAGCTTCACGATTCCGGTCACAGGGGGAGCTGTTGCTTCACCTTCCAGTAGTGGCTGTACTTCCGCATTCCTTTCCTCGTGTTTTGCTGGCAGTTTTATGGTGTTGTAAATTAGCCTCCCGCATAAAGCGTCCCTAAATTTCCCTAATTGACAGGTGCAACCATCTTTCGGGGCTGCATAGGTCAACAGCAAGCAGGGGCTATTAATGGTCGGAGGCTTAACCCGACCCGGGCTTCGAACTCATGACCTCTCGGTCAGTAGTGATTTATAGCAGCTGGTTACTAGCCAGCTGCGCCACAGCCCGGCCCCATCTAGACCATCTAGATGGTTTCATAAGACCATAAGTAAGGAAAGGTACCCTCAAAGGCCATCTAGATGATCTCATCAGGCCATCAGAAGACCATAGATAAAAAAGGACCTCAAAGACCATCTAGATGGTCTCATAAGACCATAGGTAAGGAAAGGTACCCTCAAAGGCCATCTAGATGTTTTCATAAGACCATAGGTAAGGAAAGGAGCTCCCAAAAGCCAGCTAGACAAACTCATAAATCCGTAGGTAAGGAAAGGGATCCTCAAAGGCCATCCAGATGGTCTCACAAGGCCATAGCTAAGCAACGAGACCTTCAAAGACCAGGTAGACTTAGGTCAACCCTAAGTCTAAAGTTTAGGACAGGGGCCAGGTCAATGACCATGGAGGGCCGCATCCGGCCCACGGGCCTTAGTTTAGGGACCCCTGATCTAACTCTTGCAGCAAAGACAACTTGTTCCCATATCACATCATTACTTCCATGCAAGCATGGAGTCATGACAGCATATGCTTGCATTTTGAGTAATCCCACCCAGATGAGAACTTTGGCAACTGCAAGATGTAATGTGTTGCCACCAACTCTTTGGGATGAGAGATATATAACAGTGGAAAGTTACAAAAGGGTTTGTTCTTGTGACTTGTTTGCTCCAAATACGATAATATACAGATGAAATACAGGAATTTGATTTTTTCACAGTGTTCTCAAGGGTGTTATAAAATTCCATAACTTCTGAACAACTCTGATTCATTCTTTTGTTAGACCGTTGCAAATGTTATTCTTGAGATCTTTTAAGTATTTTTTTTTATCTGTGACTTCCTCTTGTATATACCTGTGTTGTGATTCTGTTGTTGTATGTCAATAAAGGCTCTGTGTATGTGGCAAACGAACTGGCAGAAGTGATAAAAAATAAAGAAAGGCAATGGAAAAACCTATATTTCTCTATATTCCACCTACACATTCTTTCTGCAAGATTGCAAGATTTGAGGAGTCTGGCAGTGAAAGAGGAATTATAAGGTATTTTTGTCGCTTGCAGGGATGAATAATGATGAAGATTACATCCTTGGTCATTCCGCAAGTAAACCTGGGGTCAAGATTTAAATACTGCAGAAGTACTCTCTCAGCTAGGTATGCTGCAGTGCTTGCCCTTCAGCTGAACTGTTATAGCTCAGCTGTCAGGATCTGGCCCTTCACAGGAGTTAGAGTGGGACTCAGAGGCTGATTTAGATTTTGAGCCTCTCCAGGATTTGTATCAGAGCCCAATGGCTTTGCAGGTGCCTGAAGTTGTGGTTACAGAGGAACAACTAATTGGAAAACATTCCGATGTTAACTCAAGGCTAAATTCACCAGATTGAGTTGTTGTAGGGGAGGATGAGTCTTTTGATCGGAGGCAATCTATCTCACAGGATAGGAGTCAAAGAGAAGTGCTGAGAAGAAGTAAACATTTGACTCTCAAACACTTTAGTTAATAAACTTTCCTATGGGAAGCTGTGATTGTTCTGGATCTCATGAACGGTAGCCCTCAGGTTTCCTTAAAGGGACCTTGAGCCTTGTTTTCTTTGCGGTGTCAACGTTGCCTTTCTTGGGAGTAGCATCTCCGGTCCTATCTCTTGCTCTTGCCTTGTTCCCATGCTGTTTCCAGGATATCCAGTTGCAGTTTGTGCCTTGTGACTCTCGAGTATACCTCTCCTTGTTACTCCTGTTTTTCCCTGCTCTCCAAGGGATACCTTCCATGTGGATTACAGTTGGCATTTTTGCTGCGTCTTGTCCCTGATTCCTGCAACTACTGGCTGTTTGCTGACTTTGACTCTTTGCGGGAACTCTTTGTGTTCTGTTTGTGGATTACAACTTTCAAAGACTTTGAAGAACTATCTTTTGAACTATTGTGAAGATTATATTATGGACTACTGATTTATTACTCTTACTGCTATTTACTTGCATATATACATATATATAACTTTCAATAAACTGTATTGCTTGAATACCTGGCTTCCGTGTGGTTCTCAGAGTGTTCTCGTACCCTTGGGGTGCAACATGAACATAGTTCCACAGACTTCCATAATCCACCAAAGCTAAATGGTGAGGTTAGTGGAGCAGTTCAGATGCACTGGATTAAAGCTTCAAACCTCGCAGCATGTGAGGATTTAAAATAAACTAAGGGGGCATCTATATTGTAGAATTAATGCAATTTGGCATCACTTTTACTGCCAAGGCTCAATGCTATGGCATCATGAGAGTTTTGCAAGATTTCTCTATCAAATAATGCTGGTGCTCAACCAAACCATATCCGTTTTAATGTCTCCTTCCTCCTGATACTACAACAGACAATCCAAGCTCACAGTCAAATATATAAATATTTTAATTGTGGTTTTATTATTCTTTTTCAGTGTAGATATAAATCCTATACTGCCTCTGTACAAGAATTTATTCAACAAAGCTGGAGACCTCCATATTGTTTGCAACCCAAAATAAACCCTGAAAAAAAACCATGTACACAAATGAAAGACAATTTTTTAGATCAACAGCTTACTGTATACTTATTGCTTTTCCCCGCAACTTTTAATTAAAATCTAGAATACTTGCTTAAGAGTAACTCACTTAAGGAATTAAAGCTGTAATTACATTTTTTGCTGGTGGCCTTAGGTTTCATTTTTGGTGGGTGGCAGTTGCTCTAAAGGCTGACAAATGGAAAGATAGCATTGGCTGGAATGTGAGTTAGTGCTTTTTAATTAGAACTTTAACTCTTCCTTACGCCGGCGTTATTGCCAATTAAGCAATAAGGGAACGAATGGCTAATTTTAGAATTTCCACTGTCAAAAACTATTGTTTTCAGTTTAAATTTCTGTCAAACCATACCCGCTGTGATATTGTATACATTCCTCTGATAGAAAGTTGAAAATGGTTCTGTCTGGAATACAGAACAAAAACACTAATATTTTAATTGCACTTGCCTGGTTTAATTTAGTAGTTCTTCCTAGGACAGCCATGTTTTATGACAACCTGCTATAGGCTGGAACCTCATTGATGACATATACGGGTTTGTATATATATATTAGATGAAGTACAAGGGGTTCTTCGCCATTCAAAGCCTTCAAACCATCAAACCGGGTAGAAGGAAATGCTTGTGAAGCTATACAAAATCTAGACAACCCAACAAGGATCTCTGTTATGAGGTGGTTCTACACTGATCTGACAAGTTGTCAAGATATATGTTCCTATCTATCTATCAATCAATCTATCTAACTAACTAGCAATCTATCTAGGATGACTCTATGTTGTCCTTGTGAAGTCCTCATGGACAACAAGTTAAACATGAGCCAACAATGTGATATGGCAGCAAAAAAAAGCCAATGGGATTGTGGCCTGCAATAATAATAATAATAATACTAATAATAATAATAATAAGTGAAGAACCTGCTTTGATTGAAGTCAAAAATCAGAAACTCCTCAAAGCACAGTAGACAAAAAAAACCAGTACAAGAAAACCGCACTACAAACTAGAGCTGACAGCTGGCACAACAAAACATCGCATGGAAAGTTCCTTGACAAAATTGAAGGAAAAGCTGATAAGGAGAAGACCTGGCTCTGGCTCACGAATGGGACCCTGAAGAAGGAGACAGAAGTCCTGATCCTTGCAGCCCAGGAGCAAGCCATCAGAACAAAGGCAAACAAGGCCAAGATCGAAAAATCAGCTGATGACCCAAAATGCAGACTGTGAAAGGAAGCCGACGAAACCATTGATCATATCCTCAGCTGCTGTAAGAAAATCGCACAGACAGACTACAAACAGAGGCACAACTATATGGCCCAAATGATTCATTGGACCTTACGCCTCAAATACCACCTCGCAGCAGCAAAGAACTGGTGGGATCACAAACCTGCAAAAGTATTGGAAAATGAACACGCAAAGATACTGTGGGACTTCCGAATCCAGACTGACAATGTTCTGGAACACAACACACCAGACATCACAGTTGTGGAAAGGAAAAAGGTTTGGATCATTGAAGTTGCCATCCCAGGTGACAGTCGCATTGACGAAAAACAACAGGAAAAACTCGGCCGCTATCAGGACCTCAAGATTGAACTTCAAAGACTCTAGCAGAAACCAGTGCAGGTGGTCCCGGTGGTGATGGGCACACTGGGTGCCGTGCAAAAGATCTCAGCTGGCATTTTGAAACAATAGACATTGACAAAATTACGATCTGCCAACTGCAAAAGGCCACCCTACTGGGATCTGCGTGCATCATCCGAAAATACATCACACAGTCCTAAACGCTTGGGAAGTGTTCGACTTGTGATTTTGTGATATGAAATCCAGCATGCCTATCTTGTTTGCTGTGTCATAATAAAATAATAATAATAATAATAATAAAACTTTATTTATATACCACCCTATTTCCCAGAAGGGACTCAGGGCGGTTTGCAACAAAGATACAGACATACAATACACAACAATATAAAAGCACATTATTACACAAAAAATAAAATGTACATTAAAATAAAAATCAGTAAAATCACAGCAGCTTCCAATTGGGGTGAATAATGTTGTAAGTAACATAGACTATGATCAGGAAAAAATGAGACTGTACAGTATATTTAATGCCAAGTCTGTGGAATAGCCAGAATGGAATTCAAATAGGAGTATGGTGTCTAGATCCAGGGAAGTCATATATGTGTGTGTATATGCACATGTGTATACACGTGTGTGTATTAGAGTCTTGCTTATCCAACATAAATGGGCTGGCAGAACATTGGATAAGTGAAAATGTTGGATAATAAGAAGGAACTAAGGAAAAGCCTGTTAAACCTCAAATTACTTTATGATTTTACAAATTAAGCACCAAAACATCATGTTTTATAACAAATCAACAGTTCAGTAAAAAGTAACATTATGTAGTAAGTACCGTATTTACAAATTTAGCACCAAAACATCGCAATTTGTTGTAAACATTGATTACAAAAACATTGACTACTAAAAGGTAGACTGTGTTGGATAATACAGAACGTTGGATGAACAAAGGTTGGATAAGCGAGATTCTACTCTGTGTGTGTGTGTATGTGTGTGTGTGTATCTATATATCTATATATATATATAAGGGTAATGGAATCACGGCACTGGACAAAACAACTAAAGTAAACACCCCACAACCTCAAAAATTGACAGCACAACCTCTCATCCATGCCTCTACGTTCATACAACAAAAAGAAAAATATAGTCCTAGCCACAGCAATGCGTGGCCGGGCACAGCTTTTATATATATATATATATATATATATATATATATATATATATATATATGAAAGGGAAAACAATGTAACAATAAATCTATATGTATGTATATTGTATCTCATCATTGTGATCTTTCGATTGGATCCAAAACATTTGAGCTTGCTCTTGCTAAATGTCAAATTTCTGTTGCTACTTCCATGTCTATCTTTTGAATAGTTCCAAATCGTTCAGAATTCATAATGCCTGGTTTTCGTCATCTGTGCCCTTTCCTCAATTGAACTTATATATATAAGCCACTTATCTTTGCCACTGAGAATTTGAGAGCCCTCCTGCTTCTACAGCAGAGTATTCCCTTTCTTTGTTTCCAGAGTGCATTTTGTCACCTTAATCCAAATGACATTTTGCTAAGTTGCTTGAGAATTATTGTAGCAGAAACAAAACTGAACTTTGTAGCATTTTACTCCCTATTATTGCAAGCCATCCCCACCTGCAAGTTTGCTTTGATGCTGACCATGCGTCTCTTTATAATCCTCGGTAACACGTTTCTTCTGAGCAGTGCTCCGGCCCTTTTGTGTTGCATCAAAGCCATGGCTGAAATGCAGGCACAATGTACATCTCATTATATCTGTGTGTGCTGTACTGTTCCAACTATTATACCTTGTTAAAGATATCTGGCTTGAATGAAAAGTAATGCCTCCACCTTCGTAACTCCTCAACAGATGGCACTACTGGTCTGCGGCAGGTACTGGTTTGTTCAGGAGACTCTCCTCTGCAGTTCCATTTGGTGGGAAGCTTTAGCATTGAACGGTTGTGTTGTTAAAGTGCGGAGTATGGAACCCTGCACAGACGGAGAAGTCTTAGCATTGAATGGTTGTGTTGTTAAAGTGCGGAGTATGGAACCCTGCACAGACGGAGAAGTCTTAGCATTGAATGGTTGTGTTGTTAAAGTGCGGAGTTTGGAACCCTGCACAGACGGAGAAGTCTTAGCATTGAATGGTTGTGTTGTTAAAGTACGAAGTATGGAACCCTGTGCAGACAGAGAATTCTTAGCATTGAACGGTTGCGTTGTTAAAGTATGAAGTATGGAACCCTGTGCAGACGGAGAAGCCTCAGCATTGAACAGTTGTGTTGTTAAAGTGCAAAGTATGGAACCCTGCTCAATGGGGAAGCCTTAGCATTGAACGGTTGTGTTGTTAAAGTATGAAGTATGGAACCCTGCGCAGACAGAGAAGTCTTAGCATTGAACGGTTGTGTTGTTAAAGTATGAAGTATGGAACCCTGCGCAGACAGAGAAGTCTTAGCATTGAACGGTTGTGTTGTTAAAGTATGAAGTATGGAATCCTGCGCATACGGAGAAGTCTTAGCATTGAACGGTTGTGTTGTTAAAGTATGAAGTATGGAATCCTGCGCATACGGAGAAGTCTTAGCATTGAACGGTTGTGTTGTTAAAGTGCGAAGTATGGAACCCTGTGCAGATGCTCAGTCAATGCGATTGTGTTGATATGAGTACTGTGCATTGTTGGTCGAGGAAGTTTAAAGATGTTGAGGAGGGAACATCTGACTTGTGTGACAAATAATGAGTTGGACATCCTGTGACAGCAACCACTGAATTTCACAAGCAAAAGGTTGACAGATTGATTCAGGACGATCGTCGTATCACTCAGAGAGAAATTTCAAGCATAATCGGCATTTCACAAGAATATGTGGGTCACATTATTGCTTTGCTTGGCTATCGGAAGATCTGTGCATGATGGGTCCTGTGAAACGCCGGTTGCGGAAACAGAGTGTCGACTTCTTCTGTGACAGCTTCAGAAAACATGTTCATCGTTGGCAGAAATGTATCCCAATTGTCTGGTGATTATGTGGAAAAGTGAATAGTGGTCGTTAAAGAGCATATTCTAAGGATTATTTCTGCATTTGATTTATAAAATATTCCCATCCAAACTCAAGTAACAAAGGCGGAGGCATTATTTTTTATTTTAGAATGAGAAATATGAATGAAAATCATGTGTATGATCTGAAGGCTGCAGTGGTTTGTTGGACAGGGTTGTGAAAAAGATTCAAGGAGAGGTTTTTTGTGCCTGAGTGTTGGCGTTCGTTCAGGAGAGAGATGAAAACGGATGGGCTTGGCTAGGCAGTCTTCTCACAAAGTGCTGACGGAGACTATTCTACGACAAAGCTACGAAGCAATAGAATTAATACAACATAGAAGGTGCACCATCCCTTCTATCATCTGTTTTGACTTAATGACTGATTTAATGCTCCGAACACCTAACAACAACGAGTCATGGAGCATGGCATATGGAGTTTGGTTTTAATAAGGATTGTCTCTTTGAGAAGCAATTTACCATTGCTATAGGGAGATAACTCTCCACATCACTCCCCTATTTTTTAAATAAAGCTTTCATGTTATTTAGAAAAGCATCACCTTGTGTGAAATGAACTTACGTTAGCGGCGTTTTATTATTGCTGAGATTATGCAAGTCTCTGAACTTCTCATTCTGCCATCTTCTGATTACTCTTATGCTGATGTCTCATTTCCCTCGTGAGATCAATTCTTATTAAATATCAAAGAAAGACTATGGCATGGAGGTTTGATTGGACCATATCCATATAGTCCAAGATAGTGTGGCTATATCTATATTTATATTTATATCCACATAATAAACATGAAAAAAATTCATCCTAGATGTTCTGGTTTTCCTCCAGAATGGACATCCCAGGGTTCATTAATTTGCATGACCCCGCCCACTGCCTCTCCCTTAACCCTTTTCTACCCTTTCCTATGGCGCACAGTTAACAGAGGAATTGATCATCAACTGAACAAGAATTTTGGGGAGAAGTCACCATGATTTACATGAGTTGTACTTGATCTACATCCAGAAAGCACTGTTAACTCAACCAATGATGGATCTGGACCAAACTTGCCATGGATGATGGGACTTGCAGTACCTTCACTAATACTGTGACCCCCCTGTGGTGAAGTGTGGATTTTGGTTTACAGTTATGTTTAGTTGTAGTTAGAGGTTTTAAAAAAGGTAAGTATTTGAGTTAACATTGCTTGGAAGATTGGTAGCCAGTTCAGTACCCTGAGGCGGGTTGCCATAGAAATGAGGGCGGAGCCAACTGCCGTTTGGTAAGAGAGGACAGATTTTGGGGGAAAAAGAGTCAGTCTGTGGTCAGGGAACCACAGGGAAGGCTGGTTCTAAGGTATTGAGAATCAGGAAAGTTCAGGATCTGGCCTGTATCATTTTAAATAGGTCAAGTGACTTATTTAAGTTAGTAGTAGAGTTTGAGTAACAAAGGGAAGGAAACCCCAGTAGAAGTCTATAGTGATCAGTTAAAATAAGAAACATCAGTTGGAAGGGAAAAAAGTTAAACTGCTTAAAGGAAGAAATAGTCCTCTTGAGAGTTGTTTCATTGAATGTTATCATTGTAACCGTTAAAGAAGTGTACCTCTAAGAGAGAAGCAACATTGAAACCGTTAAGCATGTGTACATCAATAAACTTGTTACCGTTTTCTAACATTCAAGCCTCTAGCATGTACATTTTAAGTCAAGCTACGCTACACTTTAAAAAGGGAAAAACATCTCCCTGTATCCTTGGTGGTCACGATGTCGCACCCCCCCCCCCCACCTACAATGGACTGGGACCAAACTTGGCACAGAGGAGCCCCATGTCCAACTGAACATACTGCAGGGGTTAGTGGGAATGGACCTTGATTCTGGGAGCTGTAATTCACTTGCATCCAGAAAGCACTGAACCCAGCTGACGTCAGATCTGGATCAAACTTGGCACACAAACCCAACATGGCCAACTGTGCATAAGGGCCTGGTTTGCGGGTGATTGACCGCAGATCTGGGAAATGTAGTTCCCTGTTATCCAGAGAGTCCTGAACCCAGCCGATGACAGATCTAGACTAAACTTGGCATACAGACTCAACATGGCCAACTACAGATGCTGGCAAGGTTTGGAGGTGATTGTTCTGGGAATCTGGGAGTTGTAGTTCACCCTTATCTAGAGAGCAATGAACCCAGCCTATGACGGGTCATGATTTACAAGAATTGTACTTGACCTACATCCAGAGAAACTGTGACCCCCACCGACAATGGACCAGGACCAAACTTGGCACAGAGAAGCTCCATGACCAACTGAACATGCTTCAAGGGTTTAGGAGAATGGATCTTCAGTTATAGTTCACCTGCATCCAGCGATTCTGTGACCTCCACCGACAATGGACCGGGACCAAACTTGGCACAGAGAAGCTCCATGACCAACTGAACATGCTTCAAGGGTTTAGGGGACAGGATCTTGAGTTATAGTTCACCTGCATCCAGAAAGTACTGAACCCAGCTGACGTCAGATCTGGACCAAACTTGGCACACAGACCCAACATGGCCATCTGTGCATACAGGCCTAGTTTGGGGGTGATTGTCCTTGGATCTGGGAGTTGTAGTTCACTCTTATCCAGACAACACTGAACCCAGCCAATAATGGATTTGGACCAAACTTCAGTGATATTACCTAACATTCCAAAAATGTCAGAGTAATTTGAGCAGCGCAGCAGCAGTTGGGTGGAGTCAATGGAACGCTGAACGAAGAGACATCAGAGACGATGGTAAAACTAGATACAAGTTTTACTGAAGACAGTAATCATCAAGACCAACAGACTTGCAGACAATGGACACAGGACTTGACTCTCAGCAGACAGCACTCGACTCAACTCAGAACAGAACAGCACAGATCTGATGCAATCAGCAATGCACACTTGTGTCTGGACACTCCCTGGTTCCAGCCACACATCAAGGACGTCACAGCTTCTTAGTAATTAACTCTTTCCAGACTATGTTACACTCTGGATGATGCAATACAGGCAAGACACAAATTTCATTTAAACACAACCAAGACACAAATCCCACATTAACAAAAACAAACAATGCCTTCTTCTAATAACCCGGGCACCGCCGGGTCCCCAAGCTAGTATCCATACAAGAAAGGGATACAACTTGCAAAGGGTGGAGCTTGCTGCCCAGATCAAGCTTTTTCTTGCTGCCTTGTCCCATCATGCTCCGTTGGCTCTTTGCCAATAGAACGACAGAAAGAAATGCATCACTTTGACACGTAAATATGAGCCACAACTTGGTGAGATGTAGGAGAAGAGCATATTCTAGCATTTCCACAGAAAGGTAGGATAAATCATCATGTAGCATGTAAATCACATGCTATATTTCATCTCTATCGCTGCTCATACTACTTCTGTTTCATAAGATTTTATTCATGTGACCACTGAGATCTAGGTACAGTAGAGTCTCACTTATCCAACACTTGCTTATCCAACGTTCTGGATTATCCAACGCATTTTTGTAGTCAATGTTTTCAATACATCATGATATTTTGGTGCTAAATTCGTAAATACAGTAATTACAACATAACATGACTGCGTATTGAACAACTTTTTATGTCAAATTTGTTGTATAACATAATGTTTTGGTGCTTAATTTGTAAAACCATAACCTAATTTGATGTGTAATAGGCTTTTCCTTAATCTCTCCTTATTATCCAACATATTCGCTTATCCAACGTTCTGCTGGCCCGTTTACGTTGGATAAGTGAGACTCTACTGTATGTTGAAAACTGTCACCAGGATTCATCCTTACTCTGTTTCCAGAATAGCCAAGTAAGTACTCCTCTCTTCAATGCCTTTTGTGACCTTAGTTTGCCCCCTTTGTAAACCTTTGCAATTTCTTCCATATATTTTGGAGTGGTACCCATAAATTCATACAACTTCTATGCCCAAGGAGAGCAATAAATTGATTGATTTACATATTTATTAAACAACGAGCTTCAGAACGCAGACACCTGCGATGCATCATTTTGTTTTCTCGGAGTTGGCCTTTTGGAATGGACTTACAGTCTGATTCTGGAAAAATATCCCTCCTGCGAAAGAGAAACAAATGACCCTGATGCCAGTTTTAAAAGACTGAAAAATAAGCAGACGGATACAGGTGGAGGCTTGGAGCACAACATTTGTACATGGAGGAGATGAAGAGAGGTGCGTGGAATTTCAACCAGGGAAACGGGAAGATTATTTATTTAAAGACACCGGGATAATGCAGCAGCCTCCCTCCACACATTTGGATTTCAACTTAGTATTAGTCTTAAATATTACCACTGAAGTGTGAATGATGTTTTTTGTTCCTTTGACATCTAACAAGAAACGAACGTAAATGAGCAAGTTCCAAACACATCTCTAATTGCAGCGCTCTGATTAGGCGCTGATTTTCCAGCGACTCTTGCATTTGTAGTGATGATTGGGCTGTGACTGGTCCAAAAACAATGCACACCAGACTTCCTGGAGCTGTTCCAGACAAGGATGCAGACGGGGAAAATCAAGTTCAGCTCAGACTCATTTGTGCTTTCAGGTTCACAATAAACCGATATTTTCACTTGCAAAGGCATTCGACACAGTGAATCGCAGCTCTCTCTGGACCATCCTCCAAAAAATCGGGTGCCCTGACAAATTTGTGAACATCCTGCGGCTCCTCCATGATGACATGATGGCAACAGTCTTGGACAGCAACGGCTCCCAAAGTGACCCATTTAAGGTGGAATCAGGTGTCAAGCAGGGATGTGTTCTTGCCCCGACCTTATTTTCCATCTTCATCGCTATGATACTTCACCTTGTTGATGGGAAGCTTCCCATCGGAGTGGAAATCATCTATCAGACAGATGGCAAACTATTTAACCTCAGCAGACTGAGAGCCAAAACCAAGGTCACCACAACATCTGTTATAGAACTCCAATATGCCGATGACAACGTAGTCTGTGCGCACTCAGAAGAAGACCTACAAGCCACTCTAAACGCCTTCGCAGAAGCAAACGAGAAGCTCGGCCTCTCATCGAGAAAACCACAGTGCTCTTCCAACAGGCACCAGCTAATCCCTCTGCAATGCCAGGAATACAGCTTAATGGTGTCACATTAGAAAACGTTGGAACCAACTGCTGGGATCACAGGCCCGGGCTGTGGCGCAGGCGGGAGAGCAAGCCAGTGCAATTAACTGCAATGAATCACTCTGACCAGGAGGTCATGAGTTCGAGCCCCGCTCGGAGCCTATGTTTGTCTTGTCTTTGTTCTATGTTAAAAGGCATTGAATGATTGCCTATATGTGTAATGTGATCCGCCCTGAGTCCCCTTCGGGGTGAGAAGGGTGGAATATAAATGCTGTAAATAATAATAATAATAATAATAATAATAATAATAATAATAATAATAATAATAAACAACTGAGGTGTCATTTGTCAGTGCCACTTTTGCTGCTGCCTAAGTGGCCTGGCTGATGAGAAGAAGGTGAGACCTGACTCATCAATCAGTCCGGGTGACGATTCCCTGACATACTTTGGCCATCTCATGAGAAGACAGGAAAGCTTGGTGAAAAGAATGATGCTGGGGAAAATGGAAGGAAAAAGGAAGAGGGGCCGACCAAGGGCAAGATGTAAGTTAATAATTTTAATCTGATTTATAGTGTACTAACTGTGCCCGGCCACGCGTTGCTGTCTGGTGGTATGGGAAATAAAAGTATTGAGGAATTGGTGGTAGTTAAGGTAAAGGGTAAAGTTTTCCCCTGACATTAAGTTCAGTGGGTTATATAGCTGTGTGGAACTGCCATATAATCCAGTTAAAATCAGATAATCTGTATTTTATAGGCAGTGTGGAAGAGGCCTAAATGAGGCCTAATTCTGCCTGTCCCCTGGGCTGAGTGGGTTGCTAGGAGACCAAGTGGGTGGAGCTTAGCCTTCTAACTGGCAGCAATTGGATAAAAACAATTATTCCTCTCCCTCTAATTAGGACTTTATTTTTCTTTTCTTTTTGTTCTATGAACATAGAGGCATGGATGAGGGGTTGTGCTGCCAAGTTTAGTGTTTCTGGGATGTGTAGTTTTGTTGTTTTTGTCCTAGGCCGAAATTTCCTTACCCTTTTATATATAGAGATTGTATAATTTTTATATGTGTGTTTATTGTAAGCCGCCCTGAGTCCCCTCTCGGGTGAGAAGGGCGGGATATAAATGTTGTAATAAATGAATAAAATAAATAAGATAGATGGATGGTATCATTGAAGGGACAGGCTTGACCTTGAAGGAGCTCTGGCCTGGAGTGGTCCATGAAGTCACCAAGAATCAGAAGCGACTGAATGAATAAACAACAACAACATAGTTGCTATCCCCTGAATTTTTTCTTGTGCTATTGGTTACCATTACAATTCCAGTAGAAGTTACCAGAAACAAATAACTTTATTTAAACTGGTTTTGCATGCAACTCTTCACACTCTCGGCTCTATCCTCATACTACTGTGTGCTGAATCACTTGATATCTGCTTCCTTAATCTGACGGTTTGGTTCAGTAAGTTTATCTTCCTGCCTTCTGCTCTAACTGTTCCACATGCATTAATACACTACTGTCTCCATCCTTGAATTCTAAATCACAACCTAATATTTCTTCTACAACAACCTAAGAAGAACCTGTGCTGGGTCAGACTTAATTCCTATCTGACCTAAAGTTCTCTTCCTACAGCGGACAACCGAATCCCGATGAGAAAGCAATGACTTGTATGTGAACACAATGGCATCCTCAAGATCATGTTTCCTAGCAACTGCCTCTGATACTGGAAAGATTAGACAGCAGGAATGGTCACCATCTTCCTTATCTTGCATTAATTTCTCTAATCTTCCAAACCTGCACAGGTTGGTATCTACAGCCACATGTTCTAACAGTGAACTTCAAATTTAACTATTCAATAAGTAAAGGTGTAATGATATTTCCCTGAATGTAGCTCAGTGGCTGAAGAAAGCAAATTTAAAACAATAGCATCTCTCCCTTGAACCCATACTCTCCTACTGTTGATGTATTTTGGTGTACGGGTGAAATGTTAAATCAAGTGTTTTTGCTGTTGGGTTTTTGCAATTGTGTATTCCAGCATGCTTTCCAGCAGCACACGGGTTAATGGCAGGCCAGCTTGATTGATAGCCTGCCTAGCCAATAGGTCAAGCCTTCCGGTCTCAGAAGTGCGGACAGGACGTTTGTCATTCTGCTATGGAATGTGGGAGTTGTCGGCAGATGTGCTTCGCAGACGTGCTTTGCCTTTGCTTGGGAAAGCATGGGTCCTATGAGTGATGGACTTTGTATTTGTATATAGTTTGTATATAATAAAGTCTTAGAACCACTGTGATCAGCTGAATTACGACTGTGGTGTTGTTTGTCGGTGCTGCTTGTAGCCAGATGCTTAAGTGGTCTGACAGAAGATGGATTGGTGAGAGACCTGACTCACCAATAAATCAGGATGGTTCGGAGCTAATCAACCCTCTGTCACCTACAACAGTGGTTCTCAACCTGTGGGTCCCCAGGTGTTTTGGCCTACAACTCCCAGAAATCCCAGCCAGTTTACCAACTGTTAGTATTTCTGGGAAATGAAGGGCAAAACATCTGGAGACCCAAATGCTAAGACCCGCTGCCCTATAAGAATCAATACTACAATGTAAATTACATAAGTTACTATATTTCCTACTTGAGGATATTTGTGGAGCCATTACAAAATATCTGATCCAAATGAACCTTTCGATCAGAGCTTTCCAAACATTTCACGCTGGTGACACACTTTGTAGGCATACATCATTTCGCAACACGGTGATTCGGTTTTATAACTAAACCAGAAATTAAACGAACCTCTTATACATAATTGTAATGACACATATACATTGTAATAGCGAATTGCATGGAAAGGAATGCAATATAGGTCATGAAAACCTGGATACTCTCTATCCTTGCTGTAAATGTTACAAGTACAGTAGAGTCTCACTTATCCAAGTCTCGCTTATCCAAGCTTCTGGATAATCCAAGCCATTTTTGTAGTCAATTTTTTCAATATATCGTGATATTTTGGTGCTAAATTCGTAAATACAGTAATTACAAGATAACATTACTGTGTATTGAACTACTTTTTCTGTCAAATTTGTTGTATAACATGATGTTTTGGTTCTTAATTTGTAAAATCATAACCTAATTTGATGTTTAATAGGCTTTTCCTTAATACCTCCTTATTATCCAAGATATTCGCTTATCCAAGCTTCTGCCAGCCCGTTTAGCTTGGATAAGTGAGACTCTACTGTACTAGAAAAGGCTTGAATGACATAATAATAATAATAATAATAATAATAATAATAATAATAATAATAATAATAGCACTAGACATCACCCCATTGCAGGTAGGTAAAGGTTTCTGCCTGACATTAAGTCTCGTTGTGTCCAACTCTAGAGGTTGATGCTCATCTCCATTTCTAAGCTGAAGAGTCGGCGTTGTCCGTAGACACCTCCAAAGTCATGTGGCTGGCATGACGGCATGGAGCACCATTACCTTCCCACTGGAACGGTACCTATTGATCTACTCACATTTGCATGTTTTCGAACTGCTAGGTTGGCAGAAGCCGGGGCTAACAGTAGGAGCTCACCCCACTCCCCAGATTCAAACCACTGACCTTTCAGTCTGCAAGTTCAGCAGCTCAGTGGTTTAATCCGCTGTGCAACCGGGGCTACTATTGCAGGTAGGGCTTCCTAAAGTCGTAGTATGCTTGTTGCAGATTTAAATATGGGCTAGTGGCAGTTATTTGCTAGAATCAGGACAAAGTAATTCATTTTATCTCCCCGGTAATGGAAGCATACAAATGGTAGAGAATAAATTATGGTTTTGTTTTTTTGGGTTTTTTTGCTACCTGACATTAACTACTGTGTGCAGAAGTAGGAGTACGCCATCTTGTCTGGTCTAATTGAATAGTGATTTTTTTTAATTACCAGCTCCAATTATGGAGTCTCTCCCATTAACTTACTCTTTAAATAAGACTATGTTAACTAACTGTAGGTTCTGTTTCTCTTTTCATTTGTGTTTGCTTGAGCACACACATATGTTAAGAGTTGAAAAATAGTAATTGTACTTCTAGCAGGTGCTGAAACACCTGCGATTCCCACTGCTTTGCATTTATTGTGTTCTACCATAAGCAATCCAAACGACGGCAATTTTGTCAATATTTGTCAGTGATCTCTTTCTTCCCTCAAACCTGGGAAGCTTTTCTATCTGTAGGAAGCCTTTATAGCTGCTTTGGGTTTGGTTAAGCGGGGAAACAAAGAGTAAAATTGACCAACGGGCAGTGTTTTTACCTAAAATAAATCAAGACTATCTCTACAATCTGAGAATCAACACAAATGTGTAGCTCGGAGATGGTTCCTATTTCAGACTCAATAAGAGGAATCTGTGGCCTTCCAAAATATTTCTGGATACCTGTGAATTCTAACCAGCATCACCAATGGCGAGGGTTATATAGCTGTGTGAAAGGGCCTTGAATCTACAATGCCATATAATCAGTTAAAATCTGATAATCTGTATCTTATAGGGAGTGTGGAAGAGGCCTGAGGCCTAACTGTGCCTGTCCCCTGGGCTGAGTAGGTTGCTAGGAGACCAAGTGGACAGAGCTTAGCCTTCTAACTGGCAGCAATTGGATAAAAAACAATTATTCCTCTCCCTCTAATTAGGACCCCTTTCTGCCATGCAGGCAAATCACAATCAAAGCATCCCCCAACAGATGGCCATCCAGCCTTTGTAGTAGTAGTAGTAATAGTAGTAGTAGTAATGGCAGAAACCCCAGAGACCATCCAGTCCAACCCCTTTCTGCCATGCAGGAAAATCACAATCAAAGCATCAGCCATTGCTGATCAAACTGAAGAGAATTTGGGTTTTTTCCCACCTCAGCAAGATTCAGTCCCTTTCCAGATGTCTCCTGTTGACATTGCAGAGCCAGAGCCAATTAGTAATGCCCTTGAAATGTTGCCGGCTCTTCCCGGATCTCCGGAGAGTTTAGAATTTGATAGAAGGGCTACTTTCCAAACAGATCGCTCTCGAAGACAAAGTTTAAGGAGAAGTGTGAGATTAGCAGAGCGAGGAGATTGTGGCTAAGCCAGTTTTCTTGGGAAGAATTGGGGAGGCAGGCATCTGGCGACTCGTTGTTAGCAGCTCGTTTCTCTTGGGAAGATTTGGGGAGTCACGCGCCTGCTTTGGGGGAGCACTTGGACTTCAATAAAAGTTCTGCGCAGAGAATCTCTGTTGCGGTGTCAACTGAACGTCTGGTTGAAGAATACACCATCTCTTGATCCTGAGCTTCCATGCAGCCTGCTGGCTCGCTTACTCTCGAGTAGACCAGGCGTTGTGTCTCGTCCCTTGCCAAGTTTGGACTGCGTTTCAGATCCATCACGTACAGCCTTAGCCTTGACTTGAAACCTTGTTTTGGACTATTACTTCAAGTACTTTCCTGAGGAACTTTGCTCCTTTCCCCACTCAAACTCCCAATAAGTTTGAGTGTGTTTCGGTTATTGGATTTTGGACTTTGGACTCTAATATTGGACATAAACCTTACATTTTTTGGACTAATTCTGATCTTTTCTAAAAGCTCAACTGCTTGACTATCTATTCTGCTTATTTTTGTTTGAAACGTTTATTGCTTTAATAAAGATATTAGATTGTTTATTGGCTTCTGTGTTGGTTCCCAGTGTTCACGCTGCCTAGGAGTGTTACAGCATCCCCCAACAGATGTCCATCCAGCCTTAGTAGTAGTAGTAGTAATAGTAGTAATGGCAGAAACCCAAGGGGCCATCGTCAAACCTCTCAGTATGCTTCGTGGAACCCCAAGGGCTCCCCGGAGCACACTTTGAGAACCACTGACCTAGAGAACAGACTAAACATAGTCCATCAAACCATTTGCTATCAGGCCATATACTTTCCTATCCCATAGCTCGCTTTTCTGCACAACAATATATCATCCTCTTTCCCAGGCTGGGCTGTCTGCTCTTCCTGTCACATGTTGATTATGCTTCCAGCTCAGCGTTGCACAGATACCAACGATAACAGCCTGGGGTCTTTGTAATACTGGTGTGATCCTAATTTATGCTACACACACACTCGAGTGGAAAAAGCAACCATATAAAATTTTGCAAAGGTTTATCCTTAACATAAACCCTGGGAATTACTTGCAAAGCCTGTTTATCTGCCTGTATATGAAATGGGTGGCTTCCCATTCCTCTCCTTCCCAAGGGCATTGTTAGATTTTAATTAACATTTGTTGTTAAGAAATCCTTGAATTAAAAGTGCAATGTAAGTGTGATTATTATTATGGGCTAATTATAACAGCCACTGTCATAATACCAATATTTAATTGCATACAAATTATTCAAATCTGAATTTACTCAAAACAAGAGCCGCCTGTGTTCATGCCAATTACGGAGCAAATGTGACCCCGGCTCTGCTTCAGTCAGAAGAAAGGCCAAATACGGTCAGCGGAACGATAGTGCTCGTGCCTCCGGCATCCTCAACTCATATTGCAAACAAGAGCAGGAAATGAACAAGGGCTGTGTTAGTCAATGTCAGCTGGGGAAACATACTATTTAACTACTACTATTAAACTACTACTTTCTTGGAGACAGGTAGCACATACCTATACATACTTATTCAGAGTTATATCCTAGTGTGGTGGAGGCTCCTGCTTTGGAGGCTTTGAAGCAGAGGCTGGATGGCCATCTGTCGGGAGTGCTTTGAATGTCATATTCCTGCTTCTTGGCAGGGGGTTGGACTGGATGGCCCACAATGTCTCTTCCAACTCTATGATTCAATGATTCTAAGTAAAGGTAAAGGTTTTCCCCTGACGTTAAGTCCAGTTGTGACCGATTCTGGGGGTTGGTGCTCATCTCCATTTCTAAGCCGAAGAGCCGGCGTTGTCTGTAGACACCTCCAAGGTCATGTGGCCGGCATTGTCAGAGTAATTTTACTATATGCAGTAATAATCAAGACAAACAGACTTGCCGACGAACACAGGACTTAACACAACTCAGAAGAGAACAGAACAGAACTGATGCAATCAGTAATGCAAACACACTTGTGTCTGGACACTCCCCAGTTCCAGCCACACATCAAGGTCAACACAGCTTCTCAGCAATTAACTCTTTCCAGACTATAGTACACTCTGGATGATGCAATCAGTATGCAATACTGGCAAGACACAAATTTCATTTAAACACTATCTATACACAAATCCCACATTAACAGGCATGACTGCATGGAGCGCCATTACCCAATGATTCTACGATTCTGCAATTCTACGATTCTACGATTCTACGTATCTTTAAACCTATTTTCTAAGATTTAGATTAGGTTCTGTTGTTTTTTCACATGTGACATTTTCACATTTGTATTCCATTCTTTGTTGTGATCCTTATTCTTTGGTTACGTGCGGTCATGTGTCCAAGGTCATGTGGCCGGCATGACTGCATGGAGCGCCGTTACCCAATGATTCTACGATTCTACGATTATGCAGTTCTACGATTCTACAATTCTACGATTCTATGTATCTTTAAAAATATTTTTTAAGATTTAGATTAGGTTCTGTTGTTTTTTTCACATGTGACATTTTCATATTCCATTCTTTGTTGTGATCCTTATTCTTTGGTTACGTGCGGTAAGCCTCGGTTATTTACTACTATCAACAAGGTGGGCTATAAATTCCAGCCACATCAGAATTATTATGAGGATGGCCTATTGTGAAAGACTCGAAATCCCTTCCTTAATCTATTTTAATTGTCTGGCTGTCTGGCAGAATGCAAGACCTCTCTCTCATGTGCTCTTTCCTTGCAAATCCACGACAGGCTGTGGGAGACCTTGACTACTCTGGCTATGAATATCTTGTTGTGACTGCCCCGCAGTGGCTCATCCAGATATGAATGGGAGGTTGTCTAGTCATCCCACCCGCCCACCCCCACTGCCCCAGTATTATGTTTTCTGATTCAATAGCGGCATGGGAAAGAGGAGGGAAGCCCAGGAATCTTTTTGTGCTCCTATCTCTGCTGCCAGACTAATGATCTACAATCGCAGGCGAAGGCAGTTGTAATCCAAGATCACGTTTTCTTTCCTTGTTAAAGGGATAATATATTTCCCTTTTCAGTGTACATGGCGAGATTCCCCACTTCTAAGCAGCGCTTTAGAGAACTGAAACAGAATGGCGCATGAATAAATAGGAAGCAGGTTTGTAGATCGGAAATTTTGCCACACATCCTGTATTCTCTTTCATGAAAGATACCTGTCCTGGGATCAATCGTGCCCATTACTATTTGTAATCATCGTTCACTATTCCAGGACTGACTGTGTTCTTTTCGTATTTCAGCTGCAAAATCGACACATGGAGATCTGAACAATGCACCAAACTGGTTTTTTAACGTTATTATTATTATTATTATTATTATTATTATTATTATTATTATTATTATTATTATTATTGTTGTTGTTGTTGTATGACACAGCAAACAAGATAGACATGCTGGATTTCGTATCACAAAATCACAAGTCGAACACTTCCCAAGTGTCTAGGACTATTATTATCATTATTGTTATTATTATTATTATTGTATGACACGGCAAACAAGATAGACATGCTGGATTTCGTATCACAAAATCACAAGTCGAACACTTCCCAAGTGTCTAGGACTATTATTATTATTATTATTATTATTATTATTATTATTATTATTATTATTATTATTATTATTATTATTATTATTGTATGACACAGCAAACAAGATAGACATGCTGGATTTCGTATCACAAAATCACAAGTCGAACACTTCCCAAGTGTCTAGGACTATTATTATCATTATTGTTATTATTATTATTATTGTATGACACAGCAAACAAGATAGACATGATGGATTTCGTATCACAAAATCACAAGTCGAACACTTCCCAAGTGTCTAGGACTATTATTATTATTATTATTATTATTATTATTATTATTATTGACACAACGACGTTGTATGACACAGCAAACAAGATAGATATGCTGGATTTCATATCACAAAATCACAAGTCGAACACTTCCCAAGTGTCTAGGACTATTATTATTATTATTATTATTATCATTATTATTATTATTGACACAACGACGTTGTATGACACAGCAAACAAGATAGATATGCTGGATTTCATATCACAAAATCACAAGTCGAACACTTCCCAAGTGTCTAGGACTATTATTATTATTATTATTATTATTATTATTATTATTATTATTATTATTATTATTTTATGACACAGCAAACAAGATAGACATGCTGGATTTCGTATCACAAAATCACAAGTCGAACACTTCCCAAGTGTCTAGGACTGTGTGATGTATTTTCGGATGATGCGTGCAGATCCCAGTCGGGTGGCCTTTTGCAGTTGGCAGATCGTAATTTTGTCAATGTCTATTGTTTCCAAATGCCGGCTGAGATCTTTTGGCACGGCACCCAGTGTGCCCATCACCACCGGGACCACCTGCACTGGTTTCTGCCAGAGTTCAATCTTGAGGTCCTGAGAGTGGCTGAGTTTTTCCTGTTGTTATTATTATTATTATTATTATTATTATTATTATTATTATTATTATCATTATACTTTATTTTTCTATCCTGCCACCATCTCCCCGAAGGGATTCAGGGCAGCTAACATGGGGCCAAGCCCAAAACAAAAACAAACTACTGTATATAATCGAGTATAAGCCTAGTTTTTCAGCCCTTTTTTAGGGCTGAAAAAGTTCCCCTCGGCTTATACTCGAGTGAGGATCCTTACTGGCTTATGTTCGGGTCGGCTTATACTCAAGTATATAGGTAATCAGACTTAGACAGTCTTATCTTATTAAAGTCTTATTATTATTATCATAAATTACAATTTTATATAAACATTCAAAAACATGTAACCTATTGATGCCTTAAATAATGTAATTTTATTAGTATCAATATTTATTTTTTATTTTTGAAATTTGCCAGTAGCTGCTGCATTTCCCACCCTCGTCTTATACTCGAGTCAATAGGTTTTCTCAGTTTTGTGATAAAATTAGGTGCCTCGGCTTATATTCAGGTCGGCTTATACTTGAGTATATAAAGTATAACGGTTTAAACCAATATAAAAAGCTAATGTATATCCCTTCTATAACTTAGCTAGCGACCTACTTGTGATAATTGCATTAAACTCTCAGGATATTATTGTCATAAGGGTGCATTAAGTTGTCTACAGAGCCCACAATGGTGCAGTGGGTTAAACAGCTGAGCTGCTGAATTTGCTGACCTAAATGTCAGTGGTTGGAATCCAAGGAGTAGGGTGAGCTCCCATTGTTAGCCCCAGCTTCTGACAACCTAGCAGTTCGAAAACATACAAATGTGAGTAGATCAATAGGTACTGCTCTGGCGGGAAGGTAATAGCACTCATGCCGGCCACATGACCTTGGAGGTGTCTACGGACAACGCCGGCTCTTTGGCTTAGAAATAGAGATGAGCACCAACCCTCAGAGTCGGAAACGACTAGACTTAATGTCAACATGCAAATGTGAGTAGATCAATAGGTACCGCTCTGGCGGGAAGGTAACGGTGTTCCATGCAGTCATTCCAGGCACATGACCTTGGAGGTGTCTACGGACAACGCCGGCTCTTTGGCTTAGAAATAGAGATGAACACCAACCCCCAGAGTCAGACACGACTAGACTTAATGTCAACATGCAAATGTGAGTAGATCAATAGGTACTGCTCTGGCAGGAAGATAATAGCACTCCATGCAATCATGCAGCTCATCCGCACTCTCCCCAGGTTGGATTCGAACTGGCAACCTTTCTTCATGTAAGCCATAAATTGTCAATATGTACATCCCATAATAGTAATATTTACTTACCTGCTTTTTTGAATTAGTACAATTTTTACATATTTTCCCTGCTAATTAGAGCATAACTGTGCATATTATAAACAGTAGATATTTTTGTGTTGTCGAAGGCTTTCATGGCCAGGATCACAGGGTTGTTGTGTGTCTTTCGGGCTGTGTGGCCATGTTCCAGAAGCATTCTCTCCTGACGTTTCGCCCACATCTATGGCAGGCATCCTCAGAGGTTGTGAGGTATGGAGAAAACTAAGCAAAGAGGTAAATATATATCTGTGGAAAGTCTAGGGTGAGAGAGGTCAGTGTGAATGTGTGTAGTTAATCACTTTAATTAGCATTGAAAAGCTAAAGGAAGAAACCATGAAAATGAACAAAATCTGGCTACCAGTATTAAAAAACTCAAGAATCAGAACAGTAAATAAAAAGCAATACTCTGAAAACAGAGGATTTCCAGACATGAATCAACCTAGGGCAGTTAACGACTCTAAACAAAGGATGCCCCAGAGGCAGGAAGAAGACAGCAGATAAGCTTTTCAATGCTAATTAAAGTGATTAACTACACACATTCACACTGACCTCTCTCACCCTAGACTTTCCACAGATATATATTAACCTCTTTGCTTAGTTTTCTCCATACCTCACAACCTCTGAGGATGCCTGCCATAGATGTGGGCGAAACGTCAGGAGAGAATGCTTCTGGAACATGGCCACACAGCCCAAAAGACACACAACAACCCAGTAGATATTTTTGGTTCTTCATATTTTATTTTTCTGGGAAGTATTGCGAGTATGAATTTCTCGAGGCCAGGTAAATCTTCTCCTGCCACGAGCCTCAGAAGGCATAACAATGGATAATTTTGGCAAATTCCCCCATTACGCACACAGATTGGAACTGGAATTAATATTCAGACAGAGATTTCTGATATGGAGTGACAGCTGTTTCCCTTCTTCTCTAATAAGTGCTTAATCCCTAATTATCCCTCATTTTCATGTCTTATTCTCCCACCTTGGTCTATGAATAATTTTCAGGGTTTTTTTTTTAAAAAAAAAATCTGGTAAAATCATTATTTTAAAAAGATAATCATTTTAAAAAAGAAATGTTATAGGAATACTACTTTGGGTATGTCATGGGACATCATAATATCATCTTGGTACACAACTAGTTTCTTGGAACAACTGATTGGGTTTAAACATGAGTTTTCTTGCTCGTAAAATAGAGATTCATAGTCAGTTCACTACTCAAGATATGATTCATTGCACACATGATTTACTCTTTACTACTTTACTTTAGTACCCTTTACTAAGGTGTTGTTATGAAAGAAACCTTCTGAGTATATCAATAATCAGGAGATACTTACATTAAAATAGTTAAAGGTAAAGGTTTTCCCGTGACATTAAGTCCAGTCGTGTCCGACTCTGGAAGTTGGTGCTCATGTCCATTTCTAAGCCGAAGAGCCGGTGTTGATCATAGACACCTCCACGGACGTGTGGCCGGCATGACTGCATGGAGCACAGTTACCTTCCCGCTGGAGCCGTACCTATCGATCTACTCACATTTGCATGTTTTCTTTTTTAAAATCATTTTATTATTAGATTATTATTTAGATTTTTAAATACATTTAGTAAAATAGGAGGGCGGATCACATTACACATATAGGCAAACATTCAATGCCTTTTAACATAGAACAAAGACAAGACAAACACAGGCTCCGAGCGGGCCTCGAACTCATGACCTCCTGGTCAGAGTGATTCATTGCAGCTGGTTGCAGCTGGCTTGCTCTCCAGCCTGCGCCACAGCCCGGAGCCCTTTATAGTGATCTTATGAATGAAAGGTTCATCTGTTCCAATCCACTAGACTTCTACTTCTATCTGCCTCATCTGCGGTGGATTTGTACTCTATGGTATTGTTACATTTAAATTAAAATCTTGGTTTTGTTTTCATTCAACCATTCTTTTAAGAGAGTCCAGTCTGTTGTTTCCATAGGTCTTCCTTGTGACTTAGATATCAGGGAAGTTAATGTGTCCATATTCATAATATCCATCATTTTTTCTATCCATTCTTCTTTTGCTGGTATTGTTGGATTATGGTTGTATGAAATGTAAATCAAGTTAGGGTGGAAAGATAAATCCAAATGGTCAGTAAGTAAATGGTACCAATATATGGTGGAGCAAATGGAATTTGAAATTATGAATGTGAAACTAAATGTTGTAAAAACTAACGAAAATAGAACAAGAGAAATGGAAGAAAGATGGACAAGGGTAAAGAACTATATCATGAATCAATCTGGAGATCAAGCCATAAGAAATAAGATACAAATGTTATATAGTATATAGGATGGAAATGGATAAAGATAAAGATATAAAGATTGTCTCACAAAGAAACGAATATGTAAAAAGAAAACAATCCTCGTGTTGGTGGTGGGAATTGTAAATGTCTGGTATGTCTATGGTATGTATTTTTTGTGTTTTAAAAAATAAAAAAATGTATTTTTTTAAAAAAGAAATGTAAATCAAGTGTTTTCTGCTGTTGTGCAAGAGTGTGTGTTTCAGCAATGAAACAGTTAACAGCAGACTAGTTTTGACTGACAGCCTGTTGTGACTGCTATGACTTATGGGGCATGGTTTCCGGCCTTTGGAGGTCGGAACTTCCTTCGGACTGAGGAATGTGTTTCTTATCTCAGTGTGTTGAGCTGTGCTTGCCGAGCGGAGAGGCAAAAGGGAGAATGCCAGCTCAGAGCAATGGTTTTTGCTATGCTTTATAAATATGTATTATAGATATTGAAATAAATGTTTGGACTTCAGACTACATATGCCTTTGAGTCTGACATTGAACAGAGGAATTGGTGTGGCAGATGATTGCAACCAATTCATCAGTGTGCTGGATGAAGAAACCCACCCGGTGCGCACCCTGACCTCACGCCGACAGGTATCACACTTGGTCTCCACGTTCTAGCGAATACAATTCTAGCCGCTGTGGTGAAATACGTAAAAAGTTTGTCTGTGTTCCAGTCCACATTTGCCATTCCCAATAAGAAGTATTCAGGTTGCATTGGTATTTTTGTTTCCAGAACTTTTGCATGTTTTCGAACTGCCGGGCTGGGAGAAGCTGGGGCTAACAGCAGGAGCTCACCTCACTCCCTGGATTCGAACCTCCAACCTTTCGGTCAGCAAGTTCAGTAGCTCAGTGGTTTAACCCACTGCACCACTGAATGTATTTTTTAATTAAAAGAAAAACACTCCGACTAGTATTTAAGGAGAAAAGTCACATTTTTGAAGGATATTCCCTCTTCCTGAGATTCCACCTTATTTCAAGAGGAGAGAAGAGAAGTGGACCTTGAGATCTTAAAACTCTAGTTAACAATGAGACTCCTATCACAGCACGAGTTCCTGATAATTATGATTTTTTCCCCTCAACTACTATCCAAATCTGTTTCATTTATAGCATGATGAAAATTGAGGAAGAAGGCCAAACAGATGCGGTTGAATCCTGCATGTCCGCATGCATTAGGGATGAGATTTCTTGATTTCCGACTGCTCCCAGACACTGGATTTGGCTATCAAGCCACTTTTCTTTCCGACCTTGAGTTTCTTCTGTGTAATTTTGCAAACTTTGCATCATGTCAGGTGTTTGTGAAGGTAAAAAGATTGGTGCACTTACCCACCATTGCATATGTTCACCTTCTCTTTGCAAGTTCAACCTGTCAAGCTCCTAGTGATCGGTGATGTTTTCACACAAGGAAGTGGGAATCATTCATTCTGATGGTACATGGCAGGTTTTCTTCAATAATTTCTTACTACGGCTCAAGAATATGTTAAGGATTCATATCTTACTAGCTGTATTGCAAAAAACATCACAAGAGCTGAGATGAGTTGGAATACTTTGGTGGCAATATCTGGAGGTCTACCTAGTAGAGAAGTGATCTCCATCATGACTGGTGATGGATGAGCTGATTCTATCAAAAGTCATAATTTTATTTCAATACTAGCTGTGCCCGGCCACGTGTTGCTGTGGCGTAGTTTGATGGTTAGGATACCTCTGGTCAATGCTATTCAAGATGGTCAACGGAGGATTCCTCTGGTTAGGAATCAGCCTGGTTTTGAAGCTGTAAGGCTATTCAGTGCTATTCAAGTTGGTAAGCAATTGGGGGGTTTTCTATTATTTGGACTTTATTTTTCTAGATTTTTTTTGTTTTGTTTTTAAAATTTTATTTTATACTAGCTGTGCCCGGCCACACGTTGCTGTGGCAAAGTGGTGGTGGTATTGGTTAAAAATTGTTGTGGAATTTTTATTTGACATTATTTGTATTTTTAAATTAATTTTATTGTAACTTATCTTTTTATTTATTATATTTTATTATTTTCTTTTATTATTTTTAATTATTTTGTGTTATTATAGTGTTTTATTGTATTAATTTTTTAGTGTTTTTAATTATTTTTAGTGTTTTTATTATTTTTATTGTATTATTTGTATGCATTTCAATTTTTATTGTTTTATTATTATTTGTTTGTATTATTATTTGTATGTATTATATTTTATTATTTGATTATATTATTTTTATTTTTTTAATTGTATTATTGTATTTTTATGGGTTTTTTTGTATTTATTTTATTATTTTTGTTTGTTTTTGAATTGGGTTGCTCTGAGTTCTGTGGTCTGCCTGGTCATGTTTGAAATGTATTCTCTCCTGATGTTTCTAACTGGCAGCAATTGGATAAAAACAACTATTCCTTTTCTTCTAATTAGGAGTTAATTTTTCTTTTCTTTTTGTTTTCGGCACCTACGGGCAAGGATTTTGGGTCGTGTTGCCAAGTTTCGTGTGTTCGGGTCATGTAGTTGCATTATTGTGCATGTTTGCCAGTTTTTTCGGTTTTGTGGCTCCAGATTGTGTTTTTGTGGTGTGGTTGTGTTGTAAGAACCGTGAGGCAAGGCTTTTGCGTTGTGTTGCCAAGTTTCGTATTTCTGGGGCGTTTAGTTTTATATATATAGATTGAAGTATAATACATTGAAAGTGGTGGAACAATATATTGATAGGAAAGTGAGGAAATATCAGGAGGAGGAGTAATCATAGAAATAGATAGAGACAAAAAAACAACAAAAAAGGCCAAAAAAAGGGTTGAACTTCCCATCTTGGCTTCGGAGTTGTTCCTTTCGTTAACTGTTTATTTGTGTTTATTCTTGTTCCATTTAGTCCGCTTTATATATTACACAGGTCTATCGTGAAATCCATTCTTCTTTTTGTTAGAATTTTTGTAAAATTTTTCCAATCTGTTTTATTATTCCTTCTCTTATTTTTTGTGTTAGTTTGTCCATTTGTACTACAGTAGAGTCTCACTTATCCAACATAAACGGGCCGGCAGAACGTTGGATAAGCTAATATGTTGGATAATAAGGAGGGCTTAAGGAAAAGCCTATTAAACTTCAAATTAGGTTATGATTTTACAAATTAAGCACCAGAACATCATGTTAGACAACAAATTTTACAGAAAAAATAGTTCAATACGCAGTAATGCTATGTAGCAATTACTGTATTTACAAATTTAGCACCAAAATATCACGATGTATTGAAAACATTGACTACAAAAATGCGTTGGATAATCCAGAACATTGGATAAGTGAATATTGGATAAGTGAGTCTCTACTGTATATCCAATATTCTTATTATCCATTCCTTGGGGGTTGGGAGTCTTTTTCCTTTCCAGATCTTTGCTATTGTTAATCTTGTCACTGTGCTTATGTAAAAGAAGATTCTATCTTCATTTTTTTAAAATTTAGGATTTGTAAAACATAGTAAATACATTTCCAGTTCTAATTTGAATTTGATTCCTACAATTTCTTGTGTCATTTCATGTACGATCTTCCAGAATTCTTTTATTTTCTCACAGGTCCACCACTAGGTTTTTTTGATTGAAAGACATAGATTGGATTACTATGTTTTTTGTGGCCAAATTTGGTGTGATTTGGTTCAGTGGTTTTGTTGTTTACTCGATAGTAAAACAAATATTAAATTTTTATATATATAGACTGTGCCCAGCCACGCGTTGCTGTGGCGAAGTCTGGTGTTATGGGAAATAAAGTCTTGAGGAATTGGTGGTAGTTAAGGTAAAGGGTAAAGGTTTTCTCCTGACATTAAGTCCATTATAAATTAGTTATATAGCTGTGTGGAAGGGCCTTGAGTCTACACTGCCATATAATCCAGTTAAAACCAGTTAATCTGTATTTTATAGGCAGTGTGGAAGAGGCCTAAGTGAGGCCTAACTCTGCCTGTCCCCTGGGCTGAGTGGGTTGCTAGGAGACCAAGTGGGTGGAGTTTAGCCTTCTAACTGGGAGCAATTGGATAAAAACAATTATTCCTCTCCCTCTAATTAGGACTTTATTTTTCTTTTCTTTTTGTTGTAAGAACATAGAGGCATGAATGAGGGGATGTGCTGCCAAGTTTAGTGTTTCTGGGATGTGTAGTTTTGTTGTTTTGTCCTAGGCCAAAATTTCATTACCCTTTTATATATATAGATTATACAATGGAATGGAAGTCTGCCGGTATTTGGAATTTTGTATTTTTCTACATAGGTGTCACTGACATGATTCATGAAAATGAAATACATATCACAGGGAGATGTTTTCCACCTTGTACATCACAATAATGTACAACGAGACATTTTTCTCTGATAAGACTGTGGTTTTTTTTTCTTCTTACAGGAATGAGGAGAAATTGCAGAGCTTGAATGATTCGTCATGCAGAGCACACTTTTGCAGAAAATGTAAATTAGTTCATTATCAATTTATGTTTGAATAATAAAATAAAGTCTGCTGAAGTAAAACCGGGGACTTAGAACTGTCCAGTAACTGAAACAAGTCCAGGAACCGAAACATCGAAAGCAACTTGATTTCATTGATGAGCCAATTAATTTATAAGTTTTGGTGGCTTCACTATTTATGAATGAGGCCTCACGAGTAGCAAGGGAGAGATGAGCATCCATATGGTTCACCCCATTTTATTTCAGTACCATTATCTAGAGACAGCTCTCAAATGTTCATCCAGCAGCCAGCGGCTAGGAGCCAATCCCTAGTTCTCCTATGGAATAATATTTCCTAGATAATTTGAGAAGAAAGTTCCAGGAACTGAATATCAACACTGAAGTTTCTCTTCAAATTGGGTCACAGAGAGGAAGCTTTGGGACCGGAGATGGGTAGAGGTGCGTGGAGAGCGTCAAGCAGATGCTCGGGAAGAAAACAGTCAAGAAATGGGGAAGATTTCGACGGTTTTCTCGTGTAACATAAATTAAAAATGTGGAGTGATGTGAACAAGGCTATAAGTACATTGTGAGGGTTCCAAGTGACATAATAAAACACTTAAGCTCTGTTCTCTGGTTTATTACAATGTCAAGAAAATCCCTTGATATAAAATCATTTGTAATTCAGAGCAAAACGTAATCCCTTCTCGTTCTCCTTTTTCATAGGAAGGTCTGAAGAACCACACTGAAGGTTGATCTAGGAAATATTAGGTTGGTGTGATTCATTTAATACTTGAATCTAATTGGCTCTTTAATTCCAACTAAAGAGTCATGGCTAAATGGAAATTAAGGATATGGACAAGTTAACATTTTTGCTAAAGAAGAATCATGTTAAAGGTCTAAAAATGACTGGGCACAATTTCAGAAGTACAGTAGAGTCTCACTTATCCAACATAAACGGGCCGGCAGAACGTTGGATAAGCGAATATGTTGGATAATAAGGAGGGATTAAGGAAAAGCCTATTAAACATCAAATTAGGTTATGATTTTAAAAATTAAGCGCCAAAACATCATGTTATACAACAAATTTGACAGAAAAAGTAGTTCAATACGCAGTCATGTTATGTTGTAATTACTGTATTTAGAAATTTAGCACCAAAATATCATGATATATTGAAAACATTGACTACAAAAATGTGTTGGATAATCCAGAACATTGGATAAGTAAGTGTTAGATAAGTGATACTCTACTGTACTTGAATCTAGTTGGCTCTTTAATTCCAACTAAAGAGTCATAGCTAAATAAAGTCATGGAAATTAAGGATATGGACAAGTTGACATTTTTGCTAAAGAAGAATAATGTTAAAGGTCTATATCAAAGAGTCCTACAAAATTTAAGATTTTGAACCAAACTACAAGACTTACTACATGGGAAAGATGGATTATAATTAAGAGACCTAACATGTACCCAAGGAAAAGAACAGAAGTCCATTTTTTCTTATTTTTTCTCTCTTTTTCTTCTTTCTTTTCCTTTCCTATTCTTTCTATCTTTATTTCCTATACAATCATTTGTTCTCGCTCTATCGTTGTATAATATATCTAAAACTCTAATAAAAATCTATTAAAAATACTTGAATCTAAAATACTCTCAGAGCTCTGACATCCTCTCAACTTCCAATAACTCCTATAACTCCTCAATCCTCAAACAAACACACTACTTTGACCTGACCAGGAATTGTTATAAAAGTTTCTACCATGGATTTTGGATGATATAATAAAAAAATAAGCATGACAATTGCTTGCCTACTATTATCCCAACTCATCCTGTTGAACCTGAGGAATCCAGAGAAGAGTTGGTTTGTAAGGAGCTTCTCATTCCAGATAACTTTCTCTCCAGATCTGAGAAGCATGGAAAGACTCTCATTCAGTCTTCTCACCATCAACATCTGTCTCGGTAAGGACACGAAAGAAAGCTTTTCCCACCCACTGGAAATCCCTTCTGTTATACATATGACATGTGGATTGAATGAAATTGTATGATTGGAGTGTGACTAGGGCTTATACAAGGCTGAAAAAACCATTGTGTGGATGAAGCTTAGAAAACTGCAAAAGGAGGTGAAGAATTCATGACTCCATCAGTTCCAGACAGATGTTGGCTACCAGTATTAAAAAACTCAAAAATCAGAACAGTAAATAAGAAGCAACACTCTGAAAACAGAAGAATTCCAGACATGAATCAATCAGGGACAGCTAACGACTCTGAACAAAGGATGCGAAGCCAGGAGGTGAAGCTATTCAATGCTAATTAAGGTGATTAACTACAACATTCACATTGGCCTCCAACTGACAAGAGTTCTTCTCTCACCCTGGACTTTCCACAGATATATATATAAACCTTCCTTGCTTAGTTTCTCCATACCTCACAACCTCTGAGGATGCCTGCCATAGATGTGGGTGAAACGTCAGGAGAGAATAGTTCTGGAACATGGCCATACAGCCCGGAAAACATACAACAACCTTCAACCACAGATTTTATCATTGTCTCTGATCATGTCAATGATAAACTCTGTTGTTGAAAACAACATGTTTACATAGTCAAAGACAAGGATTCTCTAAGTTTAGTCAACTCAATGGTTCCTTATGTTAAGAAGGAAAACCAACATCTGTCTTGAACTGATGGAGTCAGTATGTTTTAGTTGGAAAGATAATTTATCAGTCATTTACAACAATTTGGAACAACAACAGCAAAACATTTTTTTATATAAGAGACCTTTTTACTATCCAAAAGTATGGCAGACTGAAGGAAGTTTCTTCAAGGTACGGAGAAGATGGTGCATTGGCAGAATGGCAGATTTGTGGGGAACACAATTTGGCACATGTTCGGGTCTCTTCTCCAGGAGAAGGAAAGAAGGGATGGTAATGTATGCATGATGAATGAATGAATGAATGAATGATGAATGAATGAATATTTGAGTGTATGTGAATGTTTTCCCTATTGTGTGTGTGCTTGTATAACCAATGTAGCTATAGTCTTGTCTACTTCTTTCTCTGAAAAGTGCCCAATATAGTCTGTCTCACTGGAATAAAATAAACTTTTTTTAATGTTCAGAAAGTATCCACAAAAGCAGCATACAAATGAAAGAATTAAGTAAATAAATCCCTGGCTGTGGCGCAGGCTGGTTAACGGCCAGCTGCAATAAATCACTCTGACCAAGAGGTCATGAGTTGCGGAGTGAGCATCCGACAATTAAAAATAAAATATAGCCCCTGCTTATTGCTGACCTATGCAACCCGAAAGATAGTTGCATCTATCAAGTAGGAAATTTAGGTACCACTTATATGTGGGGAGGCTAATTTACAACACCATAAAAATCATCCAACCACCATTGGAATGAGGAAGTTGCCGTCATAGTGGATGATGAAGCAGTTGCTCCCCCTGTGGCCGGAATTGAGCATACCCTCAAGAAGCTGGAAGCAGGAAAAGGTTTAAATTGCCTCTGTGTCTGTCTCTGTCTCTGTTCTATGTTTATATGGCATTGAATGTTTGCCTTATATGTGTACAATGTGATCCGCCCAGAGTCCCCTTATTTATAAATCATTATATTTTGAGAAAAAGACATACAACTAAACATAACAATAACTTCATTAGACAGCAGTGTATCTATATTTTCATTTCTACTTCCAGAGCAAGGATGTCTAACTTTTAAAATCCCTATAACTACTGTGGCCCAGATTCTGCCGTTCATGTGTACAAGCTCATATCCATCAAAGAGATGGATATACGCCAGAACACTCACAATGGGACTTTTGAACTCTGTAATATATCCATAGTGAGGAATAATACCCTGAGATAATAGGCCCTTCAGTAAGAAAAATGTTTTCCAATGGTATTTATCTACTCAGATTTATCAGCAATAAAATGTCAGGCTCCTGGGCTGTCTTGTCTCAAAGATGTTTGATTTTGAAATGGCATCTACTCAAAGTGGCTCCATGTGTAAGATTACGAATGTCTGAAATACATACCTAAGCCTTTCTGTTCTCTCTTTGCCTTTGGGGAGAAACGCTTTCATGAGCGAGAAAGCAGATTTAACTAACACTGGCCCAGATTCCTGTGAGGTATGATATTCAGGCTTTGGGGGAGTGTGAGGAACTCCTTCAATATATATATTATTTTAGCTCATTTCACATTTTTCTTTCACATTTGGAAGCTTCTTGAGAAGTTCAGTGATCACCAAGCAAGATCACCAGGTAGGAGATCCTCTAAAGTAAATGATTCTGGGATCCATTGCCTCTCGTTTGCCTTTCTTTATCCTGAACTTCCAGATGGTCCTGTTTGTCTTGCAAGACATGGAAGTCAAAGGCACCAAGTAAGTCCCTACCAGCTTCTTAGTTGTATCATTAATATTTGACATCAAATTGGCTTTGGTTGTTGTCTCTCTTAGGATTAGGAAACCTACAAGAGATCATCAAGAACAACAACTTGGTCTTGTAAGTTCAGAACAGTGTGTTTCTTGGTTCAGAGGGGTCACTAAAGTATTTACTTTGGCCATGGGGGTTTTGTGTGGGAAGTTTGGCCCAATTCTATCATTGGTAGGGTTCAAGGGCCGCTTTGATTGTAGGTGAATTATAAATCCCAGCAACTCCCAAATATCAAGGTCTGTTTTCCCAAAACTCCATATTGAGTATTCATGCCAAGTTTGATCCATCATTGTTTGAGTCCACAGTGCTCTCTGGATGTACTTACTTACTTAGGTGATCCCTCGTAGTTCGAGGACGATTGTCTTCCATCTCTGGTGTCTTGGGGGTGTGTCCATAGGTGGCTGAAGAGACCTATTCTTGATCCACATGTTCTCCCACAGTGAGGACATCGGTTTCCAGATGCAAGGTGGTCCCGGTCAGGGTTGGCTTGAGTAAGTAGTAAGTAAGTAAGTAAGTAAGTAAAAGTTTATTTGTATACCACTCTCTCTCCCAAAAGGGACTCAGGGCGGTTTCCAATATAAAATCAGCATAAAACATTGTACAGTAAAACAGGCCTTCCTCTTGGCATGTTTCTCCCTTAAGCCCTCCATTCGTGCTTCTTCGAACTCCTCAGCACTGCTGGTCACAGCTGACATCCAATTAGAGCGCTCAAGGGCCAGGGCTTCCCAGTTCTCAGTGTCTATGCCACAGTTTTTAAGGTTGGCTTTGAGCCCATCTTTAAATCTCTTTTCCTGCCCACCAACATTATGTTTTCCGTTCTTGAGTTCGGAGTAGAGTAACTGCTTTGGGAGACGGTGATCGGGCATTTGGACAACGTGGCCAGTCCAGCGGAGTTGATGGCGTAGGAGCATCACTTCAATACTGGTGGTCTTTGCTTCCTCAAGCACGCTGACATTTGTCCGCCTGTCTTCCCAAGAGATTTGCAGGATTTTTCTGAGGCAACGCTGATGGAAACGCTCCAGGAATTGAGTGTGACGTCTGTACACAGTCCACGTTTCGCAGGCATAGAGCAGGGAATGGCTTTGTAAACAAGCACCTTGGTCTCTCTACGGATGTCCCGATCATCAAACACTCTCTGCTTCATACGGAAAAATGCTGCGCTCGCAGAGCTCAGGCAGTGTTGTATTTCAGTGTCGATGTTGACTTTTGTGGAGAGGTGGCTGCCAAGGGAGCGAAATGGTCAATGTTTTCTAATGTGACACCATTAAGCTGTATTCCTGGCTTTGCAGAGGGATTAGCTGGTGCCTGTTGGAAGAGCACTTTGGTTTTCTCGATGTTCAATGAGAGGCCGAGCTTCTCGTATGTTTAGAATGGCTTGTAGGTCTTCTTCTGAATGCGCACAGACTACGTTGTCAGCGGCATATTGGAGTTCTATAATTGTGATGACTCATGGGCCATGTAGTCCCGTTCCTAGTACTGTTGTGACAGATGAAGAGGAAAACTTGGGTTTCCCACCGTTTCTGCCAGATTCGGAGCCCTTGCAGCTGCAGGATGTTTGCCCACAAGAAGTCAGCCAAACAAGCCTTGAGCAGAAATCTCCCCCATTTTCTCGCCGCCTTTATTATAATCAAGATAGACGCGCTCGGGAGGCGACTCGCCGAAGCGCCCGGATAGCTGCCAGACAATTAGATGATTAAGTCTGTTTCCCTTGGGAAAGTTTAAGGAGTCCTGCATCTGGACAGTATAGGTTTCGGTTCTTGTTCCCCAGGGAAAGTGTGCTTTGGCGGGAAAACAAGATCCTATATAGATGTTTGGCCACAAAGGATTCCTTGCGGAGTCAATTCGTCAGCTCGTGGAGTGAGATCGTGTGTAGACTTCGTACCCCAGTTCCCAGCTCCTGAACCAAGTTTCCCGCCCTGCCTTGTTCCACGGATTTCTATGGACTCAGTTCTTGTTCCACGATTGCCTTGTTACAAGATGAACCTTGCCAAGTCTCAAGTCTTGCCTTGCCTTGCGTTTTAAACCACGGACCCTGCTTCTCGGATTCCAGCCTTGTTTTCCCTTCCTTCAGATTACCCTTGAGCCTCAAAGACTATGGACAGTTCCCCACACTATTGCTTGCTAAATAGTGTGTGTTTCGGTGAAGTGGATTATAACTTTGGACTTTAATATCATATATTGGACATTGCTTTCCTGGACTATATTTGACCTTTCCTGAAGGGTCTACTTCTGGACTATATTCTACACTTGTTTTTATTGACTTTATATAATTCTTTAATAAAGATATTAGATAGATTCTGGCCTCTGTGTATGGTTATTGGTGCTCTGCAGCCTGGGTCCTGACAATAATAGATCTTGTGGTGACCTTGGTTTTGTCTTTCAGTCTACTGAGGTTAAACTACAAGGTGAACTACAACTAACATTATGTTTGGGGGCCACGACAACATGAGGAACAGTATTAAGGGGTCATGGCATTAGGAAGGTTGAGAACCACTGACCTAAAGATTGCCAGAAGCTCACCAGTATATTCTTCTTTGTCTACTTCCTTCCTGCTTCTGCCTTAAAGAATGACAAGTGAGTACATATCTATGTGTCTTATCACTATTAAGTCACAATGACTAGAAGGAAGGAACACAGAAAACAGAAAAGGAAGACAACATTGACTAGGATCTATCTAGAATAGACAGGCAGAATAGACAATACATGGTCAAGACCAGGCATAGGTCAACTTGGGCCCTCCGGGTGTTTTGGACTTCAACTCTCACAATTCCTAACAGCCAGTAGGCTGTTAGGAATTGTGGGAGTTGAAGTCCAAAACACCCGGAGGGCCCAAGTTGGCCCATGCCTGGTCTAGATGGACTAAGGAAAGACTTAAAAGAATGCTATGAATGCACACATATGCTCCAAGAAAAAAAATAGAGGAAAAAAACTTGAAAAAAGTAAATTGTGCACCTTTGTTTCTTCCAGGCTGGTATTGCTGGTTAATCCCTCTAGTGAGGCAACAGCTATGGAAATGAAAGCCTTTCTTGGTCAATGTCTCAGCAGCTTCCCTCCTCCTTCTTATTTACCCTTTGGTATTAAAATCTCAATAGCTGTAATGGAGTTTCCAACAATGCTAGGATACTGTAGCAATAAATCATATACACCTAAACGGTAGGATCAAGAACAGAAGAATGTGGCATTTGGGGTAGAATGAACATTCACTGCAAATGAAATCCTAATTACTGTGATTATTTCCTTTTGAGTGCTATTTTTTTTTCCAGAAAGCCATAACAATATCAGAAAAGCACATTTGCTTATATAGCCTAAACTAGCTGTTTAGGATAACTAGGCAAAGAAATCTTTTAAAGGGCATGCTTCATTCCGAGATTGTAGCAGTATGGAGAAATTAACACTATGATCTACTCACATTTGCATGCTTTTGAACTGCTAGGTTGGAAGAAGCTGGGGCTAACAGCGAGAGCTCACCCTGCTCCCTGGATATGAACCTCCAACCTTTCGGTCAGCAAGTTCAACAGATCTACCAACTGAAAAATGGCCAGTTCAAAGCCTGGTCGGGGTGAGCACTCGACCTCAAGCCCTGCTCACTATCTACCTATGCAGTTCAAAAGCTGTAAGTAGAGAAATTAGGTACTGGAAATTGCAGGGGAGGTATTTTATGACACCATAAATAACAAGACTAGAAATGCGGTGACCGAAAGGAAGGTACAAGGAGGAAGTCCTGATGGCTCTTCGTCATAGAGAATGAAGCAACAGCTCCCACTATGACTGAATCTGAGCGCAACCTCAACCTCCAAGGCACCAAAAAACTGGACTTCAAGACCACATACCTCCTTCTGTCTGTCTTATTCTCTTTTGTCTTGTCTCCAAACAGCATTGAATGTTTGCCGTGTGTGTGTACTGTGATCTGCCCTTAGTCCACTTGGGAAGATAGGGTAGAATATCTCCCCATATATAATAATAATAATAATAATAATAATAATAATAATAATAATAATAACAATAACAATAATATAAGGGGAGAACCTGCTTTGAGGTTCTCCCCTTGAACCTCCTCAAAGCACAGCAGACAAAAAAACAGTACAAGAAAATCGCACTACAAACTAGAGCTGACAGCTGGCACAACAAAACATTGCATGGAAAGTTCCTTGACAAAATTGAAGGAAAAGCTGACAAGGAGAAGACCTGGCTCTGGCTCACGAATGGGACCCTGAAGAAGGAGACAGAAGGCCTGATCCTTGCAGCCCAGGAGCAAGACATCAGGACAAAGGCAATTCAGGCCAAGATCGAAAAATCAGCTGATGACCCAAAATGCAGACTGTGCAAGGAAACTGACGAAACCATTGATCATATCCTCAGCTGCTGTAAGAAAATCACACAGACAGACTACAAACAGAGGCACAACCATGTGGCCCAAATGATTCATTGGAACTTATGCCTCAAGTACCACCTCCCAGCAGTAAAGAACTGATGGGATCACAAACCTGCAAAAATATTGGAAAATGAGCACGCAAAGATACTGTGGGACTTCCGAATCCAGACTGAGAAAGTTCTGGAACACAACACACCAGACATCACAGTTGTGGAAAAGAAAAAGGTTTGGATCATTGATGTCGCCATCCCAGGTGACAGTCGCATTGACGAAAAACAACAGGAAAAACTCAGCCGCTATCAGGACCTCAAGATTGAACTTCAAAGACTCTGGCAGAAACCAGTGCAGGTGGTCCCGGTGGTGATGGGCACACTGGGTGCCATGCCAAAAGATCTCACCCGGCATTTGGAAGTAATAGACATTGACAAAATCACGATCTGCCAACTGCAAAAGGCCACCCTGCTGGGATCTGCACACATCATCCGAAAATACATCACACAGTCCTAAATGCTTGGGAAGTGTTCGACTTGTGATTTTGTGAAATGAAATCCAGCATATCTTGTTTACTGTGTCATACAATAATAATAATAATAATAATAATAATAATAATAATAATAATAATAATAATAATAATTCAAAGGGATCTTACCATTGTCTTTCCAAGACTTACTTGGCATCACCCCATGGCTGAATGGAGATTGAGTCCCAACCCAACATTCAACACTTGGATATATTAAGTCAGAGAGAAAAAGCAAATGCAAATATTAACAGTGAATTGGTTCACCACATCTCAAGGGTCTATCTATTTTGCAGAATGATATTTTTGGCACCATTTAAACAATTTGTGGGTTAGTAATTACAAGTATTTTATGAAAGTGCTAAAAATGGCGCTTTTTTAAGAGAAGGGAATCAGCTGGTGAAGAAATCCATTCCCTTTAACCCTCTGAAAAGATTGTATTTAGTTGCAAAATGAATTTCCTTGCACATTAATTTCATGACCAAACCTTGATAGGGTAAACCATAATGGCATAAAAGGTCAATAAACAGCAAACCAGAAGGGAAATGAGGGTTCTTTCGCTTTTCTATAAGCAAGTTCTGACACTGTGAGCACATGAAAATGGAAGAAAAGGAGGCACAAAGTAACAAAAGAAGACCAAATCTAGAAGTCTTGGAAAGGCAGTTAGGGATGCAGTTCTGGAAGTCCTTCAAAAGTATATATCAAGCAAGCTTTTGAGGACTTTAGCTCCTTTCAGGAAAATGTGATCCATCCATGTAGGTCCTCGGGAACGCTGTCCAAGGTCCTGAATAATTCTACTTTCTTGTCCTTTGGAAATTCTAAAAGAGTAAGTATTGGAACTGCTTTGGAAAGTCTACAGCTAATATATCTATTGGGCTTTATATCATTGAAAATGATTCCATATCTCACTAAAATATGGCACAATCCTTCAAAGCCTTCTCTGAGAATTCAAGAAACTTATCACTACCCAGAGCCCAACAGAAGTGATACTACCAAGGATGTCCAAGGAGTAACTTCTATATCTTCAGAAAACCGAAAATCCATCTGACCCAATATTATCCTTGTTAGAAACAATTGAATCTGTTTTCTCATTCTGCCTGAATTCCATGGTTTTCAAGGTGAATGCTATTCCACTCCTTTAAAAAACAGATTGTTGTAAATTTCCCATATATAGATCTATAACACATCTGGCCATCCCCTGGGCAATGTCTCTGTAGACGGCCAATTTTCTCACACCAGAAGCAACTTGTCGTATGTTCTCAAGTCACTCCTGGCATGATAAAAAATATATTCTGCATCAAGAAAAACAGATCTTAGTAACATTTACACTATTGCTAGAACTCAAGAAATGGATGGATTGTGGCGCAGCTGGTTAGTAGCCAGCTGCAATAAATCACTACTGACTGAAACGTCATGGGATCGAGGCTCGGGTCGGATTGAGTTCCCAATCATTAATAGCCTAGTTTGCTGCCCACCTAAGCAGCTTGAAAAACAGTTGCATCTGTTGAGTAGAAAATTCTAGGTACCACTTTATGCAGGGAGGCTAATTTTAACTAATTTACAACTCCATAAAACTGCCAGCAGTATGCAGAAAGGAATGAGGAAGTATGACCAACAAGGACTTGGTGTCACAAGTGGACGATGAAGCGACAGCTCCCCCTGTGGCTGGAATCGAGCATACCCTCATAAAGCCAGAAGCTGGAAAATGTTAAATTGCCTCTGTGTCTGTCTATATGTTGTGTATCTATAGCATTGAATGTTTGCTATGTATATGTGCAGTGTAATCCGCCCTGAGTCCCCTTCGGGGTGAGAAGGGCGGAATATAAATATTGTAAGTAAATAAATAAATTTTGTTGCAGCAAACCGTATAACTTTTTTGTTGCAGCAAACCATATAAGTTTATTATATGTTGTGTGAGGTCATCCTCCTGTGTCATTCTGGAACATAGCATATGGCCATTCAACTTCTTTGGGTAACTTTAAGGTCTCATAATAAAAGATGATGATGATGATGATGATGATGATGATGATGATGATGATGATGTTTATTTATACCCCACCTCCATCTCCCCTGAAGGGGACTCGGGGTGGCTTACAGATAATACCTGATAAAAACAATAACAACATGCAATATATAATACATCAATAAACAAAAAACATACACAAATTATAAAATTTTAAACATTAACCTATAGAAATAAAAACACACTTAATAAAACATGGAATTAAAAACAATGAGGTTATGATAATAGACTAAGTAAAATGCACATTATAAAAGTTGTAAATAATAATAATAATAATAATAATAATAATAATAATAATAATAATAATAATAATAATAATAAGCACGCAAAGATACTGTGGGACTTCCGAATCCAGACTGACAAAGTTCTGGAACACAACATACCAGACATCACAGTTGTGGAAAAGAAAAAGGTTTGGATCATTGATGTTGCCATCCCAGGTGACAGTCGCATTGACGAAAAACAACAGGAAAAACTCAAGACCTCAAGATTGAACTGCGAAGACTCTGGCAGAAACTAGTGCAAGTGGTCCTGGTGGTGATTGGCACATTGGGTGCCGTGCCAAAAGATCTCAGCTGGCATTTGGAAACAATAGACATTGACAAAATCATGATCTGCCAACTGCAAAAGGCCACCCGACTGGGATCTGCACGCATCATCCGAAAATACATCACACAGTCCTAGACACTTGGGAAGTGTTCAACTTGTGATTTTGTGATATGAAATCCAGCATGTCTATCTTGTTTGCTGTGTCATACAATAAAATAATAATAATAATAATAATAATAATAATAATAATAATAATAATAATAATACATCACACAGTCCTAGACACTTGGGAAGTGTTCGA